>NC_080194.1:33421250-33727500 GCF_030028045.1 Hippopotamus amphibius kiboko | reverse complement strand
CTTTGAATATAAAGAATTTCTCTTAGGTTCTCAATACATGTTTCTTGAAGTGATTTTAATTTGCTTTTAATCTTTGTGGCATTCTGTAATTTTCAGTTTTTCTTCATCAAGAATGTATTACTTTTCGGCTTCCTAGCTGGCACAGTGGTTGAGAATCTGCCTGCCAATGCAGGGGACACAGGTTCCATCCCTGCTCCAGGCAGATCCCACATACCATGGAGCAACTAAGCCTGTGTGCCACAACTATTGAGCCTGAGCTTTAGAGCCTGTGAGCCACAACTATTGAGCCCATGTGCTGCAACTACTGAAGCCCACGTGCCTAGAGCCTGTGCTCCACAACAAGAGAAGCCACGGCAATGAGGAGCCCGCGCACCACAATAAAGACCCAACACAGCCAATAAAATAATTAAAAAAAAAAAAAGATTCTGCTGGAATTAGAAAAAAAAGAATGTATTACTTTTATAATTACACAAAAATTGTTTTAAGTATAGTCACTAGACTATAAGCTTCTTAAGGGTAGGAACTATCTCTAACATGTTTTTATTCCCTGCTGTGCTCATACCACTGTATGTAAGATATTGATATAGTATTTTAAAATCTGTCCGTTTGTATATAGAAAATAAGCAAATGTCAAATGTGCATTACATGTAGTAAGTGCTAAGTAGAGAAGGAAGAAATGACTATATTTCAAACTTGTCAGAAAGATGAGGTAGAAAAAAATGATAGGATTTCGACAGAGGACATTTTGTGTGAATAAACGAAACCACAGAGGTAGGAAAAAAACACCAAAACTCTGTATATGTGTGTAACAAGGAGGCTGACGTGATGTTCTGGGGAGAAAAATAAGAGAAAAAATTGCTTAAGTATAGGAGAGATAATTTGATCCTTGTATGTCAAAAAAATAAGTTTAAACTTGTTCTGACAGAGCTTATTAGTCAAGGCGAAAGTGAACCCCCACTGGTAATAATGCTTTAGTAGAGTAATTGGGAGAGCAGTATGAAGGACAGTCGAGAGGAAGGAACACCAGTCGGATCCTCATTTCAGCAATTCCACCCGGGAGATAATTAGGGCCTGGTCTAAGGGGCATTACAAAAGACAAATCATCAGGATGTGGTAACAGAGTAAATGCTATGCTTTAGCAAGGCATAAAAGAGGGCAGCCTCTGAACTGAAACGGGGAAACTGAATGAAAACCTAGATAGATGGGGATCTAATGTATTTGAATTTTTCTATATCTATTCATTTCAACGTTTAAATGCCTTTTAGGTGCTGTGTATTGTGCCAGACCCAAAGAACTGGGGTCTCTGCTCTTGAGAAGCTTACAATTTATGTCTAAGAATGTGGACTTGGGTGTCAGTAGCAGAGAATATAACTGAATCCATAATGAGTGACAGAGTTCTGAAGGTTAGAGTTTAAAACTGAGGAGTAGAGGGCTACAAAGAACAGCATTCTGGATGGAGGTAAAAGAAAGAACAGGAGACACAGAAGCAGCCAGTGGAAGCTGTACTATGTTCCCTTGATTTTTTTGCTACCTTCCTAGCAGTACAGTGACCAGAAGAAGGAAGGAGAAAGAGTCTTGCTCTGTTTGTCCTTATTAGACCACTTGTAAAGTGGAGAATTCAGTTCTCTGCCCCCTACCCTGAAAGACAAATTGACAAAAGATCATCCAGGAAAGCCTCTGGGATGTAGAAGAGACCTATATAAAAAAGGCCGAAGGAACTGGGGAGGCTTATCCTGGAGAACAGAGGCTCAGTGAAAATTTGATTACTGTTTTCAAGTATTTGAAGGGCTGAAAGAGAGAAAAGGCTTGTTTGGTGGATTTCCAGAGGGCACTGTCACTGAAATAAGCAGAATACAGTAATAATTTAAGAATAATGATAGTTAACTTTTACAGACTTTTTTTTTAATAGGCCAGGGATTGTTCCAAGCATTTTACATATATTAACTCAACTCTCTCAAGAGTCCTATGAAGTAGATTTTAATATTGTCCTCCTCTTTTAAAAGATGAGGAAACTGAGGAAAGAGAGTTTAATAACTTGTTCCAAGTGACACAGTAAGGAGTAGAGCCAGGATTTGAACACAAGCAATTTGGTGCTAGAATCTGTGCTGTGCTGCCTCAGGAGAGCCAGATTTTGTCTCTGAGGAAAATAATGCAAAAGGGAAAATTACATAGTGATTAAAGCCATTTGTGTAACAAAAGGCTTGCCTTTCTGAGGCAACGAGTCCCATCCAACTGCAGGTGTTCATGTATAAGGTGGACTACCACTTGGCTAAATGTGGGAAGTCTCTCTATGTAAACTGCTATCCATGGATGAGCAGTAGTGACAACACCCAGGAGCTTGGTAGAGCTCCTTCTCAAAACCAGTGAATATCAAAGTTTAAGAAGCATTCTAGCGCAGCATCTTCATGCACCAGAGAGTACTAATGCAGAGGTTATGAGCATGGCTGTATTGCTAGACAGGCCTGAACGTGAACCTCAGCTACGCCAATTTCTAGCCATGTCATTTATTTGTCTAAACCCCCGTTTCTACATCTGTAATGAACCAATAATTGTATTCCCATAGGGGTTGTTGTGATTTAATGCGTTTATACATGTAAAGCACTCATCACAATGCCTAATACTCTATAAGTACTTAATAAATATAAACCACTAGTAGAAGTAGGCCCCAGGTGTAAGGCTGTACCAAATAAATACCTCTTCAGATCCCCCGCAACTTGAAAAGTCTGTTTTTCTATAAAGTAAAAGTATATTCGGGTGTAACAACAAAAAAACATACAAAGGTAAGAAGCAGCCCTAACCTACCAATCAGGCATTGAGTTTCCCAGTTTCAAGGACACATGAAAAAGAATAACACTCTTACCTCCTTCATTACGAAGATTGCAATAAGAAAAGAGTAATACTTTCAATTCATTTGCTACCATAGAGCTTAGTAAATACTATTTACTAGTAAATACTATTCTCAACTATCAAAATACTTTTGAAAAACAAAATCACCACTCTGAAGAGGGAGAGGAAAAAAAGCAGAAAATCAGATGCCTGTCTTTGAAAGATTAACTTTACAAAATAAAGGAAAAATAAGCCCAAATGCTGCCTATAATACTCTAAAACTCATTTAGCATTGCATCAGTAACACTTGTACAGCCCAAACCTAGAAAACCAAACAATCCTATTAAAGATAAACAGGAAATGATAAGTTAAAATACAATCTTCCTACAACATAGTATTTGGAAACCAGCTGGTTAAGAATGGATAGGAAAATGTAACTGTAAGTGGAGCAATAAGAAGGAAGTTCTTATTAGTCATATTCTTAACTTCAAGGTAAAAGACACTGTCAGTACAGATTTGTGCTGTCTACCCTGTATGACAATTACGACAGGATGTCAACATTTCTGGACCCACGTAAGCCTGTTTCCAATGAGGCATTTACAAATTTAAATCATGGTCCTGGTTGTCAAATGGCAACAGGTGGGAGCTTTCACACACCAACAGCATTATAGAGAAGGAAAAGAAAGTTTAGATAGAACAATAATATATTAGGCCTGAGTAAACAAGCACCATCACAGAAAATGCTGGCTGACTTCATTTCCTTCCAGTAACTCAGTACATGCAATATGTGCACCAACTACTTGCTCATTCCTGAATGGACTGCCAAGTCCTGGAGCCAATATTTACAATGTTAGTGCTCCAATTAGATACCTTTAAGAAAAACTGGAATAGTTTTGCCAGATTCTTGGACCTAATTCTCTGAAGAGCTCTGACTGTATAAGAACCTAAATGCCTATTATAAGAGGGGTAGTAACTATATCCTTTGTCATTAAATGCAAACTGGTAGGGCGGAGAGTGGGTTCATGGAAACTGGGTTGACAGAAACATCACCTGGTGCAAGCCACTTTAGTTTTTCTTTAATTTGGCATTCTAACAATGTCCTGAAACAGAGAATAATCCAAAAGCAGATCTGGGATATAATATCAACTGTGACAAAAAGTAATGTGATTTAAGGTGTCATGGAGAGCACCAGCAAAAACATGAATGTGATTTCAGTAGTTTGTATGTTGGAAAATAAAACAAACATGGTATTTATGCAGTGTACCTTCCCATCCAAAGACTAGCCTGACAAGATGTTACAGATGATGAGTTTTCATCAGGGTCTTCAGAAGTGGAGCTCTGTGCCAATACTCCTGCTGCTTGACTTGTGATGTCTTTATAAAGCTGCATAAACTGGTACAAATTCATGATCCGTGACGCTTCCACAATACCACTGCTTTTGTTAATCTAAAAATACAAAGAAAATGAAAAAAAATTTTGATAATTTTTATGATCAATTTTTCCCAAAAAGGGGGACAAATATTTAGTCAAACATCCTAGGAAACAGAAGTTTTCAAATTACCTAACAAGAGAGCAAGAGTCTGAGCAAATGAATAATATCACATCCCCTGTATCTGCGGGGTTCAAAATACACAACATTGTCTCACGGGATACTCAAAACAACCTATAGGGTTGATCAGGCATCATCCTCTTCAGTTGTTGAGGTCAGGCAACTTTCCCAGACTTAAGAAATGAATTTTAGAGATCAGTATTGACAATTCTTTTTATTTTACTTAAAGAATTTCTTAATTAAAGATTTATTTGAATCCAAAAACCACATGCCATTCTACTATAACTGAAACAAGCGATTACTTTCTTGAATATCTTAAATTCTATTATATACCAAAATTTACAAACTGGGGACATGAGAAAGGGAAGTACAATAGTAGGTTACATTAAAAAAACATGATTAGAAAAAAAGATGGCGGCCAAGTAGAGGGACGTGGAATGCATCCCTCTCCACAGATGCATTGGGAATGCACAGAAGGATGCAGTGATTCCCACAGTGAACCAGCTGAACACCAGCAGACGACCTCGGACACCAGAAAGGACGGCAAGGATCCCAACATAACCTGTAGGGAGGCATCTATGACGGCTCAAAGAGGGTGAAGCGGCGGAGCTGTGGCAGGCGGGAGGGAGTGAGAAACATACGGAGGGTCCGCACCGCAGCTCAGCGTTCCGGGACCGAGACGTCGATCCACAGCTGAACAGAGGGTCCGGGAGCGGGAGTGTGGGAACCGGAGAGCCGGTTCAGGGTGAGAAAAATCATTGCCACTAAGGTGACGGACCGAGAGGACAGGAGGGAAGAGGTCCACGGCGAGGAGTGCCTGCCCCTGAGAGCTGCCCGGCCATGATGGCGGCTGGATGCTGCAGCCTCACGGACGGTGGGGAGGAGCCGCAGGCATAGCCTCTCTCTCTCTTTCGGCTCCTGCAGCTGGCAGTGGAGAGATGCCCTGTGGGCCACCTAAGGCGCTCAGGGAGAACAAGTACCCTCAGGCACTCGGGCGGGGCTAGATTAAAACCCCTTGGAACGCAGGCAGCAGGGAGGCTGCAGAGAAAAAAAAAACAAAAAAAAACTGGAGAGAGGCCCAACTCTGAGACTTTCTGTTTACACCTGAGCCACAGGCGTCCCTCTGCAACAGGCACCTCTAAGCCCAACTGAAACAACAGTGCGCCACTGCTCACTCACTCCCAGGGAAAGGAGCCACTATTGTACCCTCTCTCCCCCCAGGCCACACACCGATGCTTACAGACCAACAATAAAGGAAGCTCTGCTGGTCACAGAATAATGCAAAAAAACCCAAGGCGAGTAGAAGGACACTTACAGCTGAGACTCTAAGGAAACAGAAATATTAGTATCAATCCTATTGAACTGGTCCATTCTGGGATCAGTTTTGGATTTTTTTTTCCTTTATTAATTACGATCTTAGTCCTAAGGGATCTACAAGTTTTATAACATAATTTTTTTAATGCTATTTTTTATTCTATTTTTATTTTTTTGCCTTTTTATATACTTCTATTTCTAGCTAAGTTTTTGGTAGTAAGGACAATATATCTCTCATACTTTCCTTTCATCCCTATCTTTTATGCATTTCTATTCCTTTCTTTTTATTTGCATATTTCCAATCACACTATGCTCTTCTGTTCCCCTTTCTTCCATCCATTTTTAGTTTATTTTATCTTAACATACTTATAAGCAACACTATCGATCTGCTCAGACTCCCTGCTCTATTCTCCAGATGACGCACCGCCTTGGCATTTAATATTAGGTTTTTGTCTTTATCTTAGTTCTTAGTACAATTGTCTAATTTCATTCTGAGAATCTCCATTCTGTCTGGTGGTACTCTAGCTCTTTTCTATATTTGATTCTAGCTTACAAAATATCCCTGGATTAGTGTTTGTATGCGTAAGGTGTTATTTGTTCGTTTGTTTGCTTTTGCTTTTGTCTCTGATTTGTTCTATTTCAGTTGTCAATTTCTGTTGGGTTTCTCTTTGAATATCTGATAGCATACTGGGGTTCTGTCAGGTCTTTCCAGAGTCTTATGTCCTAATAGATTCAGTAATTGTGTGTCTTATACATGTATGTGTTTCCTAGACTTAATATTTGTTTAACCCAACACCTGGACATTAGTCTGAAGCTTGGACAGTCTTCTATAAACACCTCTATTGCCAGGACAAGCAACCCCAAAAGTTTGGACAACCATGAGGAAACAAAGAAACACCATGCAGGCAAAGGAGCAGGAAAAAAACCCACAAGACCAAATAAATGAGGAGGAAATAGGAAAAATGCCTAAGAAAGAATTCAGAGTAATGATAGTAAAAATGATACAAAATCTCGATAACAAAATAGAGAAAGTACAAGAAACAGTTCATAAGAACTCAGAAAAACAAACAGCAATGGATAACAAAATAACTGAAATTAAAAATACTCTAGATGCTATAAACAGCAGAATGACCGAGGCAGAAGAACGAATAAGTGAGTTGGAAGATAGAATGGGGGAAATAAATGCCACAGAGCAGGAAAAAGAAAAAAGAATAAAAAGAATAGAAGACAGTCTTAGAGACCTCAGTGATAACATTAAATGTACCAACATTCGAATTATAGGCATCCCAGAAGAAGAAGAAAAAAAGAAAGGTTCTGAGAAAATATTTGAAGAGGTTGTAGTGGAAAACTTCCCCAACATGGGAAAGGAAGTAATTAACCAAGTCCAAGAAGCACAGAGAGTCCCATACAGAATAAACCCAAGGAGAAATACGCCAAGGCACGTATTAATCAAACTAACGACAATTAAACACAAAGAAAAAATATTAAAAGCAGCAAGAAACAAATAACATATAAGGGAAAACCCATAAGGATAACAGCTGACCTTTCTACAGAAACTCTGCAGGCCAGAAGGGAATGGCAGGATATACTGAAAGTCCTGAAAGAGAGAAACCTACGTCCAAGAATACTCTACCCAGCAAGAATTTCATTCAGATTTGATGGAGAAATCAAATGCTTCACAGACAAGCAAAAGTTAAGAGAATTTAGCACCACCAAACCAGCCTTACAACAAGTGCTAAAGGAACTTCTCTAAGTACGAAACACAAGAAAAGGAAAACACCTACAAATACAAACCCAAAACAATTAAGAAAATGGAAATTGGAACACACATGTCAATAATCACCTTATATGTAAATGGATTAAATGCTCCAACCAAAAGACACAGACTGGCTGAATGGATACAAAAACAAGACCCTTCTATATGCTGCCTACAAGAAACCCACTTCAGACCAAGGGATACATATAGACTGAAAGTAAAGGGATGGAAAAAGATATTCCATGCAAATGGAAGTCAAAAGAAAGCTGGAGTAGCAATACTCATATCAGACAAATTAGACTGTAAAGACTATGAAAAGAGACAAGGAAGGACACTACATAATGATCAAGGGATCCATTCAGGAAGAACATATCACAATGGTAAATATCTATGCCCCCAACATAGGAGCACCTCAATACATAAGGCAAATGCTAACAGCTATAAAAGGGGACATCGACAGTAACACAATAATAGTGGGAGACTTCAACACCCCACTTACATCAATGGACAGACCATCCAAACAGAAAATAAATAAAGACACACAAGCTTTAAATGACACATTAGACCATCTCGACTTAATTGATATTATAGGACATTCCATCCCAAAACTACAGAATACACTTTCTTCTCAAGTGCACACGGAACATTTTCCAGGATAGATCACATCTTGGGTCACAAATCAAACCTCAGCAAATTCAAGAAAATTGAAATCATATCAAGCATCTTCTCAGACCACAATGCCATGAGACTAGATATCAATTACAGGAAAAAAACTGCAAAAAATATAAACACATGAAGGCTACACAATTCACTATTAAACAACCAAGGAATCACTAAAGAAATCAAAGAGGAAATCAAAAAATATCTAGAAACAAACGACAATGAAAACACAACAACCCAAAACCTATGGGATGCAGCAAAAGCAGTTCTAAGAGGGAAGTTTATAGCAATACAGTCCTACCTTAAGAAACAAGAAAATTAACGAATAAACAACCTAACCTTACACCTAAAACAATTAGAAAAAGAAGAACAAAGAAACCCCAAAGTGAGCAGAAGGAAAGAAATCATAAAGATCAGAGCAGAAATAAATGAAAAAGAAAGGAAGGAAACCATAGCAAAAATAAATAAAACTAAAAGCTGGTTCTTTGAGAAGATTAACAAAATGGATAAACCATTAGCCAGACTCATCAAGAAAAAAAGGGAGAAGATGCAAATCAACAGAATTAGAGATGAAAAAGGAGAAGTAACAACAGACACCTAAGAAATACAAAAGATCATGAGAGACTACTACAAGCAACTATATGCCAATAAATTGGATAACCTGGAAGAAATGGATACATTCTTAGAAAAATACAATCTTCCAAGACTGAACCAGGAAGAAATAGAAACCATGAACAGACCAATCACAAGTACGGAAATTGAGGCAGTGATTAAAAATCTCCCAACACACAAAAGCCCAGGACCAGATGGATTCACGGGTGAATTCTATCAAACATTTAGAGAAGAGCTAACACCTATCCTTCTCAAACTCTTCCAAAATATTGCAGAAGGAGGAACACTCCCAAACTCATTCTACGAGGCCATCATCACCCTGATACCAAAACCAGGCAAAGATGTCACAAAAAAAGAAAATTACAGACCAATATCACTGATGAATATAGATACAAAAATCCTCAACAAAATACTAGCTAACAGAATCCAACAGCACATTAAAAAAATCATACACCATGATCAAGTGGGGTTTACCCCCGGGATGCAAAGATTCTTCAATATATGCAAATCAATCAATGTGATACATCATATCAACAAATTGAAGGATAAAAACCATATGATCATCTCAATAGATGCAGAAAAAGCTTTTGACAAAGTTCAACATCCATTTATGATAAAAGCTCTTCAGAAAATGGGCATAGAAGGAAATTACCTCAACATAATAAAAGCCATATATGAGAAACCAAAAGCCAACATCATTCTAAATGGGGAAAAACTGAAAGAATTCCCTCTAAGAACAGGAACAAGACAAGGGTGTCCACTCTCACCATTATTATTCAACATAGTTTTGGAAGTGTTAGCCACAGCAATCAGAGAAGAAAAAGAAATAAAAGGAATCCAAATTGGAAAAGAAGAAGTAAAATTGTCACTCTTTGCAGATGACATGATATTATATATAGAAAACCCTAAAGACTCTACCAGAAAACTGCTAGCACTCATTGATGAGTTTAGGAAAGTAGCAGGATACAAAATTAATGCACAGAAATCTCTTGCATTCCTATACACTAACAACGGAAGAGCAGAAAGAGAAATTAAGGAAACTCTCCCATTCACCATTGCAACCAAAAGAATAAAATACTTAGGAATAAACCTGCCTAAGGAGGCAAAAGATCTGTATGCAGAAAACTAAGATATTGATGAAAGAAATCAAAGACGACACAAACAGATGGAGGGACATACCATGTTCCTGGGTTGGAAGAATCAACATCGTGAAAATGACTGTACTACCCAAAGCAATTTACAGATTCAATGCAATCCCTATCAAATTACCAATGGCATTTTTCACAGAACTAGAGCAAGAAATCTTACGATTTGTATGGAAACGCAAAAGACCCCGAATAGCCAAAGCAATCTTGAGAAGGAAAAATGGAGTTGGGGGAATCAGGCTTCCTGACTTCAAACTATACTACAAGGCCATAGTGATCAAGACAGTATGGTACTGGCACACAAATAGAAAGGAAGATCAATGGAATAGAATAGAGAACTCAGAAGTAAGCCAAACACATATGGGCACCTTATCTTTGACAAAGGAGACACGAATATACAATGGAAAAAAGACAGCCTCTTCAATAAGTGGTGCTGGGAAAATTGGACAGCAACATGTAAAAGAAGGAAATTAGAACACTTCCTAACACCATACACAAAAATAAACTCCAAATGGATTAAAGACCTATATGTAAGGCCAGACACTATCAAACTCCTAGAGGAAAACATAGGCAGAACACTCTATGACATCCATCAAAGCAAGATCCTTTTTGACCCACCTCCTAGAATCATGGACATAAAATCAAGAATAAACAAATGGGACCTCATGAAACTTAAAAGCTTTTGCACAGTGAAAGAAACCATAAACAAGACTAGAAGGCAACCCTCAGAATGGGAAAAAATAGTTGCCTATGAAACAACAGACAAAGGATTAACCTCCAAAATACACAAGCAGCTCATGCAGCTTAATACCAAAAAAGCAAATAACCCAATCCACAAATGGGCAGAAGACCTAAATAGACATTTCTCCAAAGAAGACATACAGATGGCCAACAAACACATGAAAAGATGCTCAACATCACTCATCATCAGAGAAATGCAAGTCAAAGCCACAATGAGGTATCACCTCACACCAATCAGAATGGCCATCATCACAAAATCTGGAAACAACAAATGTTGGAGAGGGTGTGGAGAAAAGGGAACTCTCCTGCACTGTTGGTGGGAATGTAAGCTGGTACAGCCACTATGGAAAACAATTTGGAGGTTCCTTAAAAAACTACAAATAGAACTACCATATGATCCAGTAATTCCACTGCTGGGCATATACCCAAAGAAAACCATAATCCCAAAAGAAACATGTACCATCATGTTTATTGCAGCACTCATTACAATAGCCAGGACATGGAAGCAACCTAAATGCCCATCAACAAATGAATGGATAAAGAAGATGTGGCATATATATACAATGGAATATTACTCAGCTATAAAAAGGGATGAGATGGAGCTATATGTAATGAGGTGGATAGCCCTAAGTCTGTCATACAGAGTGAAGTAAGTCAGAAAGAGAAAGACAAATATTGTATGCTAACTCACATATACGGAATCTAAAAATGGTACTGATGAACTCAGTGACAAGAACAAGTACGTAGATGCAGAGAATGGACTGGAGAACTCGAGGTTTGGGAGGGGGCGGGGGATGAAGGGGAAGCTGAGACGAAGTGAGAGAGTAGCACAGACATATATATACTACCAACTGTAAAATAGATAGCCAGTGGGAAGTTGTTGTATAACAAAGGGAGTTCAACTCGAGGATGGAAGATGCCTTAGAGGACTGGGGCAGGGAGGGTGAGGGGGGACTCGAGGGAGGGTGGGAATATAGGGATACGTGTATAAAAACAGATGATTGAACTTGGTGTACCCCCCGAAAAATAATAAATTAACAAATAAAATTAAAAAAAAAACATGATTATAGCAACATTTCAATATTTTGAATAAAACAATAATGGTTGTAACTAGCATTTATTAATTATTACTTGAGAAGACAATAGGAGAAAAAACTGAGAATCAAGTATGAATCAGATTCCATATTGTGAAAATGGTAGAACCATATCTAATAATCAGAAAATTGATTAAATTTGGGGAAGGTAAGATCTATATGGAGATACAAATATGTAAGATTCTTTGTAATAAAAGACTATACAGGGGGTAGAGAACAAATAAATAGAATTAAAGGTGATACGAATTTATACGGGCTTACAAAATAAGACTTTCAGAGACAAGGAAATTGGGCCTGTCTTCCTTTGAAACTACATGATTCAGAATAAATTAGGGAATAATTCATATAAACTTAGTATTTAATAGCAAAACTTAAACTGCAATTTTTTAAATTGAAGTATAGTTGATGTACAATATAAGTTACAGGTATACAAAACAGGGATTCACAACTTTTAAAGGTTATACTCCATTGATAGTTGTTATATTAGCTCTATTCCTCGTGTTGAACAATATATCCTTGTAGCTTATTTTGTACCTCATAATTCGTACCTCTTAATCCCCTACCTATATTGCCCCTCCTCCACCCCTCTCCCCACTGGTAACCATTAGTTTGTTCTCTAAATCTGTGAGTCTGCTTTTTTGTTATATTCGCTACAATCTGTAATTATTATAATCATAGGATTCACACAACAAATATTTATCGAGTATCCATTATATGGGTGTTACAGGTACTATATGCACTGCTCTAGGCACTGGTGACACTGTGTAAAAACCACACAAAAATCCCTGCCCTCATGGAGGTTACACTATAGGTAGGAGAGACATAAATAAAATACAGATTAGATAAGATGGAAATAAGTGTTATGGAGAATATTAAACAGAGGAAAGAAAACACTGTAAGGTTGCAGGGAAGGCTTCACAGAGAAGGTGACATTGAGGAACTAAAGAGGTACAAGAATGAGTCATATGGATATCTGGGGGAAAGGGCATTCCAGGCTGAGGGAATAGGAAGTGCAAAGGCAGAAGTGAACCTGGTAAGGAGCACACAGTCCAGCAAGGAACCCAGGGCAGCTGGGACAGAACGAGAGAGGTGGGAGTGATGGAAGATGAGGTTAGCGAGTGGGGTGGGGACAGAATGTATAGAACTTAGCTGATCAGAGTAATCAGCTTTGCCTTTTATTCCATGGGCATGGCAAGTCACTGGAGGGTTCTGAGCCAAGGAGTAATAAGACCTAATTTCATTTCAGATTATGAGTGGAACAGACTGGTTGTTGTGCTGAGACTAGACAGAATGGGGACAAGGGCAGAAGCACTGAGATGAGTTAGGAAGCTACTGAATAATCCCAGTAAGAGATGATGGTTGCTAGGAATAAGGTGATAGCAGTGACAATCCTAAGAGCTGGTCGCATTCTGAATATATTTTGAAGAAAAAGCTGACAGGATTCACTTATGACTGTGGGGTGGGTATAAGAGAAAAAAAGAGAAGTCAAGGATGACTCCAAGGTTTTGGCCTAAGTAACAAGGTGGATGAAAATAATATAATTCATATAGCTTCTTAACAGCCACCTTAGTCCATAATTTTAATTAACCCATTAATTCTTCTAATATTACTCCCACAAAATATTCCATTTAAACATTACTTAGATTATTTTTTATAATGTTTGAGTATAACCATCATAGCAGACAGCAGATAGTTAAGATAAGGTCTTGTAAATTGGTTTTAAGCTGCTCAAAGGTTAAGAAATATAAAATTTCAGTCTACTATCAGCTTTTTATATTGGACTCCAACTCTTTTTTTCTAATGTTAACACTGACATCTCATAGATTCTTCCAAAAAGAAACTAAGAAATGCAAATAAAACATTTCTTTAGATCTAAAATCAAGAAAAATTACACAAAAGAAAGCTCTGATTGCCTATGTTTTTAATACTTTTGTTTTTCTAACTTAGAATCTTATTTTAAGGATGATGTTTAATCACCATACAGAATAATTGCCATTATTGTTAGAGATACTGAGGCAAAAAATTTTTTTTGACTAATAGTAAAATTAAACATTAATTCTGTGTTTGCCAAAGTAGAGCAATAGAAAACTAAGGGATCAGAAATCTGCCATTCATATTCCTACAGCTTTTTACAATTTCTACTGGCCCCTTCGATGTGAGCTGAGTAATTTATAGAATAAAAATGGAGAGAAAATGTAATTTAGGTACTATACTGTATAAATAAACATGGAAAGCTTCAACCTATCCCAGTCATTTAAAACGAGAATATTTCTTCGACAGATTTTTGTTTACTCAGCATATACTGAGTTCTTACCAGGTACTAAGCATTACAGGCTGTAAGAGATACAAGGATGAATCTAGACAGAGTTCTTGCTCTCAGGAGCTTAGTATCTACTAGAGAAACTAAGAACCTAAATAAATAATTTAACACAGAATTTAATCATGAAGTATAAATAAAGTGCTTCTGGAGTTTAGAAGAGCCAAGAGAACTTCTTTAGGTTAGACTTTATGGATGAGATGCTATTTGAGGTGGACTTTATGGAGCCCTCAAGTTTAGACATGCAGAAATAAAAGATGTGGCAGAAACCACTGGCTGATTATCCAAATGCCACTCCCACTTTTTACTGCCAGTAGAGCCCTAATTTTGTTTTGGTGCCTACCACTCCCTAAATGACTTGGGAGTTAATGCTGGTTACACTAATCTAAACCGATCACAGTAATCACATCCCTTCTGCCAGTGTAGCTGTAAGAGGGAGAATGTGAGCTAATATTGACTCAATGAGTTTGAAAGAGGGATCTGTTAGGTCTTTGAATTAACCAATCCAGGAGCTACTTTATATTAGGATTTCTTGATAAGTGAGAAAATAAATACCGTTTTTGTTTAAACTGGTGGAACGAGTTTTCTGCAACTTGTTCCTGATGGCAATTTAAATGACAGAGGAATGGACATTCTAGGTAAGAGAACTCAATGAGCAGAGGCATCGAGATGGGAAAGTAACAGCGATACAGCCTTAAATTAGTTAAGCCTGGTAAGACTGCAGACTGCAAGAAGGGACAGTGGTAAAACAGAAAAGATAGTTTGGTGCCATATGGTAGAGGGCCTCAAATGCCAGGTTAGAGTTGGGACTGTTTTGAAGCCAAGGAAGAACTGGTGAGGAATTTTAAAGAGAAAAGTGATCTGATGAGAGTTGTGCTTTAGAAAGGTTATTCTCACTGCATCATAAATTAGAATTAGAAGAAGAGTCTGAAGGTGTGAAGATTAATCACAGAATCTAAAGTAATCTGGATGAGAAGAAAGAGGGGCCTGAGCATTAGTTACAGTCTGCCTGAGAGTCTGAACTTTGTCTCACAAATAAACTCAAGTGAAACCTAGTAGATGTAAAACTGAAAAGATCAGCTGGATGGTTAATGTGGAAGACAGAGCAAGAAAAGGAAAAAGAATACATATTTTTTCAGAAATGACCTCTTGTCACTAGAGTTCTTATAAATTCACCCATGTGGCCTCTAAAGTTAACTTTCAAATAGTCCTGAAAGATTATATGCAGTGTAAACTGGCAGATGATGGGAGTATTGTATGGGATTTACTTAGTCTATCTGAATGAATTTTACATGTTTTCAGCGCAGTTCTTCATGTCTTCTTTACTTTATTCCTTTGCAAAGTCAAAAGTTGCAGACTCCCAAAGTTCTTTTGGGAGTATGCATATTTATAACACTGTAAAACATCCCTAATGAATTTAATATAAATATAATATAAACCCCCAAACAAACAAAACAGAAAATGGAAAAATATGTGGTTGGTTTGCAGTTTTTGAGCCCAGGAATCAAAATACAAATAACAAAATGTGATCTTGGATCAAGCTGTATTTCAGTGGGTATTCTGTTACTATGATTTGTAACACATTATACACTATATAAAGTTACACTGTTACCCACACTATTATCATGTTAGCTACCTCTATCATGTTAGCTACCTCTGTGATGAATAATGCAAAAAATTTTTGAATGATGGTTCTCTGGCAGCTATTATTACAGTGCTTTTTAACATCTGGACTTAAAAAAATCAATAAGCAAATGTTCAATGTGGCTAGACCCAGCTGAATGGTATTAAGCTATACTGTGTATTTTCTCTAAATCAACTGTAAACTTTAACAGGTGCCATTCAACTTCAGGCATTTAGCCAAGTTCTGGAATTAAGATCTGTCTTTGCTCCTCTAATCCTTTTTAAAGTTCTTTTATTACTTAAATAATTAGACCTTCAAATTTGATCAACTAAACACAATCCCACTACGCTTATAGCATAGTACTGGCAATCAACCCACTTGGGAAATGCAGCATATTATTTGGGTAACATCCAGGGTCCATGATACGAAAGAAAAGAAAAATCTCCTTACCCAGGAGTTCTTTATGGATTGACCAGGAGTTGAATTAAGGGCATTCATGAGTGCCCAACTTATCGTTTACATGCATATGGATGATTTTATTGTGTTTGAGAGCAGGGGCTGGGATAAGAGGAAGTGTAATAAAATTCATGCCTTCATTTTCACCAAAAGTTTTATGGCCTCAAGAAGATTAAGAACCACCTATTCTAATCTACCCATTAGTGGATGAGGCTTCTGAATACTCTATGACAGCTGCCATCATATTTTTCTGTACAGTTGGAATACCCAATTATCTAAAATTTAAAGATGAGCTAAAAGACACAATGCAGTGATGGTGAAAAATCCATTCAATAACTAAAAATTACTAAAAAAAAAAACCCCAAACACACAATGCATTCTATAACTAAAAATTTCTTCTAAAACCTCCCAAAAAAACCAAACCTTTCTAGTGGATTTTTAAATTATCATTTAATCAATAAAACCTAGTGTTCTTTAAAAGAAATGATCTCCTAAGATACTTTAATTTTTAAGAAGTCATCTTAGAGCTAAGTAGGGTATCACTTTAGGAGTCCAGTCAGTTAAAATCCAATAAGAGAGGAAAAAGGTAAGGATGAGAGTTTACTACCACCTTTCTTGATTATAAAAAAATCTCTGCTATATGGCAATTATACAACCAATGAAATCCAAACAGTTAACCTGGGAGGCAAAAATAGTATCAAAACTGTTTTACATGGTTTTACAAATAAATGTTAATAACAACCTAATTATAAACATTCATATCATATCATATCATTATTATATTATACTATTAAATGTGGTTCTAACCACCAAAATAGTTTAAGCTCAGAGTTGGAAGGCTCTGTCAGTCTCACCTTGGTACAGACTACTCGTACAACCACTTTCCAAAAGGCAGAGGAATCAGACCCAGGTTGTACCTCAAAGAGAAGATGTTTTTCCTGGCCAGAAGCCACTTTAGCAGTTCTAAAAAGAGGTAAACACATTCGTTAGTTTTACAAAAAGTCATATAAAATAATGGAACTATGAAACCAGGTTCAAGAAACTTTAAGACAGAGGAGGAAATGTGAAGAAAACACAGAAAGACAAATAACAATAATGATTGTAATAATTAGATTTTTAAAACACAAGAACAGAGAATGTTTTGACTATAAACATACAATTTAATTGCCAAGGTGGGCAGCACAGTGGAATGATATTTATAAATCTATTTTTTTCATATCTATATCACAATGGTCTTTAAATTCCTAACAAAGACAGCTAGGAAAACCATGAACAAGAAATCAGGTACTTAAAGAAAAAATTTAGTTGGTTTCATTTATCCAAATTTTGACTATTGCCTCAGATGTATATAAAGTATGAAAAAAATCTTGCTCTTGGTTGAGTCCTTAAGCACTTATATACCTCTTAGAAGAACATTTTTACAGATAATTTGAAACTGGATGAAGCAAATGATTTTGAGACACTTATATAACTTTACTGTCTTCCCCTAGCAGAGTGATTCTAATTTAGAAAGCAACAGGATCCTAACATAAAAATATAACACTTTCTAGGATAATTCAATCACATGCGTCAATGCCAATTTAAATCCGTTCAAAGACATAATTAAGCATTGCGGCTCCCTTTTATCATTACTTACATTTCTCTCTGAGCACCAGTGGGGATATCACACTCAGGATTAAGTAACTTACAGCTAAATAATTGAGGCCATTGAAAATTAAGCAACTAGCCCTAGGTAACAAAGTCAGCCAGTGAAAGTAGTACTGCCAGTTCCCAGTTCTACTTTCTAGCTATCAAGCCATGCTTCTTTTGTGCAGGTTTAACTTTATAGTTCTCAAACAGAACTGAACTTGTGAAATGCCCAACTCTGACCCAGGGGAATTGGTTTTAAGGAGTAAATCCAGTCAGAAACATTCTGTGCTAAATAAATAAAAGGGAGATACTCTTTATCATCACCTCTGTATTACACAGTAAGCTCAGCTTGAGGATGCTTTCATAGGACACATTTTATCCTGTATCTTTAGGCCAAAAAATAAAATTTCATGTAATAGGCTAGGTTTTTTGTATATAAGTTCTAAGACTCTAAGGGGATGGCAAATGTCACTGACTACTCTTCAAAAAAGTTGAAACAATAAATATAAAAATTCCGCTCTGAAGTAAGTCAGAAAAAGAACAAATACCATATGCTAACACATATATATGGAATCTAAAAAAATGGTACTGATGAACCCAGTGGTAGAAGAAGAATAAAGATGCAGAGGTAGAGAACAGACTTGAGGACATGGGAAAGTGGGGAAGGAGAAGCTGGAACAAAATGAAAGAGTAGTATTGACATTTACTTACTACCAAATGTAAAATAGATAGCTAGTGGGAAGCAACTGCCTAACACAGGGAGATCAACTTGATGATTGCTGATGACCCAGAGGGGTGGGATAGGGAGGGAGGGGATATGGGGATATATGTATAAATACAGCTGATTCACTTTGTTGCACAGTGGAAACTGGCACAACAGTGTAAAGCTATTATATTCCAATAAAGATGAAAAAAAAAATCACATGTGAAAAAATAAAAATAAAAAAAATAAAAATTCCACTCGTAAGACACTATTAAATTCTCAATCCAATTTTATTCCTTAAGAATATGGTCTCGCCCAATATCACTGATGAATATAGATGCAAAAATCCTCAACAAAATACTAGCTAACAGACTGCAACAGCACATTAAAAAAATCATACACCACGATCAAGTGGGGTTTATCCCTGGGATGCAAGGATTCTTCAACATACGCAAATCAATCAACGTGATACATCATATCAACAAATTGAAGGATAAAAACCATATGATCATTTCAATAGATGCAGAAAAAGCTTTTGACAAAGTTCAACATCCATTTATGATAAAAGCTCTCCAGAAAATGGGCATAGAAGGAAATTACCTCAACATCATAAAAGCCATATATGACAAACCAAAAGCCAACATTGTTCTCAATGGAGAAAAACTGGAAGAATTCCCTCTAAGAACAGGAATAAGACAAGGGTGTCCACTCTCACCACTGTTATTCAACATAGTTTTGGAAGTGTTAGCCACAGCAATCAGAGAAGAAAAAGAAATTAAAGGAATCCAAATTGGAAAAGAAGAAGTAAAATTATCACTCTTTGCAGATGACATGATACTATATATAGAAAACCCTAAAGACTCTACCAGAAAACTGCTAGCACTCATTGATGAGTTTAGTAAAGTAGCAGGATACAAAATTAATGCACAGAAATCTCTTGCATTCCTATACACTAACAATGGAAGAGCAGAAAGAGAAATTAAGGAAACTCTCCCATTCACCATTGCAACCAAAAGAATAAAATACCTAGGAATAAACCTGCCTAAGGAGGCAAAAGATCTGTATGCAGAAAACTTTAAGACATTGATGAAAGAAATCAAAGATGACATAAACAGATGGAGGGATATACCATGTTCCTGGATTGGAAGAATCAACATCGTGAAAATGACTGTACTACCCAAAGCAATTTACAGATTTAATGCAATCCCGATCAGATTACCAATGGCATTTTTCACAGAACTAGAGCAAGAAATCTTACGATTTGTATGGAAACGCAAAAGACCCCGAATAGCCAAAGCAATCTTGAGAAGGAAAAATGGAGTTGGTGGAATCAGGCTTCCTGACTTCAAACTATACTACAAGGCCATAGTGATCAAGACAGTATGGTACTGGCACAAAAATAGAAAGGAAGATCAATGGAACAGAATAGAGAACTCAGAAGTAAGCCCAAACACATATGGGCACCTTATCTTTGACAAAGGAGGCACGAGTATACAATGGAAAAAAGACAGCCTCTTCAATAAGTGGTGCTGGGAAAATTGGACAGCAACATGTAAAAGAATGAAATTAGAACACTTCCTAACACCATACACAAAAATAAACTCCAAATGGATTAAAGACCTACATATAAGGCCAAACACTATCAAACTCCTAGAGGAAAACATAGGCAGAACACTCTTTGACATACATCAAAGCAACATCCTTTTTGACCCACCTCCTAGAATCATGGAAATAAAATCAAGAATAAACGAATGGGACCTCATGAAACTTAAAAGCTTTTGCACAGCAAAAGAAACCATAAACAAGACTAAAAGGCAACCCTCAGAATGGGAAAAAATAATTGCCTATGAAACAACGGACAAAGGATTAACCTCCAAAATATACAAGCAGCTCATGCAGCTTCATACCAAAAAAGCAAATAACCCAATCCACAAATGGGCAGAAGACCTAAATAGACATTTCTCCAAAGAAGACATACAGATGGCCAACAAACACATGAAAAGATGCTCAACATCACTCATCATCAGAGAAATGCAAGTCAAAGCCACAATGAGGTATCACCTCACACCAATCAGAATGGCCATCATCACAAAGTCTGGAAACCACAAATGTTGGAGAGGGTGTGGAGAAAAGGGAACTCTCCTGCACTGTTGGTGGGACTGTAAGTTGGTACAGCCACTATGGAAAACAATTTGGAGGTTCCTTAAAAAACTACAAATAGAACTACCATATGATCCAGTCATCCCACTCCTGGGCATATACCCAAAGAAAACCATAATCCCAAAAGAAACTTGTACCATAATGTTTATTGCAGCACTCTTTACAATAGCCAGGACATGGAAGCAACCTAAATGCCCATCAACAAATGAATGGATAAAGAAGATGTGGCATATATATACAATGGAATATTACTCAGCTATAAAAAGGGATGAGATGGAGCTATATGTAATGAGGTGGATAGAACTACAATCTGTCATACAGAGTGAAGTAAGTCAGAAAGAGAAAGACAAATATTGTATGCTAACTCACACATACGGAATCTAAAAATGGTACTGATGAACTCAGTGACAAGAACAGGGAAGCAGATACAGGGAATGGACTGGAGAACTCGAGGTATGGGAGGGGGCGGGGGGTGAAGGGGAAACTGAGAAGAAGCGGGAGAGTAGTACAGACATATATATACTACCAACTGTAAAATAGTCAGTGGGAAGTTGTTGTATAACAAAGGGAGTCCAACTCGAGGATGGAAGATGCCTCAGAGGACTGGGGCAGGGAGGGTGGGGGGGAATCGAGGGGGGGGCGTCAAGGAAGGGAGGGAATATGGGGATATGTGTATAAAAACAGTTGATTGAACCTGGTGTACCCCCCAAAAAAATAAAATAAAATAATAATAAAAAATTAAAAAAAAAAAAAAAAAGAATATGGTCTCGCGACCTCAGATCAGACGTGGCGACCCACTGAATTTAAGCATATTAGTCAGCGGAGGAAAAGAAACTAACCAGGATTCCCTCAGTAACGGCGAGTGAACAGGGAAGAGCCCAGCGCCGAATCCCTGCCCCGCGGTGGGGCGCGGGAAATGTGGCGTACGGAAGATCCACTCTCCGGCGCCGCTCATGGGGGGCCCAAGTCCTTCTGATCGAGGACCCCCCCCCTCAAAAAAAAAAAAAAAAAAACCAAAGAATATGGTCTCAAAAGTAATGCCTCAAATACTACCGTTTGGATGATCTTAAAAAAAAAAAACAAAAACAAAAATGCTAGAGTTTTAAAAACTACATTTTTATTATAAAAGATCAGACAATGCACAAATACACACAGTAAAATGTAAAACCTCCCTTCTCTGCCCCCCTTTTCCATCAACTCCCCAGAGACCCAGTGTGCATCCTTCCAGCTCATTTTCTATGCATTTACATATACAGCCACACAGGATCCATCCATATATCCATACAGGGTTTGGGTTTTTGTTTTGTTTTGTTTTTTTTTTTTGTTTCTTTTGTTTTTGTATGTTTGGTTTGTCTGTTTTTAAGGAGTGAAATCCAGTGTTCTGAAAAGAAATGATCTTCTAAGGTAACTTTTAAGAGTTAAGAATGCTTTATTCTTCATGACTGGCTAATAACAGGACACTCCAGCCACGTCCATAAGAAGATTGTATTTCCTTCTCTTTAGCTACTGTGTTCTAGATGGCCAAGTATAATGTGTCTCTTATCCAATATAACTACTGCAAAGCTTAAGGAGTACATTCATGTATTTCACCCTAAACTATTAATAGTGACTATAATACAAATTTATATATACTAAGTGGTCCCAAACTGCTAGGTGATTTTGTTTGGCCTTTTTGGGGTTTAAGGAGAGGTAATGTGGGATTGTGGAAAGATCTTCAGACTTGGGGAAAGCTGGATCTTCCATCAATACTTGGGTAATCACTTTAGGCCTCAATTAAAATGTCTGACTGTCAGCAGAGTGCCTTGCACATACTTGCTCAGTGAATGCTAGCAAAGTTGAACAGACTAAAGAGAGAACCTTTAAGATCTCAATTAAAAGGCAATGCCAATAATTTATAACTATACCTCCAGGGAGACAGAAGATACATATACAAAGAGAGGCAGATATGGGTGCTGCTAGAGGAAGACTTAATAGAAAGAAGTGACATCTGCTCTCCAGTCACTAGGGGAGAACACACAAACAAAAATGGGGTCATTCAGGGACAAAGAGCCAAGTGTATTTTAATAGCTTCTATACAGATCAGTATAAAAATTGATTTAATAAAGAATAATTCACAAAGAGAAGGCTAAGTTCTATTGGGTGTGCTCTTTAAGGAGGCAGAGAAGTTTATATACCATCTTAGAAATCTATTCAAGAGTTAAGTAGAGATTTAAAGATGACAGCTAGTTAGAAAATATTTATAAACAAAATATCTTATTCTTCAGTGATGACAAACTGTTACCATATATATATTTCTCTGGCAAAAATAATGGTTCAATGAACAAACACAGAAGATTTATTTATTATCTAGCTGAACTGGTTGATGTTCAGAAACCTGAAGTGCCCTGTGACTATCCTAGGTGCCTTTCTCTAGATGACTAACTGGTATGTTCTCTTCTGTTAGGCACCTCCTTTAGTGCTTTCAAACAAGGGTCAATTTATATGCCTGTGTTCAAAATTCAGTTTTAAGTTCCTTGCATTCTTTTAGTCCTATGACACATTTTAGACAGCCACATAGAAAGTCTTACAGTACTCAATAAATATTTGCTAACTGCTGCTGAAAACACTGTCTTACCAACCAATACTTCTGGTTATCTCTCAAACAGTCACAACATTGGAGCATATGTCGGGGGAAAAAATAAAATGAAAAAGAACAAGTCTTACACATCATTAAGTTCTGCTACTCGTCCAAGAAATTCTTCATAAGTTAAGGAGCCACTTTCTCGAACCAATGTTACATGTTTTGCTACTTTTTCTGGTAGCTTGTTAAGAACCAACTGCGTCTGATCCGATATTTGCTGTCCCATGATGAAACGTCTTATGAAATCCAAAAAGAGTGTTGCTTCACATAGTTTCTGTCAAATATACATAAAAGTTACCTTTACATGTAACACAAAAATGGCAACATACCCATCCCATCAAGAAAATAAAGAAAAACAGGAATACCTTTAAGTGAGATCTCAATAGATTTACATGAGCCTAAGGTGGAATTTATTTAGACTATATTTTAAAGTAAAGATTTACAGTTCTATTTATTTTTAAAGATCATATAGTTAAATGAGAAAACAGGATTCATTTTACCTACTGGGAGAGTGAATTCCTATAATTTTGCCAAGTTAACCATTACACACACAACACAGGCATTTAAGTGATTGTATTTAATAGGAAGCTTGTTTATCTCATACAATTTTCCTAAGAACATTTCCTGACTGCTTACCACATGTGAGGCTCCAAACTAAAGGCTTTCATATATTATCTCATTTATTTCTTCCAATAACCCTAAGAAGTAGACATTATTATATTCTTAGTTGAGACATAAGGAAATAGTTGAGTGACTTATCTGAAGTTAAACAGTTGGGTGCACTCACTCCCTCTTGCAAGAGCACCAGAATTACAACTAACTGCTGAACAATCATTGACAGAAAGACACTGGAACTCACCAAAAAAGACACCCCACATCCAGAGACAAACGAGAAGCCACAATGAAGTAGGAGGGGCACAATCGCGTTAAAATCAAATCCCATAAATTCTGGGTGGGTGACTCACAAACTGGAGAACAGTTATACCACAGAAGTCCACCCACTAAAGTGAGGGTTCTGAGCCCCACGTCTGGCTTCCCAACCTGGGAGTCCAGCAACGGGAGGAGGAATCCCCAGAGAATCAGACTTTGAAAGCCAGTGGGATTTGATGACAGAACCTCCACAGGACTGGGGGAAACAGACTCCACTCTTGGAGGGCACACAAAAAAGTGTGCTCACCAGGACCCAGGGGGAAAGAGCAGTGACCCCATATGAGACTGAACCAGACCTACCTGCTGGTGTTGGGGGGTTGCCTGCGGAGGTGGGGGGCGGCTGTGGCTCACCGAGGAGACAGGGGCACAGGCGGCAGGGGTTCTGAGAAGTGCTCATTGGCGTGAGCCCTTCCAGAGTCCACCATTAGCCCCACCAAAGAGCCTGTGGGCTCCAGTGCTAGGTGGCCTCAGGCCAAATGACCAGCAGGGTGGGAACACAGCCCCACCGATTGGCAGACAAGCAGATTAAAGTCTTACTGAGCTCCACCCACCCAGCCCTACCCACCATCAGTCTCTCCCATCAGGAAGCACCCAGGAGCCTCCTAGATACCTTCCTTCACAAGAGGGCAGACAACAGTATCAAGCAGTATCAGCTGTGGGAAGACATTCAGGAGCCTTTCTGAAATCTTGAAAATGTTAACGTATGTGGGCCGAGCGATGGGATTCAGAATGTCCTGCTTGAGCAGTGGAGGAGCTCAGGGTGCGGGGCGTGGAGACTATGGGGGCATAGGCAGAGGGTTGGCCGTCTCTAGGACCACAGCCCCTTTCTCACTGCACACCTCATATCACCCTTTTGGCCCCAGAGGATGACTGGTTAGCCAGAGACGGGTAAGATTCCTCAAGGGAGGGACAACCTAAGACAGGCACAGTCGCAGAGGGGCCAACAGGGGTGGGGCACAGACCCCTAATCCATCTGAGAGAGGTCTCCTGCCCCCAGGGCTGTTTTGCTCTCCACGCCCAGCTCAGATCCACACCTGCTCAAATCGGGCCCAGGAGGCAAAGATCATTGCCCCAGTCATGCGAAGCCTATGATTGTTTATAGGATTAACCTGGGAGTGTTAGCCAAATAAAAGCAACGGGGGACGAATCAGCGAGGCTCTTGATCCTAGAGGTCTTGAGTCCCCCGGTCCCATCTTTCTCTTCAGTCTGTGTCTGTGTTTTCTTCAAGCTTGCAGCACCCGTCACTCACCTTGAGTTGCCAAGCTGGTCTCGGCAATCAGCAATATTTTGCCTTGTGGAACTGAAAACCACAGCCACAGAAAGATAGAGAAAATGAAAAAGCAGAGGACTTTGTACCAGATGAAGGGACAGGATAAAACCCCAGAAAAACAACTAAATGAAGAGGAGATAGGCACCCTTCCAGAAAAAGAATTCAGAATAATGATGGTGAAGATGATCCAGGACTTTGAAAAAAGACTGGATGCAAAGATCAAAAAGTTTACCAAAGACCTAGAAGAATTAAAGAGCAAACAAACAGATATATGCAACACAATAACTGAAATGAAAAATACACTAGAAGGAACCAATAGCAGATTAACGGAGGCAGAAGGGCAAATAAGTGACCTGGAAGACAGAATGGTGATCATCACTGATGTGAAAAGAATAAAGAAAAAAAAAATGAAAAGAACTCAAGACAGCCTAAGAGACCTCTGAGACAATGTTAAATGCACCAACATTCACATTATAGGGGTCCCAGAAGGAGAAGAGAGAGAGAAAGGACCTGAGAAAATACTGGAAGAGATTATAGTTGAAAACTTCCCTAATATGGGAAAGGAAATAGCTACCCAAGTCCAGGAAGTGCAGAGAGCCCCAGGCAGGATAAACCCAAGGAGAAACATGCCAAGACATATAGTAGTCAAACTGACAAAAATTAAAGGCAGAGAAAAGTTATTAAAAGCAACAAGGGAAAAACAACAAATAACGTACAAGGGAACTCCCATAAGGTTAACAGCTGGTTTCTCAGCAGAATCTCTGCAAGCCAGAATGGAGTGGCAGGATATATTTAAAGTGATGAAAGGGAAGAACCTACAACCAAGAATACTCTACCCAATAAGGATCTCATTCAGATTCGACGGAGAAATCAGAAGCTTTACAGACAAGCAACAGCTAAGAGAATTCAACACCAAACCAGCCCTACAACAAATGCTAAAGGAACTTATCTAAGCAGGAAACAGAAAAGGACCTACAAAAACAAAAACAAAAACAAAACAATTAAGAACATGGTAATAGGAACATACATATAATTACCTTGAATGTAAAGAGATTCATCGTCTTTCACTATAAATTTTAGGATAATCTTGTCTATGTTTATAAACTATCTTTCTGGTATTTTCATAAGAATTCGATTAATCTTGTATATTGATGTGCAAAGAATGAACATCTTTACAACATTTTGTCTTCCAATCTATGTGCATAGTATATCTATCTGTTTAGATCTTCTTTGATTTCTTTCATCAGCATGGTAAAATTTTCACATACAAATCCTATACATGTTTTGTTAGTTTTATACCTAAGTATTTCATTTTTGAGTGATTTTAAGAGATATTGTATTTTTAATCTTGGTGTCCATCTGTTCATTGCCAGTAAACAGAAATACGATAAAAAAATATAAAAAATAACGTTAAACAGTTGGTAAATGGTTGAAGTGAATTTTGAACTCAAGTTTTTTAGATTCTAGTGCTTATATTCTTAAACAATATGATATACTATGATGTCTAATCATGATATAAATAGATCAGCTAAAAATTTATTGTAAAATTACTTTATAAATGTGCAACTTAATTTTAATTGTAAAATATATGTAAATTAAACAGACCAGCTAATTCAACTATCTTACATTTTCTGCTTAGAAAAAAACAGTGCTTTTATTTTAACTCCTCTAGGTATTTTTAAACTTAGAATTTATGTAACTTGTTTTCTAAATATGAAGGTGATATTTTAGTTAAAAAGGCAGGATCACTACTTTAATAATCTACTATCAATGTAGATCAATAAGTTACTGAATTGACTTAAAATTTAATCACAAAACATTGATTTAAAAATCACTCTAAAGTCTTGAAAGATAATTCTATGTATTATGGCTAGAGAAGAACTGGATGTGTTTATTCTAGACAGTTTTTTCTTTCCATTGGTAAATAATGATTTATCAAAATATCAAGCATCAAGATATAGTTAAAATAGAAAATAAGATAAATTTTTAGTGTTTATCCTGATATATTCTAAAACTGAATAAGGAAATCCTGATTCACTACGAATACCACTACTAATAATAGTAAAATCAACTAACATTTGTTGACCACTTCTATTATGTAACACAATCTTGTAAGTACTTTAAATGTATTCATGAATTTAGTCATTTAAATCCTCATGATAACCATTTTATAGATGAAGAAACAAGACAGTTAAGGAAACAAGCACAGAGAGCTTAAAGTAACAAAGTCACAAAGCTAATATCAGAGTTTTTAAAAAAATAAAGTTAGAAAAAAGAAAAAAGGCATTAAAATTGAAAAGAATCTGATCTCTCCTCCTCCAAGAAATTCCATTTTATTTACCCATCAAAGACTATCATTTTACTTCACCTGAATTAACACTCATATCACATAAAGCAGGTGAAACAGTTACAATTTATAATAAAAAATTTTGTCAGGAAATCTGCTTTATCATTTAATCAAAAAAACTAAAAGTTATAATTCTAAAATATAAAATATGTAACTTTAAAATATAAAATCGTTTACAATATGAGTTCTCAGTAACCATAAATATGCAAATTTTGCTTTTGTTATTCAAATTCAGTGTATCATATTTGAGGTTTATTCTTTTAGTCACATTAAATATAGGAAAAGTACAACTGTTCTAAAAAGAAAAACTCAACAATTATTGTTCTGAATCTGAGCCTACTTGGCAATGATAAATATGTATTACAGAGATTTTATAAATGAAAGGAAGTTGTTGAGGAAGATCCAGGCCACTATAAAACACCTCTGAAGGCAAAATTATATATTTTAAATATAGCCAAGTGGATTTATAGCAACTGTATTCAAAGAGAAACAAAAATTTTAGCCTACAGGAGGTCTCTGGAGTATTCAACATCAGTGATTTCTGGATTTCATTGACTATTAAATTCTCAAAGCACCATGATGTTGCACAATTATTTCTATTCTAAGTAAGGATAGTTTCCAAAAATAAACAAAAAAAAAATCCCTAAAATTTACAAAAATTTAAACACCTTATAACCTAAGAAATAAAAGAATATAATGTTAGAATAAAAGTTCTTCCCAAGAAGGCAGTAATTTCACACTGATGTATACGACATACAGTAACATTATTCTCCTTATTTTTCTTGTTCTAATCCAAATGTGTGAAAACATCATCAGGAGCCAAAGGTTGTACACAGGTGTTAGGGAACCACTGTTACATGGCCTTTTAAAAAATTAAATTCAACAAGCACCATATGTCTGGCACTGTGCAATGTTCTGGGGATACATATAGTGAGTGTAAGAAACATGGTTCTTGGTACCATGGAGCATCTGATACAGTGGGGAAGAGACAACAATCACACCAATAAATACATAATTACAAAATGGTAAGTGCTAAGCCAAACAAGTACAGGGTACAGAAAGCCTATAAAAGGGGGACTTGACCTCGTCTGGTGTCAGGAAGAAGTCCTTGGGCAAACATTTCCTTTGCTATCAGTCAAGAGTTAGCCAGAGAAGGATAGAGTCATGGCAAGGAGAGGACATTCCAGGCAGAGGTTATAGAAAGTGCCTAACATAGGAAGGAGTATGGTGACTTTGAGGTAATTAAAAATAAATAAATAAAATAAAAGTCAGAGTGACTAAAACCTAGGCAGAAGGTGAGGGAGACCGGCACCAAGAGATGGGATGTTTACCATTTTTGTTGATGACACAAAGACAAGACAGCATGTCTGCCCAGTCTGTGGATGACCAAAACTGGAATGAATGAATAATGTCCACAGAATACCAGAATCAAGACTGAAAATGGATAGTGATTTTCTGAAACTCAACAAATTATGTCAAATACGACTAAAAGTTAAATCCAGAATATGTTTTGAAAGGCACATAAAGCACATAGGTAAGATATGCTTAAGATATGCTTAAAGGCAGTTAAAATATAAAAGGTCAGAGGGTTCCAGTCAAAATAAGTCAGCAGGGACTTCCCTAGTGGCCCAGTGGTTAAGAATCCGCCTGCCAAGGCAGGGGACAGGGGTTCGAGCCCTGGTTCCAGGAAAATCCCACATGCCGCAGGGCAACTAAGCCCATGCTCCACAACTACTGAGCCTGTGCTCTAGAGCCCGCGAGCCACAGCTACTGCAGCCCATGTGCCTAGAGCCCACGCTCTGCAACAAGAGAAGCCACCCCACTGAGAAGCCCATACACCACAAAGAAGAGTAGCCCCCACTCGCCACAATGAGAAAGCCCGAGCATAGCAATGAAGACCCAATGCAGCCAATAAATGAAAGTTAAAAAAAATAAGTCAACAGTAAACAGGGATAAGAAAGATGCTAAAATAATCCTAAACTCTTGCTGGAAGCAGATGTCCAGAGCAAGAGCCTGGTTTCACTGGTGCTCTGTAATGGTTCCAACACACCCAAGTTCTGTAATCAGCTCTAAACAGTCACACTTTTAAAGGGCACTAATCATTTGAACATATTTGGGAAAGCACACAAAATGTTATGGATCTAGATAATCATAGTTCAGTAACAACATGGAGCAACAAGGGAGGTTTGTTCAAACACCTGAAGAACTTTCACGTGGAAGAGGAAGTAACATTTATTTTATATAGTTACAGAGACCAGAATGGCCAGTATAAATTAGGCTGATTTCAGGTCAACACAAGAATTTATCATTCATAATTATCCAGAAGGGTTAAGGGCTGTCTTGTAAAGTATGTGAGCTTGCTTTCATTGGAAAGGTGGAGGTGTTTAAGCAAAAATAAGAAGTTTATCTAATTAGTGTTTTAGGGAAAATTTTTGCTTGAATGAGTAGTGGAGAAGGTAACCTCTAACCTAATACTTCACTCCCAAAGTGAAACATAAATTCCCTCTAGCATTCCTGTACTGAATTAATAAAAATGCAATAAAATATTCTAATCAACCACACTGATAACTTTAAATTATACCTACAACTCTTAACAAAGAAAAAAATCAAACTTTTGAAATATATGGTCTTAAGATTTCATGTAAAATATTCATGAAAATTTAATCAATATGCTCACCAAACAGATATTAAAAAGATCTAGTTGCTTGTTTACTAAGTTAGAAAATGGTCCCTTTTAAGAGGTAAAATTGTCATTATATGCAGATGACATGATAATATATACAGAAAACCCTAAAGACTCCACACAAAAACTACTAGTACTGATAAATTCAGCAAAGTAGCAGGATACAAGATTAACATACAGAAATCTGTTGTATTTCTTTACACTAACAATGAAATATCAGAAAGGGAATGTAAAAAAAAATCCCTTTTAAAATTCCACTCCCCCCAAGAAAACATTTAGGAATAAACCCGACCAGGGAGGTAAAAACTTATATGCTGAGAACTATAAAGCATTGATAAAGGAAATTGAAGACAATTCAAAGAAATGGAAAACATTCCATGCTCTTGGACTGGAAGAACTAATACTGTGAAAATGACCATACTACCCAAAGCAATCTACGGGTTTAATGCAATCCCTATCAAATTACCCATGACATTGTTCACAGAACTAGAACAAATAATCCTAAAATGTATATGGAACCATAAAAGACCTAGAATTGCCAAAACAATCCTGAAGAAAAATAACAAAGCTGGAGGCATAACCCTCCCAGACTCAGGCAATACTACAAAGCTACAGTAATCAAAACAGTATGGTATTGCCACAAAAACAGACATACGGGTCAATGCAACAGAATAGACAGCCCAGAAATAAATCCACACACCTATGGTAAATTAGTCTTTGAAAAAAAAGTCAAGAATATACAATGGAGAAAAGACAGTCTCTTCAACAAGTGGTGTTGGGAAAGCTGGAGAGCAACATGTAAATCAATGAAGTTAGAACACTGCCTTACACCATAAGCAAGAATTAACTCAAGATGGCTTAAAGGCTTAAATATAAGACATGATACCATAAAACTCCTATTTGAGACCATAGGCAAAACATTCTCTGACATAAACTGTAGTAATGTTTTCTTAGGTCAGTCTCCCAAGGCAACAGAGATAAAAGCAAAAATAAACAAATGGGACTTAAACTTATAAGCTTTTGCAAAGCAAAGGAAACCATAAACAAAACAAAAAAGACAACCTACAGACTGATAGAAAATATCAGTCTGCAAATGAGGCAACCAACAAGGGCTTAATTTCCAAAATATACAAACGACTCAGACAACTCACTAATAAAAAAACAAACAACCCAATCAAAAAATGAGCAGAAGACCTAAACAGACACTTCTTCAAAGACATACAGATGGCCAATAGGCACATGAAAAAATGTTCAACATCACTAATTATTAGAGAAACGCAAATCAAAACTACAAGGGAGAGGAATCAAGATGGCAGAGGAGTAGGACATGGAGCTCACCTCTTCCCACAAATACATCAAAAACACATCTACAAGAGGAACAATTTGCACAGAACATTTACTGAATGCTGGCAGAAGACCTCAGACTTCCTAAAGGGCAAGAAAACCTCCACATAACCAGGTAGGACAAAAGAAAAAGAAAAGAGAGAGAGAGAGAAAGAAAAGAACTGGGATGGGACCTGCACCCCAGGGAAGGAGCTGTGAAGGAGGAAAAGCTCCCACATCCTGGGAAGTCCCCTCACTGGCCGGGAGATCAGCCTGGATGAAAGGGGAGCTTTGGATCCTTGAGCAGAGTGCAGAAACTGGATTGCAGAAGGCAAAAATGGAGACTGACCTGTATAGACGTTGGTACTGCCACCCTATGCTCCCCAGCCTGAGACACTTGTCCACTGGTGTGGGTGGAGGCTGGGTGCTGAAGCTTGGGTTTTGGAGGTCAGACCCAGGGAGAGGACTGGGGTTGGCTGTGTGCAGACAGCCTGAAGAGGCTGGAGTATGGCAATTGAGGGTGCACTCAGAAGAAGTGTGGGTCTGCCAGAAAGGCAAGGTGCCATTGTTGAGGGGCATGCAAGGAGAGGGGTGGGATGACAATAGGAGTTTCTTTCCCTGAACACATGCTCTCAGCCAACAGGACACCACCTACACAAGCTCTTGGGGCAAGCATGAGCTGCCACTACCACCATGGGCTCCAGAGGTGGGCACAGGCCACTGCGACTGCCACCGTGGGCTCCAGTGGCAGGCACGGGCCACTGTCACCACTAAGAGACCTGCGAGTGGGATCTAGTCACTGCTCCTGCAGGACCTGTGAACAGGCACCAAGTGTTGCCCCCATTGTCCCAGGGTGCAAGGGCTGCCACTGTTGCTGGGAGACCTGCAAGCAGTCACCAATCACTGCCCCCACCATCTGGGGAGCATGCACAGGCAGCAGGCAGGTGCAAATCGCTGTCCCTGCTGTCCTGGGAGTGCATGGGCTGTGGCCACTACTGGGATACATGGGAGCATGCACCAATCGCTGCCCCTGCCGTACTGGGAGTGCACATGGGCTGCCGCACCTACACACCTCATATCAAGGGAATAACAGCCAGCACACACTGAGGAAAGAGGCAGCAAGCATGCAAATCAAAGCATCCCCTTGATTCCAGAAAAGATGGAAGAGTAGGCCTTAAGCTCACCACCTCTCACAAAAACACCAAAATCACAACTAACTGCTGAACAACCATGGACAAAAAAGACTGGAACCTACAAAAAAGATGTATTTTACATTCAAAGACAAGGAAGAAGCCACAACTTGATGGAAGAAGGGGCGCTTTTGTGATATAATCAAATCCCAGACCAGCCAGGTGGGCAACCCACAAACTGGAAAATAATTATATCACAGAGATTCTCCCACAGGAGTGAGAGTTATGCGCCCCACATCAGGTTCTCCAGCCTGAGGGTCTGGCATTGGAGCCCCTAGAACAATTGGCTTAGAAAGCCAGTGGGACTTGAGTGTAGGAGCTCCACAGGACTGGGGGGAAACACAGACTTCACTCTTGGAGGGCACACACAAGATTTCATGTGCACTGTGACTCAGCACAAAGCAGTGACTTCATGGAAGCCTGGGCTAGACCTACCTGCAGGTTTTGGAGGGTCTCTTGTGGAGGCAAGGGTTGGCTGTCGCTCACTGTGGAGGCAATGTTACTGGTGGCAGAGGCCTCAGGGAATACTGATCATCATGAGCTCTCCTGGAGGTCACCATTTTAGCACCAGGACCTGGCCCTCCCAACAGCCTACAGGCTCCAGTGCTGGACGTAAGCCAAACAACGGGCGAGACAAGAATATAGCCCCAAGTGTTAGCAGACAGGCTGCCTAAAGCCATACTGAGCTCACAGCCACCTCTAAACACACCCCTTGACATGGCCCTGCCCACCAGAGGGACAAGACCCAGCTCCACCTACCTGTAGGCAGGCACCAGTCCCTCCCACCAGGAAGCCTGCACAAGTGTCAGGACCAGCCTCACACACCAGGGACCAGACACCAGAAGCAGGAGGAGCTATCATCCTGCAGCCTGTGGAAAGGGGTCCACAAACACAGAAAGTGAGACAAAATGAGATGACAGAGAAATACGTTCCAGATGAAGGAACAAGCAAAAACCCAAAAGAATAACTATGTGAAGTAGAGAAAGGTAATCTACCTGAAAAATAATTTAGAGTAATGACAGTAAAAAATGATCCAAGATCTCAGAAATAGAATGGAGGCACAGATCAAGAAGATACAAGAAATGTTCAACGAAGAGCTAGAAGATTTAAAGAACAGAGATGAACAATACAGTAACTGAAATGAAAAATACACTAGAAGGAATCCATAGCAGAATAAATGAGGCAGAAGAAGGAATAAGTGAGCTAGAAGACAGAGTGGCAGAAATCACTGCCGCAGAACAGAATAAAGAAAAAAGATATAAAGAAATGAGGACAGTCTCAGAGACCTCTGGGACAACATTAAATCTTCACATTATAGAGGTTCCAGAGGGAGAAGAGAGACAGAAAGGGCCTGAGAAAATATTTGAAGAGATTATAGCAAAAAACTTCCCTAACATGAAACAGGAAACACTCAAGTCCAGGAAGTGCAGAGAGCCCCACAAAGATAGACCCAGGGAGGAACACACTGAGACACATGTTAATCAAACTGACAAAAATGAAAGACAAAGAAAGAATATTAAAAGCAACAAGGGAAAAGCAACAAATAACATACAAGGGACTCCCCATAAGGTTATCAGCTGATTTGTCAGCAGAAACTCTGCAGACCAGAAGGGAGTGGCACAATATATTTAAAGTGATGAAAAAGATAAACCTACAACCAATAATAATCTACCCAGCAAGGCCCTCATTCAGATTTGGTGGAGAAATCAAAAGCTTTACAGACAAGCAAAGACTAAGAGAATTCAGCACCACCAAACCAGCTTTACAACAAATCCTAAAGGAGTTTCTCTAAGCAGAAAAGAAAAGGCCACAACTAGAAACAAGAAAATTCAAATGGGAAAGCTCACTGGTAAAGGCAAATATAAAATAAAGGTAGGAAATCATCCACACACAAATATGATATCAAAGCCAGCAATTGTGAGAAGAGGAGAGTACAAATGCAGGACATTGGAAATACACCGGAAATTAAGAGACCAGCAACTTAAAATAATCATATATATAGACAGCTATATCAAAACCTTATGGGAACTGCAAACCAAAAATCTACAATAGATACAGACACAAAAAAGAGAAAGCAATTCACACACAATACTAAAGACAGTCACCAAATCACAGAGAACAAAAGATGAAGGAAGAAAAAAGATCTACAAAAAACAAATCCAAAACAATTAACAAAATGGCATTAAGAACATACATATCTATAATTACCTTAAATGTAAATGGATTAAATACTCCAACCAAAAGACATAGTCTGGCTGAATAGATACAAAAACAAGACCTGTCTATAAGCTGTCTATAAGAGACCCACTTCAGATCTAGGGACACATACAGACTGAAAGTGAGGGGATGGAAAAAGGTATTCTATGCAAATGGAAATCAAAAGAAAGCTGGAGTAGCAATACAAAATTAATACACAGAAATCTCTCGCATTCCTATACACTAACAATGAAAGATCAGAAAGAGAAATTAAGGAAACAATCCCATTTACCACTGCCTTAAAAAGAATAAAATACTTAGGAATAAACCTATCTAAGGAGGCAAAAGACCTGTACTGTGAAAACTATAAGATGCTGATGAAAGAAATCAAAGATGACACAGATAGAGAGATATACCATGTTCCTGGATTGCAAGAATCAATACTGCCAAAATGACCATACTACCAAAGGCAATCTAGAGATTCAATGCAATCTCTATCAAATTACCAATAGCATTTTTCACAAACTAGAACAAAAAAATTTTACCTTTGTATGGAAACACAAAGACCCCGAATAACCAAAGCAATCCTGGGAAAGAAAAATGAGCTGGAAGAATCAGGCTCCCTGACTTCAGACTATACTACAAAGCTAGAGTAATCAACACAGTATGGTACTGCTGCAAAAAACAGAAATATAGATAATAGATCAATGGAACAGGATAGAAAACCCAGAAATAAACCCACGCACCTATGGTCAATCAATCTATGACAAAGAAGGCAAGAATATATAATGGAGAAAAGACAGTCTCTTCAATAAATGGTGCTGGAAAAACTGGACAGCTACATGTAAAAGAATAAAACTAGAACATTCTCTAACATCATACACAAAAATAAACTCAAAGTGGATTAAAGACCTAAATGTAAGGCTGGACACTATAAAACTCTTAGAGGAAAACATAGGTAGAACACTCTGACAAAAATTGCAGCAATAACTTTTTTGATCCACCTCCTAGAGTAATGAAAACAAAAACAAACAAATGGGACCTAATTAAACTTAAAAGCTTTTGCACAGTAAAGGAAACCACAAACACGACAAAAAGACAACCCACAGAATGGGAGAAAATATTTGCAAACAAAGTGACTGACAAGGGATTAGTCACCAAGATATACAAACAGCTCATGAAGCTCTGTCAAAAAACAACTCAATCAAAAAATGGGCAGAAGACCTAAACAGACATTTCTCCATAGAAGACACTCAGATGGTCAAAAAGCACATAAAAAGATGCTCAACATCACTAATTATTAGAGAAATGCAAATCACAGCTACAATGAGGTATCACCTCACACCAGTCAGAATGGGCATCATGAAAAAATCTACAAACAATAAATGCTGGAGAGGGTGTGGAGAAAAGGGAACGCTCCTACACTCCAGGTGGGAATGTTAATTGGAACAGCCACTATGAGAACAGAATGAAGGTTCCTTAAAAAACTAAAAATAGAGCTACCATATGATCCAACAATCCCACTCCTGGGCACATATCCAGAGAAAAACATAATTTGAAAAGATACATGCACCCCAATATCAATTGCAGTGCTATTTACAATAACTGGGACATAGAAGCATCCTTAATCTCCATTGAGGGATGACTGCATAAAGAAGATGTGGTACATACATACAATGGAATACTACTCGGCCATAAAAAAGAATGAAATAATGCCATTTGCAGAAACATGGATGGACCCAGAAATTGTCATACTGAGTGAAGTAAGTCAGACAGGGAAAGACAAATATCATATGATATCGCTTATATGTGGAATCTAAAAAAAATGGCACAAGTTAACTTATTTATAACACAGGAATAGAGTCACAGATGTAGAAAACAAAACTTATGGTTCCCAAGGAGGAAAGGTGGGGTGGGGAGGGATAAACTGGGAGACTGGGATTGACATTCACACACTACTATATATAAAAACAGATAACTAATATTGACCTACTGTATAGCACAGGGAACTCTACTCAATACTCTGTAATAGCCTATATGGGAAAAGAATCTAAAAAAGAGTGGATATATGTTTATGTATAACTGATTCACTTTGCTGTATACCTGAAACTAACACAACGTCGTAAATCAACTATACTCTGATAAAATTTTTTAAAAAAAGATATGTGCACTCCAGTGTTCACTGCAGCACTATTTACAATAGCCAAGACATGGAAGCAGCCTAAATGTCCATCAACAGAAGAAAGCAAAAGAAGATATGGTACACATATACAATGGAAAACTACTCAGCCATAGAAAAGAATGAAATCATGCCATTCACAGCAACATGGAAAGACCTAAAGATTATCATGCTAAGTAAGTCAGACAGACAAAAACAAACACCATATGACATCACTTATATGCGGAATCTAAAAAAAAAACCAAACTAGTGACTATAACAAAAAAGAAACAGACTCACAGATATAGCAAAAAACAAACTGGTGGTTACCAGTGGGGAGGGGGAAGGGGAGAGGGACAAGATAGGGATAGGGGAGTAAGATATACAAACTTGTGTATAAAATAGATGAGCTACAAGGATATATTGTACAACATGGAATATAGCCAATATTTTATAATAACTATAAATGGAGTATAACCTTTAAAAATTGTAAATCACTATGTTGTACACCTGAAACTTATATAATATTGTACATCAATTATACCTCAATTAAAAAGTGTCCCCCCCCCCAAAAAAAAAAAAAACAACTGTCCCTTTTGTTTCCATATTGTTTTGAACTGGTGCCCTAACTCTGAAAAAAATGTATAATTTGAGGCAGCATATGAACTTGTCATCTTGTAATTGCACTTGGTAACAGGTATCGGGGCAACCTGATTATTAACTCCTCAGATTAAAAGGGAACACTATCTCGAGACTACTGAAAGAGCATGGAACAGTGGTTTTCAACCTGGTTCAGTAGAGAGGGCCTGGGATTTACAGTTCATTTGGTGGAATACCACAAAACGATAAATATCAACATCCATCACGGGCATAAAAATATGACTCTGCTATCTAGATGCAAAGCAACCACAATCAAGGGTGCATGCATGTTCACAAAACAATCTGCTGAGGCCACCCTCTAGTCACCCGCCACAGGTTTTTCAATGTCCCTCTTTGGTGACTCGGCACATTCTTCTATCACAGCACATATCATCAGTTAGGTCATTTGACCATCCCCCTCTACGAGCTTCTTGAGGGTAACAGCTGTGTTCTCTCTTCTGGCAGATACATAAGCACACAAGAAATGTTTATGAATGGATACAGTAAATATTATTGGCAGTTTTTGGTTTTTTTATCATTAACTTAGTATTCTATTGACTTCTGTTAACTTGTTCACTCATCTAATAGTTGGAGAGAAGCTGAAGTTAAAAAAATACATGTAAGAAAAAATATAAAATTATAAAAATTTATCATTAATGTTTATGTAAATTGAGAAATTTTCATTATTTGGTATGAGCAAAATATTTCCCTCTAGATCATGAAATAGCAGTACTGAATAGGAACTTAATTTGCAAGCCACTGGCATAGAATTCAGCAAAAGATAAATCTCTGGTTAAGACTTCTCAAAGAACTGGCAGCTCTCACACTATTGTGCCCCTATAATTTAGTACTTTCAATCAGGATAACAATGTGCTTTCAAAAAAAAATTTGAAGGATTTTCTAAATAAAGAATAACTGTTATTTTGAAACTCATAAGAATATCAAGGATTCCAAAAATGCCTCATTCTCTGGTGGGTGGTAACATACAGTTGATCACTTCTTTTCTAACAAAATGAACTGCTGTAGTTCAAATATTCTTTATAAAGATATAAAAATCACATCATGGGTAACTGGGAAAAAAAAACCTTCATGAAAATTTAAATCATATCCATTCATAAAAGGATTAAAGCAAAGATGAAAAGCCTGGAAGTACAACAAGATCACTAGTCACAAATACTGTAGTATTTAGGAAACCTGTTCTCCATGAAATTTTGTATCAACTTCTTTACTTACAAAAGAGATATAGTTGAAATAATCATCAACTATTTTCACTACTTCACTATTTTAAGTCGGTTTTAGCATCAGTGATTAAAAACTAAGTACTAAAAACTAGGTCCCTAAAGATACAATTTATTTTATTACTCATTGCTTACTCAAACTCTAGATCTGTAAAGAGATTATCTATCAGCTGTCCTGCAAGACAAGAAAGTAACAGCAGTTATAACAGACCCTACTTCAAACAATTAGACTAGTCAGAGCCACTATAGAGTCTGGAATGCCTGTTCTGGGCTCAAAGATCTTAATCAGACAAAAATTTTATACAAAGAGAAACTACAAAAGGATAGGACTTGGAGACTGAAAACATGGATTTCTGATATCACCATGGTGTTTACTAAATACATTTCATATCTGGAAAAATGCTCTAACTACATTTTTAAGAATTCTCTCTGGACATTCTCTGCCTTTTGGAGAAGAGAAAGGGAAAGGAAGCGTGTCAAGTGTTTAAATGTGAACTAACAAGGATTAGGCAACACACGCCAAATATAAAATTCACTTATACCAAATGACAAAGAACACATTTTGGAAACACACAATCATATCCTGGGGGAAAATACTTAGAAACTGCAGCCAGGCAGCATCAGAGGAAAGGAGAAATATTCATACTATTTTTGAGTTCTGAATTCAGAAAGCATCACTTCTTGGCCGGGTGATGCTTTCCAATACAGAGGAAACTAATTTAGGACCGTTGGTCCGGGGTACCTCATGTTACAGACGAAGTGCGGAACGGATGGAGCTCATTTCATAGCAAGAAGAATGGGCGGGGGGAAGTGGAAAAGAATCACTTCATGCATAAGATCTAAGAGTTATAAACCACACGAAGTGTCACGGCCGCTTTCTAAACACGCTAGAGATAAGAACTGCATCACCTGGTGGCACCGTGAAATAGGACAGGGTCAGAATACGGACGTACACTGCCATTTTTAAACCTGAGCAGTAATAGTAAACTCACATTCTGTAACACGATAAAAATAACAAAGAAATCATTTCAAAAGTGACACAGAAAGTGTCCTTTCCAGGAATGATTACTACAATTAGTAACAAGAAAACTTCTGGTCTCTGCCGGGTCTCACGGTAGCTGGTTGGACAAGCCCAGTACTTTGGGAAGCAGAGCAGCCAAAGCTAATTTAGAAAGGGAGGGCGGGCTCAGCAGACAGACTTGGCCATCTCTGAGCCATCACCAGGCACGGGTTTCTAATATGGATTCTTGCACTGGTTCCTAGCCTCACTAGTGCGTTAACTCAACACACCATCACCCTTCCGCCACCTCCCCTCCTCAAGCGCACCCGCACCTGTTACCATCTGCTACGTCCGCTGGCCGACTGACTGCGCCGGCGGCAACATTCAAAAGCGGATCCGCGCTCGAGGAGGAAAAGCTCTCTCCTGGTCCCCCAGAACTACTCCCCCCAAACGGGACAAGCCACTTCCACGCCCTGCCACCGGAAACCACTGGCTTAGAGAAGTGCGACCAAGAACAGGGCCTCCCGAGCCAGCTCCGCAGCCTAAGTCGAGGCCTAGCAAAGGCGGCGGCGGGGCGGGGCTTGTCTCCCCACTGAAGCCCGGCCCGGCAGTCGAGGCCTGGCCGGCGTTTCTACTCTCCGTCCGAGGGCTGTGGAGCAGCGGGGAGAGCAAGCGGCGACAGGCCAGCGCTACGGAGCTCACCCTGGGTTCAAGGCATCGCGCTTCCAGCAGCAGCAACGGCGCCGCCTCGGCCAGCCTCTCGGACCCGCAGGCAGCGGCTGCTGCTCCCGCCGCAAGCCTGTCGCGCCTCAGTGACGCAGAAGCCCCGCCCCCCACGCGCGTTGCTTGGAGACGGTGCCCCGCCTTTCTGCTCGCTGCTTCCGCTGCTTTTGAGAACGTGCTAGGCCCGGGCCCCGGAGGCCATCGGATAGGGGAGGGTGGCGGCGGAGGCCAAGGAGAGGGCCGGGCCCTGCTGGCGGCGGGAGAGGCCTCGCCCGGCAGGCTCCTTGAGGCTTAGGCTCCGTGGGGCGGCGCGGTCGTGAGTGTAGCCTGGCGGGTTGCCGCCTCTCCTGGCCCCATGCCCTGAGCGAGGGCCCAGCTGGTGACAAAAGCACTGCAGCCCCGGTTTGGTCAAGGATTGGATTCCAAGCCACTGCGCATTAGGCCTTCAATCTCCCACTGGTCATAGCTACACAAAGGTCATTTCGTTTCTTGATCATGAAGGGGGCGCGTTATTCTCACCTAGCTAGATTAAGAAGCATAAAAGAGAATATATAGAAAGTAACCAGCACAGCGTGCAAAATGGTAAGCCCTAGTAAATGGCAAGTGTTATTATTATTGTGTGCCAAATACTATACTAGGCACTTTATAGGCATTGCTCTTGATTAAATAGTTCGCTGAAAGTTACACAGCCAGTAAACAGCAGAGCAAGGGTTTAGACCCAGGTATGACTCGCACTACCGCCTTTTATGCTTAGCGGCTAAATTAAAGTACTTCTTATGCTTGTGAATGTTGCCACACTCACCCTTCCCCAGTCATTTGTAGATTTACCTTGCAAGAATTAATCTTGCCCTCTAATAATAAATAATATTTGTTGAACATTTACTATATGCCAAGCCCTGTTCTAAGTAGTTTAAAGGTATTCATTCATTTAATCCTTACAGCAGTCCTATGAGATAGGTATTATTTATACTCTCATCTTAACAGTTGAAGAAACAGGCTTAGGAACGTCAAGTGTTCCAAGGTCAACCAATCAGTAAGCAGCAGAGGCAGATTCAAACCCAAGCTGACTAAACCCTGAGCCTGTGCTTTTAACTCTTGTTCTAAACTGCCTCAGAAAGATGGTGAGACTTCATTAGGGCCAGATTCATATGTCTGTGTACTCCTTAAAAAAAAAAATCTTATTGACGTATAGTTGATTTACAATGGTGTGTTATGTGTACTCCCTTTTTGTACCTTATGGAGAATGTACTGAGGACCGTCTCCCTGACAACCAGCACAAAGCCTGGCATGCAGTAATTGTTCAACATTTGAACCTTTGATGAATATTTGAATGTGGGAAAAACTAACGGCCTAATAATGAACCATATATAATGATTTTTAAAAATTAATTAAATTCAAAAAGGTCCTATAGTTGAGCCTAATCTGGGCCAGGAGTTAGGACTATTTCTCTGAAAAAAAATTGCCTTCAATTAGATACAGTGTTGAAGGTTCTAGTCAGAGCAATAAAACCAGACAAATTTTTTTTTTTTAACCAGACAAATTTTTAAATATGCATTCACATTGGAAAGAAAGAAGTAACACTGTATTTGCAGACAGAAATACTATGAAATACTACCAAAAAAAAGTTACTAGAACTAGAAGTGAGTTTTGTAGGATACCAACTCAATATATAAAAATCAGCTTATTTCTCTATAGTAACAATGAAAATTTAGACTTTGACTTTTTTAAAATACTATATAGCAGCAAAAAACCCCAAAACAAACACACACATGCACAAACTTAGGGATACATTTGACCAAAATGTGGAAGACATATAATTGAAAACTGTGAATTACTGTGAGAGAAATTAAAGGTCTAAGTACAGAGATATATCATGTTCATGGATCAGAAGATTCAATATTTTTAAAATGTCATTTTTCTCTGAACTGATCTCTAGACTTAGGGCAAGTCCAATAAAAATCATAGCAGGTTCATTTTGTGGAAATTACCAAGCTCATTCTAAAATTTCTATGAAAATGCTACCTAAAGTAGCCAAAATTTTGATCAAGAAAAACAAAGTAGAGGGACTTACACTACCTGACTTTAAGACTTCGTAAGAGACAGTAATCAACACAGCGTTGTGTCAGTGTAAAGACAGAGTAGTGTGACAGTATAGAGTGCAGAGATAGATGTACACAAATATGATCCATTGATTTTCAACAAATATGCCAGAGCAATTCAATGAGGGAAGAATAATCTTTTCAACAAATAATGCTGGAAAAATTGGATAGCATATGCCAAAAATTAAAATAAAAAGTAAAAAGAATTTCGACCCTGTCCTCATCCCATGTGCAAAAGTTAACTAAAAATGGATCATAAATCTAAATTTAGTACTAAAATTATAAACCTGATAGAAGAGAACATAGGAGAAAAATCTTAGTGACCTTGGATTTGGCAAAGATTAAAAAAAGTGGAACAAAAAGTACAGTCCATAAAAGGAAAAAATTAGTAAATTTTACTTCCTCAAAATTAAAACTTCTGCTTTTCAAAACACACTTAAGAAAACGAAAAGGCAAGCCATCAACTGGGAGAAAGTATTTGCGAAACATGTATTTGATAAAGGACTTCTAACGAGAGTATATAAAGAACAGTTACAATTCAATAAGAAGACGAAGAACCAATTTTTTTAAATGGACAAAAAATTTAAATAGACACTTCACCAAAGAAAATATATGGATTACAAAATAAGCACATGAAAAGATGCTAAACATCACTGTCACTAAGGAAATGCAAATTAGAACTACAATGAGATATCACTGCACACCCTAGTTACTAGAATGGCTAAAATTAAAAAGCTGATCATATAAAGTGTTGGCAAGGACGTGGAAGAACTGCCGAATTCTCATATACTGCATGTTGGGAATGTAAAATAATACAACTTTTTGTGGAAAAAGTTTGGCCATTTTGAAAAGAGCTACATACACCTACCATATGATCCAGCCATTCCACTCCTAGGTACTTACCCACAAAGACTTATACGTGAACATTCATAGCAGCATTATTTGTAATAGGCCCAAACAGGAAACAACCCAAATGTCCATCAATAGGTGAACAGAAAACAAACTGTAGTTAATCCACACAATGGTATGCTACTCAGGAATTAACAAGCAATGAGCAATTGATATACTCAACAACATGGATGAATCTCAAAGTAATTATTCTGAGTGAAAGAAACCAGACCGAAAGACAATTCATACTGTGTGATTCCACTGATATAAAAATTCTAGAGAATCCAAACTACAGTGACATAAAGATCAGTGGTTACTTGGGGTGGGGGATGAAAAGTTGCCAGGGTAGAGATGAGTGGGAGGAAGGTATTACTTAGAGGCAGGAGGAAACTTTTTGGGGTGATACATATGTTCATTTTCTTAATTATAGTGATGGTTTCGTAGGAGTATACATGTTCTCAAATTGTATACTTCTATCATGCGCAGTTTATTATATGCCAATTATAACTTAATGATGTTGGGGGAAAAGATGTGTCTGTTTAAATTTTAAGAAGCTTTATATTTCAGCCTGATCTGAGCCTGGGAGTCAGGAAAATCACTTTGCAAATTGCCTTCAATTTTATAAAATAGAGCCAGTACTCTTATATACCTCATGGAGAGTATAGTGAGGATTGGACTGTAGGCAAGACTACAAGACTAAAGTATTTAAAAGTTAGTATTTAGTATTACTATTGACATCTCTAGATAGTTCTTTCTCATCATAACAGCTTTTTTCTTAACTTTGCACAAACATCATAAATTAGCTAGAATGTAAAACAATAGGACAGTAATAAGGATTATCTTAAAACCCATAATAGAAGAGATTAGAAGTTCTCTCTGGAATAGGATTTATGAAGTTGTTTTGTAGCAAGATAAGGAAGCCTTTATTTTTCTTTCAGATATAAAAAAGTGTAGGAAAAATGTAGGAAACCATAAATATAAATATTAACAGTTATGGGAGAGAGGGATAAATTAGGAGTTTGGGATTAACAGATACACACTACTATATATAAAACAAACAACAAGGTCTAAGTATATTCAATATCTTGTAATAACCTATAATGGAAAAGAATCTGAATATATATAAAACTGAATCACTTTGCTGTACACCTGAAACTAACACAAACTTGTAAATCAACTACAATTTTAAGAAAAACTTTAAAAAAGAGTTATGTGAGAAGAAAACTCTAAGTTAATCCTTTTATAAGAAGAAGGATCCTTTTACAATGAATCTTGGAATTTGCAATGTGTATTCAGATTGTCATAGTTTATATAGGTATTTTCCAGTTAAAACACAGAGGCTTCAATAAAATTGTAGTAAACACAGTTCTGTAGTAAAGACCAGGAAAATTTCAGAGACTTTCGAAATATTTTTCTAGGAAAGTATGTCCCATGTCTCCTGCTTTTCATAAGGTCACTAAACATCTGTGACAGGTCTGTGGGAATATATGAGGAAGGCTTTTAGTGGCTATGGGTTGTAAATACTTTTAACTTCCTGTATGTAATTAATAAAATCATAAAGTTGGAATAACTGTTTAATAAATCATCTGGTCGAGCATTCTTCTTTTACAGATGAGGAAACTGAGATCCAAAGGTGGGAAATGGTTCAACTAATGACTACAGAGCAAGTTAACTGAACTGGGTTAGAATACAGATTTTCTGGCCACTAGTCTAGTGCTTTCCCTAACAATGTATTACTGCTTTTAATTAAATCATTGTAGACTATGGAGGAGCAAGGCGTCACCTACAGTTAAGATGAAAGCATCATCATCTTCCAGGATGTTGCACTTTGAGGTTTTTACATCTCATTGATCCCTCTTCTCAGGCTGCTGCTTCTCAAGCTCTGGCCTCAGCCCTCTACTTTTATTTTTAAACATTTGGAAAGTTCATGCACTCATAGCTTTAATTATCACCTATATACAGATGATTCCCAAATCAACATTGCCAATTGTTAACTTTCATTGATGTATCAATCCTATACTTCCTTAACTACATGGGGTATCTCCCATAGGAATGAATACCATAGTAATGGCACCTGAACTTAATTTCTATATCAAAGTGGCTTTAATATTTCTTCTGGTCTCCCAGGCTCAGTCATATAAAGAGATGTCTTTCAGTTTCCTAAAGCATTCTGTCATGGTATCCTGTACATTCTTTGAAATTTTTTCTTGAGACTTCCCTGGCGGTTAAGAATCCGCCTGCCAACGTAGGGGACATGAGTTCAATCCCTGGTTGGGGAAGATCCCGCATACCATGGAGCAACTAAGCTCGTGCACCACAACTACTGAGACTGTACTCTTGAGCCCACGAGCCACAGCTACTGAGCCCATGCACCCCAACTACTGAAGCCTGCACACCTAGAGCCTGTGCTCCACAGCAAAGAGAAGCCATGGCAATAAGAAGACTGCACACCGCAAGGAAGAGTAGCCTTTTCTTGCCACAACTAGAGAAAGCCCACATGCAGCAATGAAGACCCAACGCAGCCAAAAAATTTCTTCTCATTTTTTTTAATCCTTTTTTTCTTGTGAGTTCTTAGTGTTCTATATGTTCTTCTGGAAGCCTCCAATGGTCCTAAAAGACAGATGTTAAAGATACTAATATCTCAATTTGACAGAAAACAGTCCCAGGGAGGTGAAATAACTTCCCAAGCAGAGTGGGGATTCCAACCCACTGTCTGATTTCAGAACTTCATGTTTTAGCTACTCTACTTTAATTGGGTTTAACCCATTCTCATTTATTGCTATCATCTCAGTCTAAGTTCCATATTAGATCCGTGTCCACAGATAGATGAGTATACCTTAGGTGATCAACCTGAAACCTATCCTGAAACATATCTGTTCCGTCTATCTTGTATCTTGCTGCCAGACCAAGCAACTTAAAATATTATCTTTTAAGTCGATACCATGAAGGAGCTGGTGCTCAACAGTAAGCCAGAGCAGGTCAACAAAATGGGCCCTAGTTTTGGGAACTGTTTTAGGTGGATGATTTTACCACCCCATTGCCCCAAAGATCTTTCTGAATCTTGGGGAGAGTCAGTTCTGTATACTCCCTACCCCTGCATTATCCTGTCAGTCCAAGCCAGCTCCCAACACCCTCCCTCACAATCCTTCATCACGCTGTTCTGCCCTCTCTGATCTTAACACAACTCTCCATGACCCACCTACCTGTGCTGTAACTCATCCCTCACCTGCAGCAAACTTCTTCTCTGCCTCAGCCACCTCAGTTTGACCCCAGGAATTCCCATTTTCCTGCCAACAACTCCTCTGCCACTATCTGTTTTTATTTTGAACGCTCGCTACCTGACTGAAACCAGAGGAATCCACTTCCCTGACACCTTTTTTTGGCTAGGGGACAAGTTAACATTCTCTTCCCTAGCTGTCAGATCCTTTCACACCAACATTTTACTACTATCAATCAGTTGTCTCTGCTCCCTTAAGCTCTTGCCTCTGGAAGCCTGTTTTTTTTCTAAACCAGCTGAGCCTAATAATACTACAGATGAAAGAAGTCATGTTTCTCCTTAAGCAAATGTGAGCCTCAAACCTTACCACTATCGTGTACGTGCCAATGAAAAATCAATCCAATGCATACAGACAGGGTCGGGAGAAATGAAGTGAGAAAGTTCAAGAACAACATAGAGATTACCTGCTCCAGTCCTGGAAGCTATTCACCTTGTTTTTTTGGGTCCTTGTTGTCAGAGAGACAGACAGACTAATGGGAAATGACAAAGTCTATCTCGAGAGAGCAAAACCCAGGTTTGTTCATCACCTACTACATGGAAAACGAGGACTAGAAGCAGCTGGTCCATAATTATATTTCCCAGATTATGTAAAAAAATGTCTTTTTACGGACAGTAAATTTGTATTGATTTGTTTTGAATTAGGATCCTTCATCGCTATTTTCTATGATCATTGATCTCGGCGCAACACTTTGTGGTATCTCATTGCATTTGATCGTAAGATTTTAAGTTTTTAAATTTAGAACAGTCTATCTCTCCTGCTTTTCTCATGCTATCAACTTGTTACAAAAAGTGGGTGTGTTAGGGTTCGACCAGAGAAACAGAACAAGTAGGAAATATATACTAAGAGATTTATTGCAAAGATTGACTTAGTTGTTGTGGCTGTTAGAGCAGGTTGGAAATTCGTAGAGCAAGTTGTCTGGAAGGGCAGGCTGGAACTCTTGGGCATGAGCTGAAACTACTACACTCAGGTAGAATTTCTTCTGGGAGGCCTCAGTTTTGCTCTTAAATTCTTTCAGCTGATTGAATCAGACCCACCCAGATTATCTAGGATAATCTCCCTTCCCTAAAGTCAATTGATTACGGACTTTAATTATATTTACAAAATACCTTCACAGAAACACTTAGATGAGTGTTTGATTGAATGACTAGGAACTAAGGTTTAGCTACATTAATGCAAAGGGACTATTACTCTGGGTCAATGGTTGTATAGACTATCCCTACATTCTGGATTTATCTGTTTTCTTCCATTTACCTTGTTCCCTTTTCTTGCCATATTTCCTATATATGCAGTTTGACTTTAGAGGCTTGATTTGTTTCCCGTTCAACTGTTTTGGCAGGAATACTTCATGGGTTGTGCTGTGCACTTCATGCTGCATCACATCCGGAGGCCGACGATATCTGCTTTAAGACTGATCTTTGGGGTTCCCATAATATTTCATCTAATGCTTCATCCTTTATGATGGCAGTCTGAACCCATCTTATTAGGGGTTACAAAATGGTGATTTTCTAATTATCAGAACACTTAGTAACATCACTTCTGTGAAAGGCTTCTGCTTATGAACCAAGGCTATTTGATTACCCTGAAATACTGTCCATAAAGGAAAGAAAGGAGAAATGTCAAATTCTTTCCTCTAAAGGAGTTGATACCTAGTTACTTGCAATTGTGTCCAATGTGTGTGGAATTTTAACTTTTTTAGTATAATTATGAATTCGTGGGTTTTATATATTTGATCAATTGCATTTATTATTACTTTTGATGTTTATATAGTCCCATTTTTAGCCAATGGTAATCACAGTATATGGTCTTTTTGGCAAGACTTTGATAGCTTCCTTGTGTTCTGGTCCCTGGCTCATCTTCTATATTTCCTGCTCCAGATCTGGAACTAGCCACTCCTCCAAGGAATTCTGGATCCTTTTACTGGGGAATGGTATGTAGAGGTCCAGTCTGGTCTCTAGATATATCCATAGCTATTGGATTGTCATTGCTTCTAGTCCTTTTTCATGAACAGAGCTAGGGAAATTGAAAAGAAAATGATAATCTAGAGTTCATACTGCTATCCCTAATTTAAATTTAATATTACAAGATTTTAAATCTTGGTCAGTCTTTTCATGTACTAGTACTGCATTGTTTTCATTATAGGGGCTTTATAATATGTTTTAATATCTGATTGGGATCACCTCCTCCTCTTTTCCTCTCTTTTCCCTCTATGGAGAGAACTCATCTGAAGGGGAAAGGAATCCAAGCCATCATGAATGATTGCCTAGTAAAGCCTTAGTCATGGGATGGGGAGGGGGCTGGAGTGAGATGATTTTAACTAGATTTAATCCATGAACCAATTCCCATGGAATCAAGTCCATGTCATTGATTTATAGAGGGATGTTAATAAAAACTGCAAAAGCTGTCTGCACTAAAAAGTCAGTATAATGAGTGATGGTAAGTACCGCTTTGGTCCATTTCAAATGGAGTTAATCACAAATGGAGAGAGAAGCACTAATTCTCCACTTGTCCCACACTAGGGTTACTAGAGAAACAGGATGCCCAGTTAATTTGAATTTCAGGTAAACAACAGATTTGTTTTTTTAGTATAAGTATGTCCCAAATATTACTTCACTCAAATATATGGGACTAAAATGTTACCTATTGTTTACCGGAAATTCAAATTTAACTGGGCATCCTGGTGTTTGTTTTGCTAAATCCAGCAAGCCTATCCAGCACATTCCTTAGCTTTGGTACTTCAGGGATTCCAGCACATCAGTGCTGGTGTCAGGCAACTGCAATAATAGCTGGCATAGATGGCAGAGCCTGTAGAATTTTACAGTGGCTGGAGGAAAAAGCAGCAGTCTCTAGTAGTCAAGGTGTCATCAAGAGAATAGCATTGTTAGTTGGTAGATGCTACAGAGGATATTATTACCAGGGAAGCAGCAGCAGAGTCTGGCAGAGTCAGTGGTGTCTTGTGGGTGTGGCAGTTCCCTGAGGAAATAGAAGCAGTGCTCAGTAGGGACTGTGGTTCCTGGTAGATTTATTGATACCTAGAGGAAATAGTCATGGTGCTTGGTGGGAAAAGGAAGAAACAAGCAAAAATGGCCAGAGTGCCTAATGGAAGCTATGATAGCATTTACTGGAGTGGAATTAGACCAAGAGCAGTGGGAAAAAACTTGATGCCAAATGGAAGGTGACCACACTTGCTCATGAACACATTTGAACTGCCTGCTTCTGGATAAACCTGGAGGGTTGCTTTTTTTTCAAGGAGTAGGCTTGTGCTTCAACAGAGCCAGATAAATGCAGATTATATTGGTGCTTCCCAAGCCATCATTCTAGAAAAGGGGGATAAAGGAAGTATAGATAATGTAATAAGGATAATGATCTTTGCCTCTACCCACACTTTATAGATATCAGCCAATAAACCCCACTGCAGGGCCCTCTGTGGAAGCTGCTTTGGGCATAGGGCTTAAGGCTGGAGGCCTAAATACTAACCAAAAAGAGAAGGATGCAGTGGGAGCCACAGGTCCACTTATCTAACCACATATATAGTGTGGAAGTGATGGATGAGGACGGCTGCCCTGCCTCAAGGGACCAGGCCCTGCCAGGATCTGAGGCAGGAAGCAGTTGAGTGACATGAATAAGTCCTGAGCTTAGAAGCAGAATAACTCCACTCACCAGTAAAATAAGGACTAGAGGTCCTTGCCTTTACCAATCAGGTTAGTCATGACTCTTCCCGTGAGGAGATATTGAAAAGGAGACATACAGAGGTGGGAGCAAGGATGGGAACATTCTCTTGCTTCTGTTAAATTTTGAAGTGTTCCCCAGCTCTGGTTGCCACCACATGACATTTCTCCCATGCAGATGCAGGCCACCCAGCTTACTCAGTGAAGTATCAGTGTCGTTTTCACTGAACATCTTAGTGCTCTGATCTACCTGCACTGGGGTTTCAGACATAGGTCAACATCTCCCACAGACAAAGCCATATTTCAGTCTACACTGGCATCAGGTTTGCCTCTTGCCTCTGCCTAGACACTAGTCAAAACCCATGATGAGTTCACATCATCTCTGATGTCTACCGGTGGCATATGCCTCATCCCACCCTCCTCTCCAGATTTATAACCCAAGTGTAGTTTCTATGCTGGATCTTCAGACATCTCTTCCTCATACCTTTACTACATAGAAGTTACACTTGATAGTATACCTTTAATAGAATCTTTTAAGAAATCTACTAATGGAGAAAACATGATGTGATTTTAAGATATTTTGCTATGATACCATAGCTTTATGCAGTCTTTGTTACCCAAGTCTTTGTTATTACTATTATTTAAAATTTTAGCTTTTGATGAAATGATAATCTTCATAGGTAAAAGAATATGCAGAACATAGTATTCTATTAGGTCTTTTGATATTGAGATTTTACTTTTAATTGAATTTGTATTTTCTTTTTTTTTTGATCACAGAAGAATGTCTTCAATTTACCTTATAACAAAAATCCAAACAAAATAACGATTGGAGTAGTTAAAAAAAAAGTCTGGAAATGCCCCCAAACAGTTCTAATCTCTAGAAAATCTTAGAATTTAGTATACAGAATTTCAGATTGCCAAGAAAGCACTCTAGACTTCAAAGACTAGAACAAAAATCTAGGGACCAAGGAGCCAAATTTTACTAATATTTATTGGTTTTTGTGGTTGCTGAGGGAGCTCAGCTTTAACTTGACCACAGTCCAAAACACACCACAGTTTCCTTGTTAAAATAAATATTAATATGAGATTACTCATAGAGGTGAGTCAATGGCCAGCTCATAGAGTAAAGTTCAAGTACAATAGCCCTCATGTGTTCTTCTGGCTTGTTCACAACTGCATTCTAAACCAAGAAAAAGTCATGAGGAAGAACAATATTTGGGTGGTCAGGAACAATTGACCCTGTATTGAATGATCTTAACACTCAATACAGAGAGCTGGATAGAGGTACTGACTTGGAGCTCGTGAAATCTGAACGAGTGTATGCATTCATTCATTCATTCAGCATTTACTGAAAGCCAGCGATGTGTGTGTGCTAATATATATACATATATATATATATAGTATCCTCAGGTCCAGGCACAGAACTCCTAAAACCCTTGTAATTTCCTAGGTGATAAAAGCATTAGGAACATCTTTTGTTCTAATATCTGGTTTTTGACGGTGGTTTCTGACATAGAGTTCCTAAATCCCTTAGAGTTTTCTGCTGGGCGATAGCCATGTCTTTTGTCCTATTGAGGTGACTCTTGGCAGGCTTCTAGATGGTGGCTGGTCACCAGAAAGACCAAGTCATGATCAGAACCTTGGAACTTTCAGCCCCACCCCCCATTCTCCAGAGAGGGACTGGAAAATGACTTAATGAGCAATCATGTCTATGTGATGAAGCCTCTATAAAAACTCCCAAAGTGCAGGGTTCAGAGAGCTTCCAGGTTGGTGACACCTGTAGGTGCTGGTAGTGTGGTGCATCTGGGGAAGGCATAGAAGCTCTGCACCCCTTCCCACATACCTTGTCCTGTGCATCTCTTCCATTTGGATGTGCATCTCTATCCTTTATCACATTCCTTTAGATAAACTGGTAAACAGCAAACTGTTTTCCTGAGTTCCGTGAGCCATTCTAGTAAATTAATCAAACCTGAGGAGGGGGTAGTGGAAACCTCTGCTTTATAGCCAATGGTTTAGAAGCATGGGTAACAACCTGGAATTTGATTGGTGTCTGAAATAGGAGGGAGGGGCAGGCTTGTAGAACTGAACCCCTAACCTGTGGGATCTGACACTATCTCCAAGTGGACTGTGTCAAAATTAACTTGTAGGATACCCAGCTGGTGTCCCAGAGAATTGCTTGTTGTGGAGAAAAGCCCACACATATCTGGTGTCAGAAGTGTTGTGTGTGTGGCAATAGTACGAGAGTGAAGACACACAGGAAGAAGACTGAGTTTTTCTAATACAAGTAGCAATAGTACCATGTATCATATGATAACATAGACATGCACATTGCAAAGAGAAGGAATGAGAAGAACCATTAATGTCGTGGGAGGCAGTCTTCTAAAATGACTCCCAGTGATCCCCCACCACTTGGTATTTATTCATGCCCTTGTATAATCCCCTCCTCTTAAGTGTGAGCTGGGCATAATAGAATATGGCAAAAATAATGGGATATCACTTCCAAGATTAGGTGTAAAAGATGATTTCCGTCTTGCTAGCACACTCTCTGACTTCAACCTTGCTGGCTCTGATGAAGCAAGTTGCCATTCTGTGAGCTGCCCCAGTAGTGACTTCCACATGGGAAAGTACTGAGGGCAGCCTTTGGCCAATAGCAAACAAGGAACAAAATCCTGCCAACAGCCGTGTGAATGAACTTGTATCTTCTCAAGGCTTCTCAAGAAAAGCCTTGAGAGGATTACAGCCCTGGCTGACACTTTGCCTGCAGCTCTGTGAGAGCCCTGAAGCAGAGGGCCCAGTTGGCCACACCCAGATTCCTGACCCACAACCACTCCAGATGATGTGTTATTATAAAGCCATTAAGGTTAGGGGTAATTTGTCATGCAGCAACAGATAACTAACACAAAGATGAGAGGGCATAACACCGATTACATTCTGGAATGGCAAATATTCTTGTGTAGTTACATCATGAAGTATCCTTGCAGGAACGACTGGAGATAAGATTTGAGGTATAAGGATTTGAGGCCAAATTGTAAAATGTTCAAGAATCATTTGTATCAGTCAGTGTTCCCTCACAGCAAGCAGAAACCTCTCCAACTACTTTACACAGAAAAACCTTAACATGGGGTATTTACAATATTGTTGGAAGGTCTTAGAACCTAAGTCTGAAAGCTACTACAACTGTAGTTGCCTCTCACCAGGAAGCTAGGGCAGCTTCTGGACCTTTGCCACAGAAAAGCCCAGTATCTCCACGATCATGCTTGCCTGTAGCAATAGCTGAAGTAGTGTAAAGCCTGTTTCTCCTTCCTTTTGCTTTCTAACTCCTGGATCATTGTATAGTACCAGAAAGTAAGGAAGTGCCCAGTGAAACACAATGATGGGGGTAGATCAAAGTGACACAGGAGCAAAAGGAAAGAGTTCCCAATGGTCAAAGCTGGAGCAATATGAGAAAAAAAAAAAAAGTGTTGGATTATACTAAAGTGGAAAATAAATATTCATGAGTCCATACGGATAGAAATATGTGATTGAATAAATTAATGGAGATTAATAAATCAATATCCTGTGCAAGAGGATTCCAAATAACTTATGCAGACATTTCACTTTCAAGGAGGCAGAATATAACTCCCCTATTTTAGTATGGGCTATGCATTGTGACTTCTTTTGAAAGAGTACAGTGTGGAAAGAGGGAAAAAGAATGCTCCTAGCTGATTTCAGTATTATTAAAATGCTCTGAGGTCAAACCTGATCTTGCATATAGACTATTAAAGGGTAAACAACTAAATTCTATTTACATTTAACTAGGAGATTGAACTGACAGATAATTGCTTTTCTTCCTGTTTGGAGACTTATACCTTTACTTTTTAGTGTGTGAGTGACCCTCCCATTCCTTAGGAAGAATTTATTTACTTGCATATTATTATTATTGTCTTTAGAAACCTGTTCTTCCCCAGAGCAACTGATTTTACTTTGGGCATTAGCTAAAGGTCTAGAGAAGGGCAATAAAATGTAAAAATCTTTGGCTTGAAAGTGGATATGATTCAATTCTGTTTGAGGCAATGGACATTTAGAAACTCTCACTATATGCAAGCATGTGCTGGGTCTCAAGCCATCTGCTTTACGCCTGCTTTCTACCCTTGGAAATCAGCTTTCTTTATTGAACCCGCATTGGCATGTTAATATCTGACAGTTGGCCTGGACTTTATAAAAAGCATGCAATTTTACAAGGGGCTCCTTCCCAAAACAGAGTACCTTTATCCAAAGGAGTGGATCTATAATGTTTTGGCCAGAGAGACAAGCATGGAGAAGAGGCATTTCTGGGCAGGGAAATCCTTTACCACCTGCAAATGTAATCACATCACTGTCTACCTGCCTCGTTCAAAGACTGGCTTTGGTAGGCTGGATTGTAGGTCTGACCTGGGATGGCCCCTCATATTCTTCCAATTTCTCTTTGTTCAATGGAGAGTAAAGAGAATCTGACTAGGAAGAAGGAAACTTCTAGACTAGGCTCTACTTCTAGCTGTTCGTGACACTGGGCTCCATTTTTTTTAACTATGGAAAGAGAGTTTAGAGGAGCTTACCTTGGGTCCTTCTGAGCCTTGCATTTTCTGATCATATGAGCTGAATCAGGTAAGTCTCTGCTGAGGTTGGTGTCTGCCTCAAGGAGGGAGAAGTTCTCAAAGATTTTTAGTGATTCTCTTTTTCCCTTGTTATTGCAATGGATTTGAAGAAAAATTCCCTGAGGTTGGGACAGGAGTCCTGAGTTGTATTTCTTATTTTGCCTCTGTGGTTTTTGGCAAATGACTGATTTCAAGCTTGCATATTGGAATGGCTTACATCCCTACGTTGTCATTTGCTAGGGAAGCCCAGTGATGTAGGGAAAGGAGTGTGGGCTCTGCAGTCATTATGACCTGGGATTGAATCCTACCTTTACCACTCAACTAGACCTGTGACCCCAGAAACATGACTTAACTTCTCTAAAAGTCCAGCTTTCTAATTAATAAAAAATGACAGTAATAATCCTTCTCAGGGAAGATGTGGCAATTAAATAGAACAATATTGCAAACTGACTGTCACTTAGTAGGTGCTCAATAAATGATAGTTTCCTTCCTTCTTCCCTTCCTTCCTTCTTTCCTTCCTTTCTCATCTTTTCTTATTTCCTTTCTTCCATAATGATGGAAATTACACATTTTCACCAGTATTTTTGCAATTGACATTTGTGGCTAGGGGGGTTTTTCTCTTTCCTCCTTCCTCCTCCTGAGTAGGGCATATTCTTGTCTAAATTAACAGAAGATAACAGTATCCTAATATATGGTAGATGCTCATGGATGGGAGACCTAGTGTGGAAGATCTGATTATTTTCCAGTTAACATACACAAAAGGAAGACCATCACTTAGGCTCTTTCTCTTTCTTTCTTCTTTACTCCCTGAGAACAATCAGTTAAGGCTGATAAAGCTTAAGGACTAACAAACCAGAGTTTTAAACTCAAAGACCTCAGGGCCAGGCAGGTTGTAAATGAGTGAAATGGGCTGGGTATGGGGGAAAAAAAAAAAAGACAATAGGACTATAAGATCCATAGGAAATGGCACCTTTACTTTGGTGTGAGGTTGCAATAAAGTGGTGAGGACTGTGGTGAGGTGGAGAAAGCATCATCCATTTAAAGGGGGCAGCCACGGACTTCCCTGGTAGTGCAGCAGTTAAGAATCCGCCTGCCAATGCAGGGGACACGGGTTCGAGCCCTGGTCCGGGAAGATCCCACATGCTGTGAAGCAACTAAGCCTCTGTGCCACAACTACTGAGCCTGTGCTCTAGAGTCTGTGCGCCGCAACTATTGAGCTCACGTGCCACAACTACTGAAACCCATGCGCCTAGTGCCTGTGGTCTGCAACAAGAGAAGCCACTGCAATGAGAACCCCAAGCACCACAACGAAGAGTTGCCCCCGCTCGCCGTAACTAGAGTAAAGCCCTCGCATAGCAACGAAGGCCGAACACAGCCAACAAATAAATAAAAATAAATTAAGGGGGTAGCCACTGCTCAGTATTAGCAATTATGGCCATGAGGCAATATGGGTTCTCTAGTTCCAGATCTTGCCAGTTTTCAAGGGAACAGAAATACAAATATGTGAAACCTCTTGATGTCTAATTCTTGGAAATTAAGCCATATTTTGATATTTGTGGGACAATCATAAAAGACTATGCCAACAAGTTATGGTCTCTGAGCTGAAAGGATCATGGAATTGTGGGGTTGCTGGTGAGGGGAAGAAGATATTAGCTGTCTAAGAGGGAAAGACTAGAGAGAGGGAGAGAGAAAGTTAGAGAAACAGGACAAATGAGCTATCTGAATCTCCACCTCCCTGTGAACTCTGAAACAGATTGGAATGTAGGACCTGAATACTAAGTAAAGGACTAATTTATGTGTGTATACTTGACCTACTTAAAATAAGACCACCTGAAGCAAGAAGAGCTCCACATGGTAATCTATGTACTATTGGGTTTGCGAATGTACTTCAACAACCAAAATTGTCTCTCTTATTTTTGCAAACAACAGATTACTTTAATGTTGCATGAAAGGTATAATGCATCTATTTAAATAAGAAAGCAAAGAAATTTTCTAAATACTTTTATTTTTTTCAGCACAAATATTTCTGCACCTCTCAGGCTCCTTTTGCTGGAAAAAGGAGAGCAAGTGATACATTTGGTAATGACATCTAAAAAATTGTGCTTTGGTGTGTAGAGATAATGATGTACTTTTTAGTATGTTAATAATAAATTAAGGCTATACTGGTTGCCATATTAAGGAGAAAATGATTAGTCTCAGCAAAAAGAAAATCGGTTTTGGAAGTGGATAAACTGGGATATTAACACTGAAAAATATTAGCTTCATACATTCTACTATATGCAATTTTTGATGAATAATATTCAATTATAGAATATAATCACTTGCACAGCACCTGACATATAGTAGGCATTCAGCAAATGTTTATTAAATTTTACTGCTTTTTAACACAGTAATTTTATTCGGTAATGACTTCTGTAACTTGGATAAAAATAGAAATTTATGAGAGATTTTTTGAGGGGAGAGAAAAGAATATACTCCTTTTCTCTAGTATATTCTTCTAGAGAAAATAGCAGCAGCAGGAGAGAGAAAAGTAAGTGTGTGTAGCTTCTAAAACGTGATTCCAACTCAAATTATTCAGAGGTGAACACTTTGACCCTGTCTGTGTTTATAGTCCCTACTGACGCATGCTGTCAGTATCCTCAGCCTCATTCTTTTTCTCTATTTATTTTGGTTTTATAGAGATTAGGTCTCAAGTTACGGGAATCTCCATATCCTTCAGTAGCTAAACATTTCCTTCCTTCTTTTACTCTTACCTGGCTCAGAAGGACATGCCAGGTGGCATAAGTGTTTTCTTTCCAGAGCTGAAGACAGGATCTGGGCTGTAGGGTCAATCAACAGACAAAGCCTTGATCTCAATGGTTGCCTGGCTCTCAGCTCCCCTATTCCGAGGCAGCCTGAAGGCCTCTTAACAACCATGTTCTGGTTAGCTGTTTTAGGTCCTGATTCTTTGCAAAAGCTCCTTTCTCCCACTGGCATATTATTAGGATATAACCAGGCTAGAAAGACTGTGGGAGGGTAGGATCCAGAAAGGACTGCAATAAGAAAAAGGGAATTCCCTTAGATTGACTCCAGAGTCCAGAGGTAGCCCTGAGCTGACTCTAGTTAGGAACCAAGGGTGGATATATTTGTTTGGTTCTTTGGCCCTTTTAGGCTCCCCATCTGTGACCAGGATGTGTATCAGGAAGGAAATCAGCCTCAGCTGTGTCCTTCTATTTCTTTCTCATCTAAACTTCAGCTTCCAGGCATCGCACTGTGGTTTTGGGTGGACTCTTGGGTTCCTCTGGTTTTTTATCCATTTTCTTTGATTCCTCATTAGGGTTGCTGTCACTGGCCTTCTCCTCCTTCACTACTTTAGTTTCAATCATTTCCTTCTGCTGGTTCTTGTCTGTGAAAGGGAAGGCCTTCACATACCTGTAGGCATAAACACAAAATTAAAGTGGGAGACTTCTATGTAACACATAGAACAACAGATAATACTTTGTGATGGCCCATATTGGCATAGCCCACTGGGTACCTTTATTTCAGAAAGATGTTAACACACGTACACTCAAATACCTTAACCCATCCCCACATGGATGGATTCATTTAGATGGGACAGTAAGTTTACAGGCCAAACTTTAGGCTTGCTTCAATGCCCTTTGATCAAAAACAAAGAACTGAAAATCAAATAAAGCATATCCATTTTTCCCTAGATGTCAATCTCCTCTTTTTATTTCTTGATATTCAAAGGGACAGCCGCTGACCTATATCTGAAGGCCGGATAATATAGACATGCTGAAATAGTAGGAAAGGTTGGGTGGTAGGGAGGACAGGTGAGGTGAGGGAGAAAATTTACAGTATAAGAGGACTGCCATCTCCATTTGGACCAAGGAAATGCTGATAACAGCCCTGGATAAACACAAGATATGGATGTGACAAAGATGACAAGACTAATCATGTGCCAACAACCCCACCTTTTGACGTAGCAAACCGCGAGGCCAGCGGCAGCAGCAAAGAAGAGGAGCGCGAGCACCAGCAGGGTGGTGGGAACGCCTGGGGGAGACAGAGACAGGGCCTGTTGGTCCTTCACGTAGACATTGCTCTGCACCGCTCTTCTAATGACTCATCCTTACACACGATGGAGACCACAGACAGAGCAAGAGCCTTTTCTGTGGCCACTTAGGGTGTTGGGCCCACGTGTGCTTCTCTTCTTCTTGCCTATAGAATCCTTGGCTTAGCCTCTCATGCTCTCTCTACTCTGTAAGTTGCAATATGACAGAGTCCATTTCCTCTCTGTGGCCTTGAGATGACAGGTTTGGGGCAAGTCAAGTGCAAGACCCTTCCTTTTAAATAGGAAAACCAACTTACTAATCATAGGCATTTAAGGTGTGTATATGTATTTTAAAAACTTCTACATATGAATAGATAGTAATTTATTCTGAAAAGTATTTGCATTTTAAAAGTGAAGCTATTTTAGACTCACGATTTTTACATTAATCATTAAGTTTCTTTAGAGACTTCAAGTTCTATGACTATGAAACTTGAGTGTGTATTAAGCTTTTATTTGTATTTGGTAGGTCCTAAGGGCCCAATCTGGATACAGCCTAGTTTCTATACATTGTTAAATACACACACACACACACTCACACACACACTCAAACATACACACGTTATGCAGACAGAAAGTTTTACCTCCAAATCCAACAGCTTCAGTCTTAAATACCACTCTATCTTCAATATATGATTCAGTTTCTGCAGATATGGTGCTAATTTCCATAAAATCTTCCGTTACGCAAATTAATTTTCTTTTCCGCGGAGTAGAAGTGGAAGCTGGAGCAGGAGTCACAGTGTGTGTAGTAAAGTCAGGTCCAGCAGGAGACGACGCTGAGTATGTACTGCTGTGGACAATCATTTCTGTTGTGTACGCTGCAGTTTCGGTGTTGAATATGGGATCATCGGTGGTGATAATTTCTGGAGTGCATGAGTTAACCCAAATATCTGTCCGGGGAGGGAAAAGTCAAATAAGAAGTAAGTATTGCAGTGGCCTCCTAACGAGTCTGCCTGCCTCTAGCCTTACTCTCCTCCCATCCCTTTATACTGCAGCTGGAATGGTCTTACAAAAATGAAAATCTAATCATATCACTTCCTTCTTTAGAATCCTTCCCTGACTGCCTCTACTGCATAGGCTGTAAGTCCCTCCATGATCTGTCCCTGATGACATGGCCAGCCTCACCTGAGGGTCTTTCTCTTGCTCCCCTTGCCATACTAAATTCCTTCACTTCTTTGATATGCTTTCTCTCACATCCAAGCCTTTGACCAGGATGCTTTCTACACCTGTAAGGGTCTTTGCCCCTCTTTATCTAGCTCTTCCTTATCCCTCAGGTCTCAGACTGAACATCTCTTTCTTAGGCAGACTTGAAGACCAGATTGGATCCCTAGACATATGTTCTTGTACCTCTTGCACTTCCCTTGTCATGAGTCTCACTACACTGCTCCCCACTGGACTGTGAGCTCCCTGGAAGCTGGATTCCTGTCTGTCTTGGTCATCATGGTATGTGCACTGTGCCTGGCACACAGTATGTGCTCAATATTTGATGTGTAAAGGAAAGAAGGAAAAGTGAAATGAAGAAAGGAGTAGATGGGGAAACCAAATATACACACATGACACCACTTCAGGACAAAGATCTACTAAAACCAGATTTCTCCATGCTCATAAAAAAAATTTTTTTTTAAAAGGAGGTGGGGGACAGGCGAAGGGTATAGGTTTGCTCTCCAATCTGTTGAACGTGGTAGAGAGGAAACTAATATTTGTTGAACATCTTGCTCTGAGTCAACCATGGCACTTAAATAATTTTATAAAACCCTCATTTATACAGGAAGAAACTGAAATTCAGAGAAATTGAATAACTCGCCCAAAGTTACATAGCCAGTAAATGGCAAAGCCATGCAATATATTACAACATGCATTTGCATCTCTTTTAAATCCCTAGCTATTTGTGACAGTGGGTAGCATCAGCTGGAATGTTAGCCACGGAGAAAAAGTTATTCTATTATTTTTGAAAATTAAGTAAAGGTTACCAACCGAGGCCATGGTCAACATGATAAATCATTTTCACCCACATGCACTCAATCAATATTTTATATGCTTCATTTTACTTTGAGAAGACCTCTATTCAAATAGGCATCATCCTTGACCTCTGCCCTGGACTTTGGAAGGCAGCTAGGCTCACCACTATACCGCCAATTCTGCCTGGACTTTTAGCTACATTTCCCGTTCTTGAGCATGTGCTAAATTTTTCCTTCAAAAAATGAATGTTTTTTAATATCAGGGAGAAAAGTATACTGAACACAATATACTGTGCTGGGAAGTGAGAATACAGAGACAAAGAAGGGATGATTCCTGTTTCCAGGAGGAGAGAAGTATTTTGATGAGGGTAGGGGGAGATAACTGGGGAGTCACAGAGGAAACCGCATGAGCAGGAAATGGAGGGCAAATGCGCTCATTCGACAAATATTTATTGAGCTCCAACTCTGTGCCAGGCACTGTGCTAGATGCTAGAGACGTGGTACAAATAAGACCAAGTCTCTGCTCATAAGGGTCTTATATGTTATTGGAAAGAAGGATAGAGATAATACTGAAAAAAAAAAAAAAAGCCAGAAATTTCAGAGGATGATAAATGCTGACAAGATAAACAGGATAAGGATCAAACTGGAAGGGGCAGGAATGGGGACACATACTTTGGATAAGGTGATAAGAGTAAGTCTCTTTGGGGAGGTGATACTTAAGCTGAAACCTGAATGATGAAAAGTAGCGCGTCATTGAAGATCTAGGGCAAAAGCATTCCAAGTAAAGAGAACAGGAAGTTGAAGAGCCAGAAGGTGAATAATCTTAGCATGTTTGATGACTAGAAGGCCAGTATGGCTGGAACAGAGCTCCAGCTCATCTAGTATGGAAGAGGGAATAGGATATCCCAGCCAATAAGAGTAGCATGACCCAAGAATCCAGAAGTTTGAAAGTGTAGGAACATCAGAAAATGACAAGGAGCACAGTGTGCTGGCGTGTAGGGTGTGTTTGTGATGGGGAGCCTGATAACTGTGAGCAGGAGATGAGACTGGGAAGATAGGTTGGAGCCAGAACATCAAGTCATAATTGCCATGGTAGCAAATTTGGAATTTGTTCTGGAGGAGAGGGAATTTTCAACTGGGGTCAGCAAACCTTCCAACTGATATACAGAAGTTCTCATATACGCCCAGTTTTATGTGCAAAAGGCTTCATGGTTCACAGTGGATTCTCAGATAGGAAGCCACCCAAGGCTGTGGAGCAGAGGAAGGACGTAATCATCAGGGGAGGTGTGTGGAGGGTGAGATAGAGACGGGAGACAGTGCAACCAGGAGGCGAGAAGGAGATTATTGCAATTGCACAGAAATAGGAAAACCTGGGAGCAACTGGAATTCTAAAACTTATATCTTAGAGATCTAGAGAAAAGTGGTTCTCAACTCTGTCTGTGGGTTAGAATCATCTGGGGAAGTTTTAAAAAATATTCATGGGAAGGACCCACCCTGGGTCTGGTCTATTACTGTCGCGTGGTCCTCACCAGGGAAGGAGACGTGGAGGTGGCGGGGCCCAAGACTTAAATCCTGGCTCTATCCCTTATTGGCTGTTGATACAGAAAAGCACACTCTAAGCATCAGTTACTTCTCCTGGAAAGTAGAAGCGGTTCACTTGCATCATTTTACTGAGGGTTAATGAGATAGTAAATGTGTAGGACCTAGCATAATCTATGGCATAATGCATAAGATCTGTAAGAATTAATTTCCTTCACCTCTGTGCTCATTAAGTGTAGCCAAGAAGGCCACCGTGTGAGGGAGCAACAGCAATCTGATCCTGTGGTCTCTTACTGGTCAAGGGCACAGAACGTCTCACCTGGACGTGTTAGGACCTGGCTCTCTTTCCCTCCAAACTACAGATGTAATTTATCTAGAATGCGCCAAATGCTTTGATAGATATTAAACACAGTGTGGTTGATGTCTAAGAGGAAAGATGGGAGTCAGTGTTATGGAAAGGCTGCCTGAAGAAGACGGTACTTGAGACCTGAATAAAGAATACAAGTTAGCCAGGTGATGAAGAGGACGGGCATTGTGGCAGAGGAAACAGCATGACACAGATGGTGCACGCTGAGCACTAAAAGAACTTTGGTCCTTTCCCAAAGCTCACAAAGACAGCGGTAAGAAAGACAATTAGGATAAGGTTTGGGGTCAGGTTTCAGGTTACTGTGATCCTCAGAGCTCACAAGATAGCAATAAAAAAGAAAGTTACAAAGACAAAGAAGCATAGGGTAAGTCCAGGTTAGTGTTAGGATGAGGGCTAGGGTAACTGATCCTCACAAAGAGGGCAAACAGAAGCAGGTGAACCTAACTGATTTCAAAAGGATAATATAAACACACAGGGTAGCGAGTTTTCTCAAGTCACTTTTGTACACAATTCTCTGACAGTACATCCTTCGAAGGATATCTTCTGGGACTAAAAGAAATGCAAAGATATCGCAAATTCCTTTCAGTAGGTTTATTATCTCTAATAGTGTTTGTGTAATTTTAAAACTATTGTAGGATAAGAAAATATATTAATACTATTTATTGAGAACAAGAATTTTCCATATAAAAGAGATGCAAGTATAGAACAAGTAAAGAAAAAACTTGCATTGTTAAATTTGAGTTGGAAATATCAATGCAAATGCATTATAGGTATATTTTTTCCTAGTTGCCCACTAAATAGGACTGAGAAGTAGTAATGAGAACAACTTGCATGCAGATCTTGGTTTCCAATTAACATTTTCTATGCAAAAGAACCAAGGCCCCTTGGTGAAAAATAACTGATTCTTGCCTGGTGCAAGAAAGTGCAAAGTGAGCCTGGGACATGTTATTATGCCAGAAAGCAATGACTTGCTCAAATACTAATGGGATGAGAGACACAAAAGTCAACTACAAAGGGCTCCCACTTGCCAAATTTGGGACAATATGAGCATCAAAAAGAACAATAATTGTAAAGTTGACTATAACATATTGAACACATAGAGTAAGTAAAATGCCATGTGTAGTATAAACGGGAGGGAGGAGATGTGTGTGTGTGTGTGTGTGTGTGTGTGTGTGTGTGTGTGTGTGTGTGTGTGTGTGAGTGAAAGAGAGAGACGAGAGATTCTTCATCAAAGAATCCCAGCTAATAAATGTCGAAGGAAGAACAGATTTAGAAAATTATCATTTTGCAGTCCTGCATATAATATTTGATTACAGCTAGCATCATCAATGTGTGCTTGAACTATTAGGTAAAAGATGATTTGGGGTCAGACTATTTGCATGCTGCCAAAATACTACCCTACAGGTTACCTCCTCTTTGCAAAGGGGGAAAACATATCTGAGTTCATTAGAGAGGTCTGGCAGTCACCGTCTAATTCAAATGATCAAAATTAGCATGTTGATAGTGGGACATTATGACACTAAGTGCCTTTTGTTGGGATGTGATCTATCAAATATGTTTGCTGAAACTAGTGAACATGAGTCTAATCAAGCCTTTACACCTAACTTTAAGTATACAGGGAGCGTAGGGAACGGAAGTACAAGTTAAATGGAACCAAGAGGAAATAAGCAAATCCAAGTCATCTCCCCGGACTCCTTTTCATTTAGTCCAGAGGGCTGGGTGTCCTACGGTCACGCTGACAGCTGGCAGGAAGGCCAGGCCGTTGAAAAGCCAGGCCATTTGACAGGCATGGGCTGGCCATCAGATAAGCAGGCTTGCAGCCACCAACTCCCCAGCCAAAAGGGATAGGCGGAAGAGGTGAGGGGAGGAGGATGGTGGAAAAAATATGGGAAGAAGCTTATGTTCCAGTCTTGACTCGGCCGCTAGCTGACGGTAACACTTTGAACAAGATAAACCTCCATTCTGAGCTACAGTTGTTTCACCTGTGAAATGAGGGAAGCAGACAAATCTTTCAGGGCCCATTCTCAGCCGAGGCCCCCTAGTTTCCGGAACTTCTTGGACCTTATGCTGCCTTTGGGCAACAGAACCTGGCACGTGCCCTTTTATCGCTTGGATCTTAGAGAATGACCACTGAGCCACCTGACCTTTAGAAGGTCAGATTTATGAGTATGTGTGAAGAGTAATAAATCAGACAGAGGTTCTTATGCTAAAGCGAGAACAAGTGCTTAGTTAAAGGAAAATTTTCTGAGAAGTTACTCAGGTAAGGCACTTGGGCTGAGGCACCCAAGGTCTCTCACCAAGGTTAAAGGGGTGATGGTGAGCAAATCAGTTCTATTTTCTAGCTTTAATTCCTTCCTTCGTGAAATGAAAATTGGGTCTTATTCTTAAAAACATCTAATGTTGCATCTGAACTTCCACTCCTGTAAAGGAATGTGGGATAAGAGAGTTAGATCTGTATGTGAATCTTCACAGTAAGGAGCCCTTAGATGAATGTACTTAAGTCCTCTGAGCTAAACTTTTTCATCTGCAAAACAGGGATGATAAAGCACACCTCCCACGGAGGTTGTCAAGGTTCAGCGGGACAGCTTAGTACACTGCTTTGTCCATAGTGGATGTTTCCTTCCCTTCTTCTTGTTTATCTTATAGGATGGAGGGGGTGGGGGTGGGTTATGGATCTTCCAGGGATGCCCTCTCCCCATGTTGCCAATCTGTCCTGTTTTCCCTAACTTTTTCTTCTGAGAGGGACACTGCCACCTCTAGCCTGGTTGAAGAGGCGGTCTTGGGAGGATTCAATGACCATCACTGTGATTGCTTCTACAGCTGCTCAGGCTTTCTCGGGATGGTTATAGAGCTGTTGAAATCCAGACAAAACATGCCATGTGGAGAGGCTGCCGATCTGACTCACCAGATGAGTTGTGACAATAGGCCCTGTGCTTCTGGCTGAGTGAATTTCGCCAAATCAGGACACCCACCCCGTTCTTCCCACACTTGGGGTTCTGGATAATCCGAGGAATGACCACGAACCGATTTTCAACCCATCCGTAGCTGTAAGAGAACACACGTGAACTGAGTGGGCACACTGATCTCTGCTGCTGAACGAGAACACAGAGGGAAAGCCCCCCCCCCCCCCCCCCGCAGTGTTTGTGAGTCCAGCTGTTTCTCACCTGCACGTCTCAAAGCCAACTTTCCGCGCTGCTTCAACCTGGTCTTTGCTGGCCAAAGTTAGTCCCAGAACCCTACAGGCCTCCTGGGCTTCTGTGAAATTCAGCTGCGCTTGTGTCTTTTTGCTCACAAGGGTGACCCCCATGATTCTGCATCGTTCTGAGGAAAGCTCTGCAAAGGAATCACATAGTCCCTCAGTGGGCTGCTGTCCTTGTCCCAGCCCTCCAGCTCTCCTTCCTAGTAGAGCATCATTGTCTCAATGCAGCAGCTGCAGTTGAAGTTTAGAAATAACAGGACACAGACCAGGCATTTTCCACAAGGATATCCTGCTGGGTTAGGTAGGTGCTTGCCCGGATCCATGCTCTTCTTCTCACCAGGTCCAAGTCCATCATCCCTCACTGTACTCAGCTTCCTTGCTCATTACGTGGAGGCTTTGGCTACCAGTTCCTGGGGTGGGGTCTAGGGGATGCAGCTGCTGCAAACCTTTTTGGAGTCTATAAAATGAAAGGTCTGAGACTTTGAGAAAGATAGAATCCAGGGCTCTGGTTAACAGAACAGCTAGCAATACTCCAAACCAATGTGGGTTGAGGACAGCACTATTTCTGAGATGGGCTGGAAACTGTTGCACTTGACATAATAGAATGTGAACTTAGTCCCAGGTCTTCTCTGACCATAGGGGGGCAGGCTTACTCAGAAGTTCCTGGAGGAGTAAGATAGTAAATCTTGCATAGCAGAGAAACTACATAAAGGAAGTAGAGTTTTAGAGTCAGACCTGGATTTGAATCTAGCCTCTGTGGCTTTCCAGCTCTGTGAATTTAAGCTGGTTACTTCATCTCTTTGAGTCTCAGTTTCCATATTTAGAAAATTGAAAGAATAACAGTATCTATTGTATAGGGTGGTGAAAGTTAAATGAGTTAATTCAAATAAAAATGCTTAGGACAGTGCCTGCCACATAGTAGGTGCTCAGTAAATCATAACATAGTATCATTATGTTATCTTCAAAGCACTTGGGTTTTAGTCTGCTAATGACTGATCTCCTGGGGAAGCTGAGGAAGTTGAACAGTTAAGATGTGAATAATATCTTACTGAAAATCTGATGGATCTGAGAGTTCTTTTGATCCCTTCTCTCTGGGTTCTGGGATTTATAGACCTGTATGAAATTGCAACGTTGCATTGCATTCAGGTACTTTATTCCTATTGGGCTTCATCCACAAGTCCATAAAAGGGCATTTCAGTCTCCCAAGTAATTGCTTGGACACAGATCTGTGCACTGGATGCCTAGTCAAATGCTTTGACCACTGTATAAGTTGGTATTTAAAGGAAGTTTCTTCTTGCAAACATGGAAGGAGCATTTCTAAGTCCCCCATGTGACCTTGCTGTGGAGCAGGGGGCTGGGGAAGGGAAGTGAATATGATGTATGGTGCATGTGGATAGCTTGGTCTGCTTCCAGACCCTGCTCTCACAGAAAGAGAGACCAGAGAGCCAACACCCAACATGAGTGTTTGTGACAGAACAGCCTCTTATGACTGTGTGCACTAATACTAATACCTACACCAACCCTGATATTAATACTAATGCCAAGGTTAATTCCAACTTCTGTCATCTGTAGATGCCACTCAGTGCCAAACCCTGTCTCTTTTGACAGAAAATTGAGGTTCAGGGAGATTAAGTAACTTTCCCGAGCCCAAGGATATAGAGCAACTAGGTGGCAGTTTGGGGGCACAAACTCAATAATGATTGATACTAAAACCTCAGTTCTTAACTAGGACACTGTTCTCCTTCCCACTGTGCAATGGGGGGAAAGATGATCACACACACACACACACACACACACACACACACACACACACCCCCAGAGCTGAACTCTCAAAACACACCATTTGTCCTGGACTTTGGCTCATTTAACTTATAAGCCTGCTTATGGCTGTTTCTCTGGGAATACCTGTAGAGAAGGTATATTAATTACATTGTAAAGTGGTCTTGATAGTCTCTCATCATACATCATTGTTACTCTAAATATTATTGTTATGTGTAATGATAGACCTATTCTTGGCAATAGACCTAGCTTTGAATATTTTTTCTATTGTTTATTGGAGGCGGGACCTTGGGCAAGTTAGTGTTCTCAGCTGTGAAAAGTGGATGGTTATATCTTCTTTACAGAATTTTTGTCAGAATTTTAAAATTATGTAACTTGTACCTAGTGGAGGCTAGGTCCATAGTAAGCCATCAACAAATATTCATAGATTTTTATGCTTTCCTATTTAAGGACAAAAGCAGGGCACTGGAATCCAAGAGCTATTCCAGTAACCCCTTCCTTAAGCTTTCTTAGGAAACAGCAAGCGTAGGAAATAGTATGTACTTAGAAATCAGACAGATCTGAATTCAAACCCAAGCTTTATTATTTACTGCCTTTATGACTTTAGGCAAGTTGCTTGGCCTCACTGAGCCTGTTCCTTCATCTATAAAATGTCTTCTTAAGAAATATATATGTATGTATATATATTTCTTATATATATATTTTTTGCATACTGTATATATATAGTGTATAAAAATAGGCCCTCAAAAATACTGGTGCCCATTCTCATCCACTCGCCTTCATCAGCCACCTTTTCCCTAATCATGGCTCTGTGTAACTTTCAGTTGTTTCCAAAATTTTAATTCCCTTAGGAAAATTTTGCCATTATTGAGGGTGGTCCAAAGAGTGTGATGAGTCAATGTCAAAGAACAATTTCCATAATAGTTTGAGTATTAATGGCATTATTTTGGGGAAAAGGGAACAGTCTCTCCAGCAGGATGTCAAAGAGGGTCAAACTTATTTGAAAGTAAAAGTTCTGGTATTTAAAAAAAAAAAAATCAATCATATAACTCTAACCTCCCTTATAAAATGGAATACAACAATATCTGAATCAACTCTGGATGTCTGTTCCTGACTTATTTTATACCTCAGGGCATCTTCCAGCAGAGGAACACACAATTTTCCTTTTAAAGTGCTCATATTTTCATTTGCCCAGAGCTGTAATGAGTGATTTGTGGTTACAATTTTTTTTTGCCTACAGTGCAGAATGAGGTTACCATTTAGGCATCTCAAAAACCAGAAATCATTTCAACTCATTCCTTTGGTAGGCAGCTGATTTTCAAACCTACATCTTCACAGATTTTTTTTTCAGTTAATTTGCTGTTTACTGCATATTAAAAATGTATGCATTCTATGATAGTATAGTAAAACTAAAATTAAAGTGATTATACTGACACTTCCAAAAATATAAAACAGGCCAAAATTCTGTGAAAGTTAACCATTTTCCCCAGGCTTAGTGATTGCTTAAAAATTTTCACAATCATGCTTTGCTTCTTCAGTGAAACACTTTTTAAAACAAGTGATCTCTCCTCAATATTTCGTTTCAAAATATTCTCAATAAAAATATCCCATAACCAAAAATAGAGGTCAAGATAACATAAAGGTAAATGAGAATCATTTCGGTGAAGTTGACAATATGGTGAAAACATTTCTGGCAGAGCAACACTACCAATGAGATCTTCTGTTGACACTGAGGGCCACCTCCACCCCAGAAATTCAATCAAGAACTTAGTAGGCTTAGGACAATTTGCGAGACCTTGCCTTGCCTCAGGTTGGCAGAAACCTGGTAAGAAACTTACCTTCTCTGCGGAGAGAGCCTTGGACCAAGGGTCTTGTGGTCCAGATGGAGGCAAGAAGCAGCACCAGGCTGAAGTACTTGGCCATTGCGCCAGCCCCTTCAGAGCCAGAGAAGCACCTCAGATGGGCAGCAGCAGTGTCAGAGGCTGACAATCACCAGTCTGGATGGAGACTTCTGGAAATAAGTGGGGGCCCCCACGGCTCCGCTTCATAACCGAGACATCCGGATTTCCCTGCTTTCAAGCTTCTGACTTGTCAAGGTCACTAGGGGAAATGAGTGACGTCCCTTGAATGCCCAGGCTGTACTTTGTGGATGGCTTTCTGGAAAATTTAGCTAATGCTGACTCAGAAAACACACAAATGAGGAAGGCAGATAGCACAGGGTGAACTGCTGAAGGTTTCCCCAATTCCCATATTCCCTGCCACCACCCACCTCCCCCACCAGCTCGATTCTTACCCGGATCACTGTTATTGACTGTGGAGCCCAGCCTGCTCACTTATATACTCTTAGGAATCTCTGTCTCCAAAGGAGACTGAGCATGAATTGTGTTGCTTTTCCTCCCACGATCAGTGGGTTTTTTTTCCCAACGACATATCCTTGTGACCTGTGGCGGAATGAGGCCAGGGCTCATGAAACTAAATGATTATTTAAATACCAAGGACAGAGTCCTCATGCTTCCGTTAGGGATTTCTTTATATATTGGAAATTTCTACCCTGCTACAGGTGATTCCTGCTTCACAGAAACCAGACACATTAAACGTTTATAAAAAACATGACTGGGGGGCAATTTACAAAACGAGTCATTTAACACTTTACAATAGTAATCACCACAGGGGTCCTTTATATAATAACTCTCTCTTTAATAACGTCTCATATTCTGGTAGACAATTCAATTTGGACTCCCCCTTTTTTGTCTGATGAATGTGAGATTTATCTGTACTGCGTACAAGCAGTCTGCACTCTGTTTTCCCTGCTAGAGTTTCAGTGGTTTGTTTTCCATGGCAATTACGGAATTCTGGCTTGAGAGTAATGCCTTGAGCAAAGGGTTATTAGTTTTCTCCGAAAGGAATGTCATTTATAGGAATAGTGTATGGACAACTAGTTCTTTCCCATACAAATGTTACTGGTCATAAAGTTAGATATTGGTGTGGAAGATACCAACAATGAAAAGAGAACCTGCTGTGTTCAAACATAGAGAGCTTCTAAGAGACCAGGGGAATATCCCTTAAATAGCTGTAGTTTCGACTTCATTACTTGGGTGAGCACAAGACCTAGGCTATGGGGACCTCAGAAACACACATGACTCTATCACTATGGAGCCAGGGAGACAGGAAAGCAGGAATGGTGTTCTCTTCATCATTATCCTTAAAGCTAGTGTCACACCTGAAAGAGAGTTAGCCTTCAAGCATTTGCTACAGTATTACAAAAAGGAAGAAGGAAAGAAGACAGGAAGGGAAAAAAAGAACCATGAAATGGTTTCCCTATTTAAGGTCAATTGCACCATGAAACAACAGGAGGGATGTCTCACATTCAAAAGTTCCAGGGATTGGGGTGGGGGAACATCTTGAGGGGAGGCATTTTAGAAATTTTGCCAAGCACAGTTACCTACCTTTGATTAGATCCTGATTCTGCTTTCTAGGAGAAGCTCCCATGTCCCATGTTCACTGTTCTCTGTAGCCCTTCATTGGATAGACTCTTCCTTAGCCACATTTGTAGTGGGAAATAGGGAGTATGGGCTCTTTGGGGGTAGCAGAGCTTGTACAGTCTGCTTTCTGCTGATATAAGCTTAGGATCCCAAAAGTTGTTTTCTAACTTAACAATCGAAGGCGTTTTTAGTCCTGGCTTGTGTCTCGTCATACAATAAACACAATTCCCTCACAAACTTAGGTTGCTGATCTATTTGCTTCCATTTGATTCCATGTGTCAATAATTATATCCCAAATCCTTTCTCAGTCACAATTTTCAAGATGCATTTCTTTTTCTCAGCCCCATACCCTCCTCGCTCTAATTTAGTGGTGGCTACACTGAGTTCATTAGAAACTACAGATGGAAGGGCCATATCCTTAATCTGGCCTTTACCACAGGGCTGATCTGATCTGAATTCAACTGGAAAGTTTTATTGGTTCTTTTTCACTCAAAGCTCTTTTCAGTCTGTTTGGGGTTTAGAAGCAGTCAGATTTTCTAAGCCTCAATCGAAGACCTCTATATCCTTTTTCCTTTCTGTTTCCAAATAGCCAATTCTTTCCCAAGTACTTCTTTTTTCTTGCAATACCTCTCGAAAGGCAGCCAATAAAGGTTCACATACTCCAACATCGATTCTTTTCAGCCACTTGCCCTAGAGCTACAGGCTGCCCATGGACTGTCTTTCAAGTTATCATGGGTAAGATTTTACCAAATATTTTTGTTTTCTTCACAACATAGGTCACCATATTTCCAGTCCCTGATATCAGTGTTCTGGTTTTCTGCCACTTGATTGCTAAGCCAGTGTTTCACATTTTGAAAATTTGTTATTGAACTGCCCTATTTCTGATTCTGTATGCGTTAGTAAGGGTAGGCTAACTGCTGTAACAAACATTCCTGAATTTCAGTGGCTTAATATACTAAAATTTTATTTCTTGCTCACGTCACAGTTGAATTCTGTGAGCGCCCATTCAAAGACTCAGCTCCCACCCAGTTGGCCCCCCAACTTCTCAGGCCTCAGGTCCTCAACTGAATGCTCTGAATCTGGCAGGCAGCAGGGGTGGGAAATATAGAGGATGTAAAGTACTGGGCAGGAGAGTCTATTTAGGCAGTTGAATCTTCAAGAAAAGACTGAAAAATATAATCTAGGGACCTCCCTGGTGGCCCAGTGGTTAAGACTTTGTCTTCCAATGCACAGGGTGCAGGTTTGATGCCTGGTTGGGGAGCTAGGATCCCACATGCTTGCGGCCAAAAAACCCAAACATAAAACAGAAGCTTTATGGCAACAAATTCAATAACAACTTTAAAAATGGTCCACATCAAAAAAAAATCTTTTTTAAAAAATAGAAAAATAATCTAGCTATGTAAATCAGATTGGTGAAAACAGCAGTCTCTATCACAGCAAAGTGTATAAATCAGAAAAAAAAAAAAAAAACCCACAAAACCATAAGTCAGGAAGATACAGGAAACTAGGATCAGTAATGAAGACAAGAAGGAGAGGAATGATCCAGCCCCTGGGAGGGAGCCCATTGTGATCCAAGGGCTGGGGACATCTGGAAGGCACTGTTATCTGAACGTAGATTCTAATTCAAGGTCGGGCAAGGTTGTGGCTCAGCTCCACAAAATGAGGAGGCATTCGGCTGCTGCCAAAGGTGTGGAAATGTGCTTTTATTTTCAAACTCAGGTATGTGACACTCTATAGTTCAATGCTAGCACACCTGTGCGAGGTTTAACAACATTAGGAACTGACAGCCAGTGATACACAAACCTAGCACCTCCCTCTCCACTTACTCGGCCAGGCTGTACACGGGGAGCAACACAGAAACAACACAGAGTCCTAGGGCCAAGCAGAGATGTCAGACCTCAGAGGCATTTTGAAGGGAACTTTTATTTCTGATCAATATCACTGTTGGAAATACAGGGACTGTTTCTCTCCATTTCGCTGCTGCTTTGGCAACAGTTCCAATTGCTGCCTCAGGTCGATCTTTGCTTTTCTTTAAGAAATACCGATGAGTCCTTTTTCAGGAATGCCCTTGGAAAGGTGGTTACTCCTTCTTGTCCTCAACCTCCCTTTACTCACAGAGTTGTTTGGCTGAGGGCCTGGTCTGGAAGCATCCTTGCAGGCCTTTCTGTGGAGCAGCTGCAGGGTCAAGAGCTCACTGCAGCTCCTTTCCTGGCCTTTGTCTCAACCGGAAACAAAGGTGGGACTCCTGTGGCCAAGTGGGCGATGGGCCAGCTCAGCCTGGTCCTTCTTCAAGGGAGGCTGAGGCTGGACACTGCCAGTCTAGAGTCCTGCCCCACAGCCACCCTCTCTGGAGCTCCACGTGGCAACCTGTCTTTGGCTCCGAGAGCCCTAAAGGTCCTTCAGTGGATCCGGTCCCCCTGGAAGAGGCAGGGCAAACCATCCGTCCATGCAGCCAAAGTCTGTCTGCCTTGATCTGCACCTCTTTACCTTAATGGCACATCCTTGGTCAACCCTGGCTTGGGCTTCTCTCACAGTGGCTTTCTAGCCACTAGGAAGGACCCCTCCCCACCCCCCACCCCCCAAAAAACCAATATGCTGTTTTACAGTGGGGCCTGATCTAGGTGGGTCTTTCTGAAAGGAGTGGTTGCATCAAGCTCAGCCCTAGAGCTGGGAAATGGCATTGCTAGTCGGATCAGAGAGCAGACTGAAAAATACTAGAATAAGTCGAGGCTAATAAAGATGTTATTTTTCTCACTGAGATGGTGGCAGTGATGGTGCTGATGCTGGAAAGTATGTAAAACATGAGCTGTTCCCAGACTGCTCTCCACCACCTTGAATGCTCACATGTTCTTCTGACCAACATTTCATGACACCCTCCCAAGCATCAGCCACCGTGCTAGGCACTTACCCAGGGAATGGGTGAGACATGGTTCTTGTCTTTGAGGAAAGTGCTAGGAGAGGCAGACACATAAATAAGTTATTGTGATACACTGTAGTAGTAATGAAAATGTTTAAAAAAGGCCAGAAAACGCAGAGAAGGGTGGGACCTATTATGTGGGGTATGATGGGGAGCTGCAGGGAGGCCATTACAGCTGTACGGAGGGAATGAATTTTGCCCTTGGTCCTGAAGAGTGGCCAGAAGAGGAGAGCGGCAGAAGAAAAACTAGTGAGAGACAATAATTTAGTCTGGGAACCAGAAATAGCTTGGAGCGGCTGAAGGGACCCTCGGGGGCGTGGGACTGGAATGTGAGCTGTCCAGTTAGGAGACCCTTGGAAGAGGCAGTTTAGTGCAGGGGTTGAGAAGACAGCCCCTGGGGCCAGCCTGGCTGGGTTTGACTTCCAGCCCCGTGATTTACTAACTGGGAATCCTTGGCACGTTTCTTGTGTTTTTTGTGCTTCCGTTTCCATATCTGAAAATGGGAAGAGTCCTCATTTTTTCTTTTTCTTGAGGACCCAGTGAATGAATCCCTATCTAATACCTAGAACAGGGTTTGGCTCATAGTAAGTTCTATATGAGTGTCACCAATAAAAACAAATGTCAACAGCAAAACAGAAACAAAAGCAGAGCCACCACCATAAAACCCACGCAGAAGCCAACACGCCCCAGAACCGAAGAGGCAAGAAGGCAGGCAGCGGCTGTAAAGGCAGAACGAGCAGTCAGGGTGGAGGGTGGGATGCAATCTCAGTTCTCTGCTAAACAATGGGAACGCTCTGAGACCTACACTTGGGTTGGGACTCCCACCGCAGCGGGAGCACTGCGGTGGAGACGCACGCGCGCATGTGGGCACAGTGAAGCTGAAAGCACATTGTGTCTCCTCGTTCCCCGCGAGGCGGGTTAACTGCTCTCAGCCAGAGAGAACAAAGAGGGCATAGACCGTGCTCTATAGCAGCTTAGAATTAGCACTGGAGATGGAGACCTGCAAGCCTGCCACGGAAGCATGAATTTTCAGTGTTTCTCAAACATCATAAGTCCACTTGGAGAGCTCAATGAACAGGTGCCTGGTGACTGCCCCACGCATAATGAAAATCTGTGGGTTGGCTTTATCCTGAACACACATCCAGAGCACGCGTTTGGAGGGTAGTTGGCCTCCTGCATGTGCGTACTCTGTGTGTGTGTGTGTGTGTGTGTGTGTGTGTGTGTGTGTGTGTGTGTACAGAGGCATATATGTTAATTTACATCTTCCCATTTCATTTCAAGCACTGAGCTAAAATCAGCCTAAATATTTTTCTGAGAAACCTTTCTGACTTCTGTAAAGAGAAACTCTGATTGCAAAGGGGAGAAGGGGAGGCTGAAGGAGAGTCAATAAGAATGAGATGGGAAATGGGAAAGTATTCATGTTGGGACTCCAAATTCCAGGTCTGATCCTTGAGGGGCGGAGTTAGCCTTTAGGCACAGTCCTTCCTGATTTCCAATCGATCACAGAGAGGAAAACGGGGGACAGTGGGCTTCACACTGACACCTGTAAGGAAGGCATTTTGTTTTTTTCCCAGCCGTCTGAGCTGCCGCAGGCAACCGTCCCTTCTGTTGGAGCTTCCTGGTGAAGGCCACTTCTTTGTCCACTGATGCTTTTTGTTGATCCTCCAAGAACATCAGTTTCTGTGTGTGAATAGCTCCCATGGGGGTGCCGAGCGTGAAAGAATCCCTGCTTGTTCCCCTGACAGCAGCAGTGGCGTGCCCACGCCCGGGCCTGACACATCATGCTCGGGGAAAGGGCGGCAGGCTGTGTGCTGGAGCAGGGCACCGGCTGGGTGTCGGGTCTCCTACTGCTCTGTAGGCTGCTCGTGCTGGAGTCCTGAGCTCCACCACGAGTCCCTTTGGGCTGCCGAGCACGTGGATTTCCCAAGGGGCCCGTCGGCCTGCTCCACGCAAGAGTTATAGGAACTGTAGAGCCCCAGCACGACAGTGAAGACCAGCATTGCTGCGGCCATCAGCCAGACGACTTGCCAGTGCTGACACAGTTTGGGACACATGACTTGTAAGAAATGAACCAATTCTTCAAGTTTGCTGCCAAATGAAAAGAATAGGTGGAAGGTTTAGTATTTTATATATATATATGTATGTATTTAGTATATATATGATGCCCAGACCGACACTTCCAACTGGAATACTTTCCACGTGCTCCTGAGCCGTGGTTCTCAAAACTCAGCTGTGCATCGAGCTGTTTGGCAGCAATTATTCAAAATACCCCAGGTCTACTGACTAAGAATCTCCAAAGGTGTGGTCTAAGAATCTATAGTTTAAAATTTTCCCCCAGGTGATTTTGATGCCACCAGTCTGTAGCCTTTATGTTGGGAGAGACTAGGTTAGAACACTCTACTTATTTCTGTGATCATCTATCCGTCCACACATGCCCTCATCTACTCACAAGATGGTCACTGATATCTGAACTCTCCCAAGCCCCAAGATATCAGGCTGGCTGACCCATACTCCCACACATCCAGACAGGACCAGCATCTTTTCTGCACTTAGTGGTATCAGTGATCAGTTCTGAGTCCTAACCTGTCCCCTGCCTCCACGTTCAGATGCATAATTTGTTGTCCTCAGTCCCACATCTGACTGTATCTAGAGTGGAAGGACTGTGATAAACTCCTAGAAGACTCTCAATGTCGAGTAATAAATGACAAGGAACCAGATCAACCTCAAGAGCTCACTTCAAACCATCCCAGGGGCCTCCAGAGGACCCGTGGCCTCCAGCAAACTCTGGGTGACTTATTCAAGATGTTTTGTCAGCCTCACTAATCTTCGTTCCTGATACCCCCTCCTCCACTTTCTCTGCTCTCGCCACACTTTTTCCTCTTCCCTCCTTCCCTTTCTTCCCTCCCCCTCCATTTTTCACCTGCTTTACTTCCCTTTCGCCTCTTTCCAACTGGCTTTCAATTTTTCCACTCCTTTTTGTGGCCCAGTGAAAAGACATTGGTCAGACAGCCTGCTTGGAAGAGTCCATTCTTAGAGCTCTCTGGAGAGGACTTGGACACATTCATTAAGTCAGAATTTCTTCCTGTTTCTAAACCAGATCTATTTTTAAAAATAACAACAAGAATACTGAGAATCACCAAATGGAAGAGGTGAGAAAAGTGACAGCAGGGCTTCCCGAAGGTCCCTAGGCTCACACAGACGCTGAAATACGCAGGCCATTTGCCGAGAAGTAGAAAGCTCTAATTCAGAGCTAGGTGCCTTACAGCAGGTAGAAAGACGTCACGAGCACCCTCCGTAGAAACGGATCAGATACGCAGAGTGCCCGCCTTGGACGCTAAAGCACTGCTTGATTTCTCTTCCATGTGGGAATTCCGCTGATTGTTTCAGGAACAATTAAGCAAAGCAAAACAGGGAGCACAGGAGCTGAGGTGAAAATCTTTAGCTACGTTCACAGCTGTTGGGGAGAGAGAATTTGGAAATGGAAGCTTGGGTTCTTTCAACCCCATTTAGTTTCTTTAATTTCTATTCAGATACAATTGGATGCTAAGACACAGTCTTTCTTTGGGGCTGTATTTCTGTGCTCTCACACAAGCTCCTGGAGTGGGGAGAATCCCACTCTCATCCTGTCCTTAAGTGGGATGGTAAAGGAGGAGGGCAAGATCTGGCTTCGTGATCCTTAGCTGGTTACCCATTTCCAGCCTACAAAAGCGGTCAGAAATGGAATCAGATTCGAAACAGAATTCCTTTGGAAATCAATTTTGGGTTGTTCTGAGTTCTACCTACTCCATCAGGAGGGGTGAGGTTGCTCCCCTCTCACCTGGGCCTGGAGAGAGGGGCTTCGGAGATGCTGCTTGGGGAGCTTGATACGTTGCAGTTTGGGGGCACAGTGAGTGGACTGTGCGTGACTCCCACCCGAGAGAACTGAAGAGTGAGAATCTTGCTGAACTGTTTGGTGGCATCCGAGCAGGGGCCGTGGTACGGAAAACCATCCTCCCGCCAATAGTGGGCCAAAGATGCATATTTCGCCTTAAATGGATGTGGTCAGGAGAAGGAGAGCTGGGATGGGATATCACGCCCGGAAATGCTACTTAGAAGCTGAGCACGGAAGGTATACCTCCAGCTGCCCAAGGACCAAGACAGGGATTTTAAGTAGCCGGCCAGAAGCGCTGCATTCGACTTCATAAAGGGATCTGCAGTTGAGAAATCCTCAGTAATGGTGTGAAGGTGTGTGCGCTGGGGGCTAGGAGGGGGGTGGTTTTCTCTGAAGGTCCCCCAAAACACCACACTGAACAAAATCAGAAAGTCAGCCTTAAATGCCTGCCAAGACCTGGAGCCTGCTCACAATAAGACCAGTCAAGTAATGCTTTTCCTACCCCTCAACTCCATCCCCTTTCGCAGCGTTAGCCCTGGAGAGGTCAGGTGCTGCATTAGCAAAGCTGGGGTGGCTGGCAGGAGTGACAGAGAGCAAGAAGTCAGCTCTGTCCCCTCTGCGGGCTTCCTTCCTGAAGCAGAGAGGAGCTGGGGGGAAGGGGTGGGGAGAAGGTTGAACTTTTTAAGTTGAGGCTTTTGACTATTTCAGTGAACTGGCCATTTTAACGCCTGAAATGAGGTTACTCTTGAGACAAACTTGACCAGAGGACTTCCTCTTTATGAGAATTATGGGAAAAGTAAGGGATCTGCCTAATATCACCTTAACCTCAAAGAGCAGGTTTGAACAGACAGTGGGAGAAAAGACAGCAGTTTTCTGTTGTATCTTATGAGTCTCACTTATTCCATGCATTACTTAAATGTCAGAAGACTGTGTTCTCTGTTGTAATATGGTTAAGATATCAGGTTGATTCACCCAAAATCCATTTAAGCTGATCCTCCAGAAAGTAATATTAAGGACAGATTATATTATTATATATTGTTATAACAGAGGAGAGATTCAGACAAAAAGACTCCAGTTTGATGTTGAATCTCTTCAATAAGGGGTCAGCTGCTGGGGTTAGCCCAGTGTTTTTGAAATGCGCTACGTAGGACATGGAACTTTTAGTAACTTCAGACCTTGCTTGTTAGTGAGATGCCACAATTTCAGGGGGGGAGTCATGCGTGAATGCGGGTGCCCGAAGGCGACTGTGTACGTAAGGGACTTGAGAATGAATGGATTGCCTGGCATTGACAACAGCAGCTCTCGGGGCTAGTCTGGCTTGGGTGACAGGTAAGGAAGGGATCCTGTAACTGTGGGTGGGCAGTTTCTATGAGAGCAGTGGCAGTCGTTATGGAGAAGATGCCACACTGCTGGGCCTGAGCCGGTGAAGCTACATCCTGTGCTGAAGGCCGGGGACCCTTCTCAGGGCTGTGCTGGTGCCTGGTACCCACCACCTGAGGCACAGGCATGCTCTTAGGACCAAAAAGTGAAACTGAGAGGGAGAGAGAACGAGGCCTTTCAGGATCAGCAGGACCGAGAGGCCACTCTTGGACGATGGAGGCAAAGGGCAGACCAGGAGCTGGACAGAGCGGGAGCCAGGCACAGCCTCACTTCTTCTGGGATCCCACGAAATGGGAGGGCCAATCACCCAAGAGCAAATTAACTAGATGAGGATGCCAGCCCTGTGCTCTGTAAACCAGGCTGTTTATATTCCACGTACTCTGTGTTTAGTTCTCTTTTGTTCTTTCTCAGTGTTTAGAAGGGTTATAAGTCCCAGATTGTCTTTCTGTTTTGAAGGGAGCCAAACAAAGGGCTAGAGTCCAGGCCTGGACTTGACTGTAGTAAAGGAGAGGAGACAGAGTAGTGGCCCGCAAAACAAGAGCAGAGGACCCCCAGGAGGGACAGAAGACCAGGAAGGCTAGGACCCAGCCACTTGGAGGAGGGACTGTGCTTTCATTGTGAAAACTGGGCTTCTCTCCCTAGAGGAGGTGGTGCATCCCTACACAGGTTTCTTTCCAACAGTGAAACACTTTCTCTCCCCTTGAACACTTGAGTTGACTATTGCAGGCTGACACCTCTCACTCTGGTTGAATCTTCCACCAACTAGGCTCTACTTACTGGTCGTTGCTATGTGTTTTGAAGCATGTCCGTTTCACTTCTAGTCGGCATTTCATTACCTTATTCATTGCATGCATGTGATTTCCAGAGTCTGCCAGCAATGAGGCACAGACACATACCCCGTCCCAAGGGTAACAGCTGATTAGATTAATTGATCATTGTTGGCTGAAGCCATCCTGGACCCCAAGGTAGCCTGGGAGTCTAAAAACAATGACTTTGGTGAAGTGCTCCGAGTTTGCTGTAACTACATTTAAAAAAATCAAAATTCAAGACTTCTGGTTTGAATGTGCTAACAGAAATAATAGGGCCAGATATATGAAATTGGGGCCCTCCATTAAAATCCAGGATGATGATGTGTCACTAAATCCATATGGCACAGGTAGGGCAAGATGCAGGATCTACATAACCTTTATCCACTTTACATACATTTTTCATGATTTAGTGGAAAATGCACTTGAAATATAAAATATGTTAAAAAAAGAAAAATCCAAATATTTCCAATCCAAAGTGAAAACAATGTCCAGACGACCAAATTTGTCTGGTCACCATGGAAGGAACCTGTTGGAGAGTCACCTTTGCCACAAAGTTGAGTTCATCCCCTACTTCCCTGTATTTGCTCTGCCCCCACTTGCCTCTAGGGCTTCAGGCCAACTCCCTTGACCTTGGCTCTTTCATGGGGATGGGTGGTCAATGAGCTAACTGTGGTCCCTTGCATTTTCTCAGCTCCTGGTTGCTGCCAACCCTGCCCTTGACAGCCCCTGACCCCTCAGCTCTCACAAATGTCCTCTTATTAACTAGTTGGGCTTTGTGGGATTTCCTCTGCCTCCTCCTCCAACACGAGTGCCCTCTTGGTTTCTGTTGGCTGCTCACTTGGGCCCTACACCCACCGCTGCCCTGGATTGGCACCTCCAGGGAGGCTGTGCAATGACATGAATGGGGACCCATTTCAGCAACAGCGAGGGCTCCAACCTGCTTCTCTGCTCCTTTTCCTCTTCCTCGGTTTCCTCTGCCTCTTCAGCTTCCTCAGGGCTCTCGCTCTTCTGTTCTTCTTCCTCCTCCTTCAGGTCTTGAAGCTCCTTGGTCTTCTTTACACCTTCCTGGTATCTGGAAGGCAATGATAAACAACTGAGTCTGGAAAGTCCGGGTGCAGAGCATCCTTTCCTGAGTTGCTAGAGGAGGACACGGAGCCCCTCCGATGATTACACACTCACTTCCTGTGGTTCCACACAATAGGAAAAAGCTGGGGAACGCCACGGCATCCCACGGTGGCTCATGTCAGCATGACTTCCCCTCACCCCTCAGCCATTCTTCCTGTTTATGTGAAAGTGTGACAAAACAGACAGGGAAAAAATGTGGGTGCCGTGTCTCCTGGCTGGACTCTTCTCCTACAAACCATTTGGGAGGGCTGAGGACTGCATCTGCGCTCTGTGTGGCCTTGGAGCCTCGCTCCTCCCCTGGAAAAAGGAGAGGCTGGCACCCGTTGCACGGGTGTTGGACTATTTTGAGGACGTGCCTGGCATATGGCTTGTCCTAGGGAAGGTGACACCTGTCACGCAGGCGTGCTGGGAAGCGTTGTGAAAGTGAAAGGCACACACGTTCACAGTAAATGGTCACAAAGCTGATGGAAGCATTCACGCCGCTGCATTCTAAGTGCAGAGGACAGGTGTGGGGGAAAAGACAGGCTTTCCAAGAGAAACCCTCCGATTTCCTCTGCCCAGCTTTGATATTACCCTGAACGTACTTTTTGCTTGTCCTACAGCTGAGTGTTTCAGGCCAGAACAGTTGGGCTGGGGCAACCCCACACAGGGCAGGTGACCGCCACACGGTGCAGGTGACCGCCACACAGGGCAGGTGACTGCCACACAGGGCAGGTGACCCCCACACAGGGCAGGTGACCGCCACACAGGGCAGGTGACCCCCACACCAAAGCCCACAGGTCCTATATCAGAGGGAAGATGTATCTCCTTCAGGAGCTGCAGGAAAAGAAGCTCAGGGCGGGGTACCTGGTCAGAGGTAATTCTCTACCTCGCTCAGTGTTCTGAGACCTTGCTCAGTATTCTGTCCCATCAGTGACTGGCAATGGGCCAAAGGTGCTGTTGAAGCTCAGTCTCTAAGCTTCTTAGAGAAGGGGGCAGCTGGAAGTCGAGGGGACTCCTTCGACAGGAAGAAGGAATGGCTGAGGCAGTTCCAGGAAGTGGGGCAGCAACTGCTCCTGGGTACTGTTGGCAGCAGCGTGACTGCTCCGAGCATGTGTCAGGAAGCCTCGGGCACCACCAAGAGGAACCCACCCAGGGCCCCTGGTTTCCAGATCATTCTGGTGGCTTTCTGCCTAAAAAGAGGGCAGCCTAGTTATTATCTAATCACACCCTCTCGCCCCATTTCCTTCTGTCCTTCCTGTGGAACAGTACTGCTCTTTCCTATGTAGTTCCTTACTCAGGCAAGGAGGTCCCGGGGGCCACGGGTTGCTTCCCTAAATCCTCTAAGAGACAGGAAAGGCCCGTGGGAAGGTATCTTCTGAGAAATGCCAGGTGACCTCAGGGCGGCTGAAGGCTGACTCACCCCTTGTTGTACGCTTCTTCCTCCATCCTGGCCTTGGTCTCCTGGCTAATCCCCTCCAGGCAGCTTGGAGTCGGCACGGGAGCAGAGGCCTCACAAGCCGGGTCTCCGTCCGTCTTTCCACTAGTGAGAAGAGGGAAGTACAGGGCGTCCTTTCAGGGACTGATGGGGCTTCTGAAAACCAAACCACGTCTTTGGCCTGCTCCTGGCCAGAAGTGAGGAAACTCATCCTGGACTGAATTTATTTCAATGTTTCTACCTTGAGACAAGACTTTATAAAGGCCCTAGTCCATGATTCCTCCCTAGACCCCAAAACATCAAGTACTGCACCAGCTCCCCTTTTTCTTCCTGCTTTCAAATCCACTTTTATTCTTGCTCCAGGAGATGCCCTAAGTGGACAGACAGATCCTGGGAGCTTAGGGCACTAAGAGGAGGAAGAGGGAGGTGGACCAAACGTTCAGAGTCATCCCACCCCTGCAGTCCATCTTCTGATTCATTCATTTAAATGTCTACCCAGTAGTAAGTCACAGGCACCTTGTAATGTGCTGGGGATACATTAGAAAACAAAAGAAAAGGTCTTTGCCAACATGGAGCACAGCAGGAAAGAATGCCCCCCAAAAAGGAAAGAAAAAATATGAAATTAATTACAAATTGTGATAACTTTTATGAGAGACAAACTCTGTGCAGTGACAGAAAGTAATGAGGGGAGAATCTTCTTAGATTGAGTGGCCAGAAAAGGCCTCTCAGAGAGGGACAAACTGAAGCACAGACCTGAAAGATAAGTCAGCTACAACTATAGAAGAGGGAAGGTCATCCCAGGTAGAGGATGAAGGATGTATGAAGACCTTGGGATACAAAAGATGTGGTGATGTTTGAGGAACTGAAGAGAGGCAATGAGGTAAGAGTTAGCTTCTGGACAAGATAAAGTTTTGATACCTGTGAGGTATCCAGGTGGAGATGTCAAGCTGGTAGTTGCATGGACCAAAGAGTGAGAGAAGAGCTCCAGGCTCGAGATATTCAGAATATAGATGGTATTTAAAGCCAGGGGAATGGATAAGACTGTTTGGGGACATAGTATGAGGAAAGATGAGAAGAGGACCCAGGCCCAAGCCATGGGCATCTCCGTCCTTAGCTCAGGTGGAGAAGGAGGAGCCTGCAGAGGAGTTGAGAAGTAGCAGCTACAGAGGTAAGAGGAGAACCCGGAGAACATGGAGTCCTGGGAGCTGAGAGAGTGTAAGCAGCTCTTTGTAGGAAACTGCCCTCAGCAGGGAGCCCCTTTTCTTGTCACTTTAACAAAGCTGTATTGTAACTAACTGTTTTCCCCCTTGTGACAATTTTTTTTTTAATTGGAGTATAGTTGCTTTACAACACTGTGCTAGTTTCTGCTGCACAGCAAAGTGAATCAGCTGTACATATACATATATCCCCTCCTTTTTGGATTTTCTTCCCATTTAGGTCACCACAGAGCACTGAGTAGGGTTCCTATACAGTATGTTCTCATTAGTTATCTATTTTATACATAGTATCAATAGTGTATATTCGTCAATCCCAAACTCCCAACTCATCCCACCCCCTCTCTTTCCCCTCTTGGTGTCCATATGTTTGTTCTCTATGTCTGTGTCTATTTCTGCTTTGCAAAATAGGTTCATCTGTACCATTTTTCTAGATTCCACATATATGCATTAATATATGATATTTGTTTTTCTCTTTCTGACTTACTTCACTCTGTAAGACAGTCTCTTGGTTTATCCATATCTCTGCAAATGGCACAATTTTGTTCCTTCTTATGGCTGAGTAATATTCCATTGCATATATGTACCACACCTTCTTTATTTATTCCTCTGTTAATGGACATTTAGGTTACTTTCATGTCTTGGCTATTGTAGATAGTGCTGCAGTGAACATTGGGGTGCATGTGTCTTTCTGAATTATGGTTTTCTCTGGGTATATGCCCAGTAGTGGGATTGCTGTGCTATATGGTAGTTCTATTTTTAGTTTTTTAAGGTACCTCCATATTGTTCTCCATAGTGGCTGTATCAATTTACATTCCCACCAACAATGTAAGAGGATTCCCTTTTCTCCACACCCTCTGCAGCATTTATTGTTTGTAGATTTTTTGATGATGGCCATTCTGACCGGTGTGAGGTGATACCTCATTGTAGTCATGATTTGCATTTCTCTAATAATTAGTGATGTTAAGCATCTTTTCATGTGCCTCTTGGCCATTTGTATGTCTTTGGAGAAATGTCTATTTAGGTCTTCTGACCATTTTTTGATTGGGTTTTTGTTTTTTGATATTGAGCTAGATGAGCTGTTTATATATTTTGGAGATTAATCCCTTGTCAGTTGCCTTCTTTGCAAATATTTTCTCCCATTTGAGGGTTGTCTTTTCATCTTGTTTATGGTTTCCTTTTCTGTGCAAAAGCTTTTAAGTTTAGTTAGGTCCCATTTGTTTATTTATTTGTTTGGTTTTTATTGTTTATTTATTTTTAAAAATTTCATTATTCTAGGAGGTGGGTCAAAAAAGATCTTGCTGCAATTTATGTCAAAGAGTGTCCTGCCTATGTTTTCCTCTAAGAGTTTTATAGTGTCCAGCCTTACATTTAGGTCTTTAATCCATTTTGAGTTTATTTTTGTGTATGGTGTTAGGGAGTATTCTAATTTCATTCTTTTACATGAAAAGCTGTCCAGTTTTCCCAGCGCCACTTATTGGATAGACTGTCTTTTCTCCATTGTTTATTCTTGCCTCCTTTGTCATAGATTAGGTGACCATAGGTGCATGGGTTTCTCTCTGGACTTTCTATACTGTTCCATTAATTTATATTTCTGTTTTTGTGCCAGTACCATATTGTCTTGATTACTGTAGCTTTGGAGTATAGTCTGAAATCAGGGAGCCTGATTCCTCCAGCTCCTTTTTCCTTTTTCAAGACTGTTTTCACTATTTGGGGTCTTCTGTGTTTCCATAAAAAATGTAAAATTTTTTGTTCTAATTCTGTGAAAAATGTCCTTGGTAATTTGATAGGGATTGCACTGAATCTGTAGATTGCCTTGGGTAGTATAGTTATTTTCATAATATTGATTCTTTCGCTCCAAGAACATGGTATATCTCGCCATCTGCTTGTGTTGTATTTGATTTCTTTCATCTGTTATCTTATAGTTTTCTGAATACAGGTCTTTTGCCTCCTTTTAAACCAGGCACCCCCATGCTCTACTCATCTCCAGCTCAACTTTCAAATCTTTTAATTACACAATATCTTGCCTAACTTGTCAGTTCTTTCCATAGATCAAAGAGGTAGAAATGAAGAATAGAGACTTCCCTGGTGGCACAGTGGTTAAGAATCCACCTGCCAACGCAGGGGACGTGGGTTCTGTCCCTGGTCCAGGAAGATCCCACATGCCTCAGAGAAACTAAGCCCATGTGCCACAACTACTGAGCCCATGTGCCACAACTACTGAAGCCCACATGCCTAGAGCCCATGCTCCGCAACAAGAGAAGCCACCACAATAAGAAGCCTGCGCACCGCAATGAAATGTAGCCTCTGCTCACCACAATTAGAGAAAGCCCAGGCACAGCAACAAAGACCCAATACAGCCAAATAAATAAATAAATAAAATAAAAAAATTTTAAAGGGAATTATTTAAAAAAAAAAAAGAAAAAGAAATGAAGATTAAGTTATTAAAAGATGACCAGATCTCTTCCCTAGCTTCCCCTTCAGTAATCTCCCGAACAAAACGTGTGACCAAACTGTGAACAAGATAATATCTAGAATCGACGAGACTGCAGTGGGGGGATGGTGACCCCTCTGACCCCCATCCCAATGATAACTGAGATTACTTCCCTCCTTCCCTTTAAAAGTTTCCTGGCTGAGTAGAATCTTCGGAGGTGGTTTCTGGGGATACTGAGTCCACCATCTCCCCGGACTGCCAGCATTCTGATTAAACGCACCTTTCCTTTCTACCATTTTTGAGTATTGATTTTGTAAGTTGCAAGGAATGGGACCCCCATTTGATAACAAAAGGAGAGCATGTCAAGGAGGGAGCATTAAGTGTGTCACACACACATTTTTGAGAGCCTGAGTCAGATGAGTACAGAAAAAGCACATGGATTGGATAACACGGAGGTCAAGAGGAGCTTTGGTGGCACAGTAGGAGCAAAGACAGATTGGAATGAGCTGAGTGAAGAATGAGAGGTGAGAAAGGGGAAGACATAGACACAAGAATTTGACAAGGACAGGGAGTAGAAGCCTGTGTCAGGGGAATGTGTAGCTGAAAAAGTGAGTCAAGGGATGAAAGCACATTTGAATGTGGATAGAAATGATCCAGTAGAGGGGATGAGAGAAAGGGGAGGATCAAAGGAACAAATTCTTTGAAAAGGAATAAATTCTTTGAAAAGGAATATTAGGCAAAATATTGTAAAACAATTACTGGTATGGAAGTCAAATGATCTACATCTGTACTGTTTAATACAAAAACTAATGGCCAATTAGCCACTGAAGCTAATTGAACAGTTAAAATGTGTTTAGTTCAACTGAGGACATTTTAAGTTAAATTTAAATTTAAAAACATAAGATGTATATAGTATTTTATTATTTTGGTAAGACTGCACTTCATTTTAACTATCATATTGAAAAATGATAATAGCATGTAAGATATTGGCGTCACATTGTAATACACATACTGGGCCCATGCTTTGTATCTAGTATTGTGTATGTACACAGCGCTGATCTATTTGGTGTCAACGAATTGACTCAGTTACAAGGCCTTTTTATAGACCCATGTAACATTGCAGTGTTTATTCAAATACTTTATGTAAACAGCACAGGTTACTGATATCTATATAAATCATAATTGGTAAATAAGCTAAAATACTGTTATTTAAACTATAGCATATTTAAATGATTTTTCTAGTTTGAAAAAATAAGTATGGACTTTTTTTTTAATTTAAAGAATATGCTTACTACTGATGCAGAGTAGAGTGACAACATAGAAGCTATCATACAGTAAAAATGAAAAGAGATTGCAAGTACTTATATCGCAAAATTCATGATGAATAGCAATATACATTGGCAGCACAAAATGTGAGACTGGTGTGTAAAAAAATTTTAAGATAGTAAATTGGACAATATTAAGAAAAAAAAAAAGGGAAAGTAGGGACAGACCTTTGAAAGGTGGAGAAACTTCTCCTCGGTGATAACAAAGGGAGGAAGGAAATGAAGATGGTGGGTTGGGAATCTGACAATGGAAGATGAGAGGGATCCTCCTATCTGATAGCTTAAAGTTTCTCTATAAAATGAAAGACAAGGTCATTTCCTAATATTGAGAGGTAGGGAGGCCTAGGAAGGCTTGAGGAGGGAAGAGAAGGCAGAAGAATCATGGGGTTGGGGTGGAGGGACAAATGTGGTAGACGATCACAGTAGAAGGGCTGATGGTGCTGGGAGCCCATTTGAGGTATGAAATTCAGAGTTTAAAGGCAGTATCCTGATGGCCATGCCTTCTCTGTAAATCCCACAGCTCACCTAGGTGTCTGGAATCCCAGTGGGAGTCCTGTCATGGAGGAGTCCTCGAACACGGCAGAACAGCGAGCAGAGCTTTTCAGCCAAGACTCTGAAAGATCACAGCTGCCACCCTCCCCGACCTCTCAGACAGGCTTTTTGAGTGAGTCTCCTCATTCTTGGCATCAGTTTCCCATGTCTTAGTTTCCCTCAGACTTTGTAAATTGTACATTTCATCAGGCTGGAAACCCAAACTCATTGTGAACAAGAAAGATAACACTCTAAAAATATCAGCTATTCATAACATCTCTCCTTTTCAACACTACCTTATTCACTCCCTTCCACGCAATCTTCGCCTCATGTGCGGTTTCCTATTTGTCCAAACAATTGGAACAAGAGCAGAAAAACAGAGCTACAGCCAAGGGCAGGGAAAGCAATTCTTTTATGAAATATGGTAGGGTGTAAAATGTTTACTGTTATTTCCTGACCCCTAGACTGAGCTTATTGTTCCTTAAATATCTTCTCCAACTCTCTGGAATTTTCTCCCTATGCATTTTAAAGACTGTTCAAATACCTTTTCCCTTGTGGAACTGCTGCTAATGTTTTCCTCTGTCTCACACCCTCTGGTTAAAGTTGGTCTCTCCCTTCCTTTATACCCTCATCGCACCTCTTTTACAGCATCACCCGGAGCTAGGGCACTTTTATGTTTTATACACATGTCCATCCCTCCACGTGACTGCAATTGCAGGGAGACAGATTGTGTTTCACTTTGAATGGTGCTTGGCACATAGTAAGTGCCTTTAATTGTTTGCTGAGTTGTATTGATTTCACTGTGGCTCATCTCATCGGTACTGGTTAATCTTACAAAATGGGCAGGTCCTCTATGTAAATGACTGTTTCCTGAGAACTCAGTGTTTGGGCTGAGCTGAAGGAATCCCTACGCATGCCTATAAACTTGGAGTTGAGCACAGCTTGTGCCCACCTAAGGGCTTCTGGGCCAGACACTCATGGATCTTGGCATCTATTCCTAGCCCATAATCTTGCATGCTTTCTTCTTTTGCATGATTAATTAGAATGAGGCTCACTGTTTTTTCATGTCCACTGGGTCAAAAACATTTGTCATTGCACTCAGCTCTCAGGCTATTTAATCAAAATGTGTTGTTTGACCTGCAGATATAGTAGAGTCTATTTTTTCCACATGGTCAACAATATTTGAAACTGACTCCAAACGTTTCCAATGGACAGATCTTACCTTCTCAGGCTCAGCTTCCCCCACTGCCAACCCCACTGCCAAGGCTCCCTCAGACAAGCCCAGCCCAGGGGACCTGAACTACAATAGCCTCCTTAGTCTCTGTTACTCAATCCCAGGTTCCTCAGGTCCACTACTAGTTGATTGAGGGCTAATCCATTCCAGAATACTATCAGCAAAGGGGAGTTGTTTACTGTATATATTTAATATCATATAAAATCTTTAAGCAATTTATCTTGACTGTTTAAAAATTGTAGAAAATGGTTATCTTACAGATTATAGTGAGAATGTGCTCTCTAACACAGCAGTATAATGGCCCGCCTATGAAGCCAGCCCTGCGCACCATCCACACCTGCGGTGGCGCTAACCCCTCACTGAGCGGCTCTGCGTACTCCCTCTGCTCCCATCCACTCTGCCTCCGCTCCACGCCCAGGCAGTCAGTAGGTTCTTTTCCAATAGTGCACAGGAGCTTTTTCAGAAACTGCTCTTAAATCCATTCACTTCTCACTAGTTACACTGAGCTTCTTTCTGTTCTTCAGTTGAGGGTCTACTAAGAGGTGAAACGCATGAGTTCTGCTCTCTACTTGCAGTGTGACCTCAGGCAAGTGGTGATTTCACTGAGTTTTGGTTTCCTCATATATAAAATAAAGATATTAATTGTATACCTACCTCATGGTATCATTGTAAGGATTAAATGAGATCATTAATGTAAAGCAGTTAGAACAGCATTTGGCAAAAAGTAAGCATGTAATAAATACTAAGTATAGTCAGCATGTAATAAATCATCATAGTGTTCCTTTACTACTCCATGCTTTCTTGCCTTAGAGCCTGGAATGTTGTTAACCTCCTATCACCTGGTTAACTATGTAACCTTCATGTTTCACTTTTTAAAAAATTAATTAATTAATTTTATTGGTTGTGTTGGCTCTTTGTTGCTGCACACTGGCTTTCTCTAGTTGCTGCGAGCGGGGCTACTCTTCGTTGTGGTGCGTGGGCTTCTCATTGTGGTGGCTTTTCTTGTTGCAGAGCATAGGCTCTAGGTGCATGGGCTTCAGTAGTTGCAGCACATGGGCTCAACAGTTGTGGCTTATGGGCTCTAGAGCGCAGGCTCAATAGTTGTGGCACACAGGCTTAGCTGCTCCATGGCATGTGGTATCTTCCTGGGGCAGGGCTCGAACCCATGTCCCCTGCATTGGCAGGTGGATTCTTACCCACTGTGCCACCTAGGAAGTCCCTTCATATTTCACTTTTAAAGTAAATTCTGGGACTTCCCTGGTGCTCAGTGGTTAAGAATCCACCTGCTAATGCAGGGGACATGGGTTCAATCCCTGGTCCAGGATGATCCCACATGCCATGGAGCAACTAAGCCTGTGCTCCACAACTACTGAGCCTGCACTCTAGAGCCCGTGAACCACAACTACTGAGCCCATGTGCCACAACTACTGAAGCCGGTGTGCCTAGAGCCTGTGCTCCACAACAAGAGAAGCCACCACAATAAGAAGCCTGCACACCACAACAAAGAGTAGCCCCCACTCACCACTACTAGAGAAAGCCTGTGTGCAGCAAGGAAGACCTAATGTAGCCAACAAATAAATAAACAAATAAAAAATAAAGTATATTCCTAAAGGAAATGTTTTCTAAGCCTCCCTCCCCCACCCCCCACACCAAAACTGGGTAGAGTGCTGATTTTCCTGCGTGTTGTTCCATCAGTAACCTGTGCTTCCTTCTGATATCACCCGTCACATTGTATTACAATAGGCTCTTTCCCATCCGTCTTTCCCCTTATACTGTGAGCTCCTTGAGTGCATTCTAGGTGCCTGGTTCTTGGTTATTAATTGTTGAAGGAATGAGAGAATGAAAGACGATGAATAAATAGCTTTTTCTACTTAAGAAACTGTTCTGGAGCCTTGTTTAATCTTTAATACTAATTTTAAATATCATTCTGTATATTTTTCTCTAAGTCTGCAGGTTCATAGACCCTTGTTGAGTGAAGAACAGGTTACTATGAAGTGACTTGCAAGAACAAGGTTCAGAATTCTCTCGTCATATCGGGAGTGCAGTCTGCCGGTTAGGTATTTACTTGTAAACTATCCACAGACAATATGATCTTCTCATCTTTCATGTGCTTAGCCAGTTCCCTTCCTGCTTAGTCACTGTATGCTTAGGGAAATGTGAGACCATTTAAATACAATGATCTAGAAAGCAATGCGTATTCACTCATAATGCATTGTTTCTCTTTAACAGTGTGGAAAAGGTGGCTATAATCACCTGTATTTCTGTTAGAACGGAAGACACGAATTCATTTTCACTCACAGGTTGTCTCATTGTCAGCCTCTTGGCAAGCTATGAGATATTTTCAGTTCCATAAATTTAGATGAAAATTACTTAGCATCTTTTAGAGATCCAGAGGGGGAGGTTGTTGTTAGTCCGAATCCCTCCTCCTTTGAATATCCCCGCCCCTTTTTGCAGCCATCTTTATAGGCTAGGTGTATTCCCAACAGGCAAGTCAGCCATAGCATGGGTAACGTATCATGGTGGTCTCTTTGAATAGCCCATAAGAATGAGCAGCGGACAGCTTCTTGGGGGCTTGACTTGCCTCAATCCTCACTCTGTGCCTCTCTCTCCTGGTTCTAAACCACTGGAATGGTGCTGCCACCACGGACCCTCATTCACGGCCACTCCTGATTCAGGGCTGCTGCCTGCTGTCCCCAGTTTCGTACCTCCTACCACGGATAGTTCAGGTTCCATCCACTCCCTCAGATGGACGCTCTCGGCTGGCCTGAGCCTTTGTTCTACAGAGTCCAGGCCCTGCCCCATCATGAAAGTCTACTGGGGAGAGAGGGGACACAGATCTTCTGCCTTGACTTGCTTTGCCGGTTGACAGTTGGGAATGGAGCCTTGTTAGGAAAAAGTGGGTGGTGTGTCCAAAGGCAGGGCGGGAAAGGATAATTTCAGTGTGCTTCTCACTCAGGGCATCAGATGACCATTTCTGGAGAGATTCAGAGACCATGGACTAGACACTACGACTCTAGGGACTTGGTAAGATTCGGTAGCCTCAGTTACTTCCATATGGTTGTTAGTTTGTCACCCCTTTACAATGTCCCTGTAGTGATCAAGAAAACAAGGAAACTAAGAAATAAACAAAAATACCCTACATAACATGAAGGGCCTGTAAGCTTTCTCGGGGTGAGGTGGCAAAGTGAGGAATTGCCAAACTTCAAGATTAATGGGGGGAGAGACACTGAGCGATAGATTGGTGGTTGCATATACTGAGAGGTGAGGAAAACAGGCTGAATCTGGGGGTGGGGGAGCTGGGAGCTTGTCTGTACTAAAAAAGGGGCTCAAGACAGACATTCCTTGCCAGGTCAAGCAAAACTATTCTAACAGCAATGAAAAATGAAGGAAGAATAGAGGTGTATGTTCTACCAAATGAGGAAACACACACGGGGAAAGTTCTGAGAGGTGGCAGCTGTGATCCAGATGTTTTCCAGCAAGCAAGTGATAGAATTGGAAAAGCAAGTTATAAACTCCTCTGAGTATGTAGAAATAGCCTGCCTTGCTTTGGCTGAGGATGAAAAGACCTGCAAATTGCATAGGTGCCTAGAAAAGTTAGGCGTAGCAGACAGTGTTTGTTGCCAAATTCTCACTTTCCCTCCTGCTTCCTAAAAGCAACACGGTCTTGCTCATGAATTTACTGTTCTTCATGCAGTCATTTTGCTCCATGGGAAGCCGATGCTCTCCTCTTATCTCTAGGGCACTGTTTAAGCCCATGATGACAATCTCCTTCCTAAAGCCTGTAACTGGTTTAGAAAGGGACCATGTTCCAAATTTGCTAACAAAATAAGAAGGAAGACTGAAAAAAAGTTTCTGAGTTCATTCTTAAGAAAGAAACATGGGAAGAGATGGTCCCTTTCTTCCTCTAGATGTTGTCATGTCTGGATGAAATACCTGGAATGAGAAACCATTTGCCACAAACCTGCTGATGAAGTCAACATACAAAGTTGGCAGAGACAAGGAAACTGTAGAGGCCTTGCTGTACCACATCTGGAAAGGCTTCATCTGTGGACCTACTATTTAAGCCCCTTTGGTTGGGGGCTTTCTTGTATCTGTAGCCCAAAGGATCCCAACGAATAAAGAAGGCATCTGTCCCCTCTGGGCTCTTCTGGGATTGAGGCACACTTGGACTCAGCCACAGCACCTTCCTGGTCCAGGAATTTTGCAAACTGTGTCTGAAATCTTTGTCAGTCTCAGAGTCCCATTCATCTCCCCTAGAGCCTCACTTGCTTTCCATCACATTTTGGGAGTGAGGATGGGAGGAAAGGTGATTTGGGGAAAATTTCCTCAGATAGCCCCAAAGTGAGGAGGAAAATGGACATACTTACTTTTCCAAAAGTGCAGGCAGTGCTGAGGTGACAGGTGGATTGCCTTTCCCATTGGGTGATTCCGACTGAATGGAAAACAGGAAACAGAGAATTGAGGATCAGCCTGGAAGGAAGAAGCCTCGGCTGACAGGTCTCTGATGATGCTGGGAAGGGGCTGCTGATGTTCCTCTTTCCCCTTGCCCCTCCCCAGGCTTTCTAATCTGCATCTGAGCCCAGGCATTGGCCCTTCCTCTGGCTTTCTCTGTCCTCCTTTCCTAGGTGTTCTGTCCCTCTGGGGCACAGGCAACATGCACATTTTCCTTCTTCTCTTCCAAGTTTCCTTGAGTGAAGAGAAGAGTTTACATCTCAAGCCTCCATTCTGGAGGGGAGCCTTCAGTTTCTCTCTGTCCCCTGTTTACAGACTTGGACTAAATACCAGGGGACCTCCTACCAAATGCAGGCCCCAAGGTCCCTGGGATGGATTCATGAAAGCCCATCACTGCCCTGGAGATACAGTCCCAAGCACAACTCTCAGGAGATTCCTGCCATTACTAAAAGCTCAAGGCATCAGAAATTTCTTTATAATAAAATTCCCCAGGATTACTGCATTGTTTCATTGCAATGGATGTGGTTTAAGCAATGGCTCTCAACAATGCCTGCATGTTAGAATCACCTGGGGGAGATTTTTTTTAAAGTACTGATCCAATCCAGAATCTTGGAGTGGGGCCTAGGCATTGACTGTTTGAGAAGAAGCCTGTGTGATTTTAATGGCTAGCCCTGATTGCCAGCCGCTAGTCTAAAGGAATATATATTTGTAAACCACATTATGCCTTTAGTATAGTATGGGAAATAGTCCCTGTTAAAACACACTGCTTAGCTCTCCTGAAGCTCCTTTTCAAAACAATTTTTTTCAGATTGCTTTTTTTGGCTGAGTGATTTGGGAGTTTATGTTGATTTCATAGATGACTGACATCTTCAAGGCAGGAAGAGGTGAAAGAAGTGTGAGTTATTGCTACCTACTAGCACTACAGTAGAGCTTGAATTGAAGCTCTTTTATTGCTTACACAGTCAGATTGGTTCTTATAGAATAGTGCTGGTCATGGACAGGGCATAGAGAAACAACTGGAGAAATAATTAAAGAGTTTTAGGTAGGATTAACTAGATTCACAAAGTTCTTAGATCTAGAAAATATTCTATTTATAGGAACAGTGTTTAAAAAAAAAACTGAAGTGTTTTTTTTTTCTGATTATAAGTAATACATTCTTACTCTAGAAATATAAAAAGGCACCAACAAAAGTAAAATCACCTGTGATTTTACTACTGCCCAGAGGTAACAATTATTAGTAGTTTTACATGCATTCTGTCAGAATTCTCTGTCTACACATAGAAAAACACTCTTTTTTCTTAAACTACAAAGCAAAGTTACATTGTATATATTGGGTTTTGCTTTTTGCTAATAATAAATTATGGACTTTTTTCATGCCAATAAATAAAAATTTACATTTTAATCATTATATTTAGCAGCTGCATAGCAACCCCTTATTGGGCTATTCATAATGTATTAAGCCAACCTCTTATTAATGGAAACTCTGCTCATTTCCAATTTTTCAATGTTGTGAACAACGCTGTAATGAATCAAAGCAGGTAACATTGGGTTTAAGAACTCAGGCTCTGGAATCAGAGCACCTTGCATTCAAAGCTTAGCTTACCACTTATTCCACAGTGCAACCTTCAGCTGCTTAAACACACTGCAGAGAGGAGGGTTCTGGTTTAAGCATGAAAAGAGATCTGCTTTGCAAGAAACACTCTCTGACCTGCCAGCATCTTGCTCAAGGATACTGAGTCTTCTTCTCAAGGGCAGTACAAGATGTGGGGCCTGGTCTATACTGAAGTTTCTGCACCCATAGCTCAGAATCTGTGCTGGGCATTTCCTCTCTTCATTGACCTTTCCCCATCCAGGTCACCCAGTAGCTGTGAGCCTGAGGCCTGGGAGGCAAGCAACATTATACTCACCAGAGCTGGTAAGGAGGGGATGGGGGATGAGCTGGGTGACTGGCCAGGCAGGTTCAGGATATTAAACTTGGGCACCACGGCAACGCTGACCCTCCGGCGGGGCACGTTCTGTGGGAAGAGGAGGGATCAGACCCACTGTCATGGAGGGAGCAGCACCCAAAGGTCCGAAAGGCCTGAGAAATGCCTGCTAATGCTGTATTCACTGGATATCCTGGCTTATAGGGTAGTGATGGTGGTAGGGGTTGGTGTGGAGAAAGTGGCCAAAATTAACAATTTTTTATTAGGGAGGAATGATTTCTCTAACTTTAATTTATCAGATCCTGAAGCGATGGAACAGAAATGAGCCCCAGTCATTGGACAGTGTAAGAAACCCTGGATAGCGTGTGAAAACTACCTATGGCAATACCAAAGTCTGTGCATCATTTCATGTTCATTAAAGAGATGGTGCTCTGGGAAGCTGTGCGCAAGGGACGGTTGGAGGAAGAGCTAGTAAGTGTGGGAAGCTGAATGAGAGACTCTGCCAGAGGTTCGTGTGCACCAATGGATCCAAGAATGAATGATTTCCTGGCTGACTGTGGAAACTTCCATCTTTCTCTCCCTGGTATACCTTGAACATGCATACCTTTCCCAGCGAGAGGGACATGGACCGCGCTGTGCGAGGGACCCCGTCTTCTGCAGTAGGACAGAACAGAGAAGAACCCGGTTAGTTTTCAGACTAGGCTCCAGCAGGAAGCAGACAGCAGAAACTAACCCAAAGTATCTATAGGCCAGAACTGACCCTCAAGGGATGGATGTTCCAAGGGACTAGGTGCCAAGGTCACTGACTTTGACACTTGACCTTTTGAGACAATCATCTGCAGAGTGGGGCTTTTGGGGGGCAGAACCTTCACCCTAACTCCTCTGGACACTACACGAAGCCCCAGTCTTGCACCTCTGGTCTCCACCTGACACCACTGCACGGTCTCTGGGTTATGCCATGGAGAGTGTGTGAAGACTTCTCATAGCAATACCAGAGCTTATTGGGTCATTTCTTGCTCATTCAAGGAATGTACAGTCACAGAAATTATGAGCAAGGAAGGTGTGGTGTCAATAAAAAATGGAAACTTGTTGACAACAGTAACTTCAATATGTCATCTGCAAAATAATTCAGAACAAAAGAAATCAGCACCCCTGGATTTTCTTCTCCTAAGTACATATATTAAGTAATAAAATTCATGTGAAATATTTAGCACCACACATGGAGAATACTACCACTAGAAAACACCAATACTTGTAGAGAAAGGTGGTTTTTTTTTGTTTTGTTTTCTTTTTTTAGAGAAAGGTTTTTGACAGCCCAATTCAGTTTGACCAATACCATCTAGTCTGTATAGCTGTCTAACCCTCATATTCATGTATTTTAGTTGTGTTTCTTGAAAAGCACACAACTAACAGTTTTTCTTAATCTAATCTGGGCTTTTCTACCAACCAACAAGTCTAAACTGTTTATATTTCTTGCGATTGACATATCTCTACCATCTTATTTTGTATTTTCTATTTACCTTGCTTCGTTAATTGAATTTTTCCTAACTACCCCTCGCCCCAAATTGGTTTGGAATTTATATATTTTAGTTGTCATGTTACATGACTTTAGATTTTAAATGAATCAAGATCTCTATTCTTTTCGTGAATTAACCTGAAAACAATGATCACTGCTTTGAACTTTAATTATATTGTTTTTCAGTATTTTTATTTCACTTTGTTTTTGTAATCCCAGGTTACGATGATTGTTGCTTTACACAGTAAATGCTGATTTAGATTTACCCGCATGTTTACAAATGTCTTTGATCATCACCCCTTCTTGAATCCGATTTTCTTTTGATCTCAATTTTATTTTACCCTAAGTACATCCTTTAGTTGTTCTTTTGGCAAGGATCTGTGAGAGGAAACTCTCAGTTCTTGTCATAAAATGTCTTTACATAGCCCTCAAGCTTGCATGATAGTTTAGTTGGTAGTATTATCTCTAGGTTGACAGTTATTTTCTCTCAGCTCTTTGAACACTTTACTTCTTTGTCTTCTGGTACTATTATTGGTCTTGGAAATTGCCATTCCTTTGTGAATAATCTGTCTTCTCTTTCTGGTTACATTTAAGAACTTCATTTTGTCCTCGGGGTTCTAAAGTTTCTCTCTGATGTGTTTTTATTTCTTTTACTTTGAAGTCTCTGTACTTTCTAAATGCAAGGATTCACATCTTTCTTTAGTTCTGGAAAATTCTCAGATCCTGGGACATTCCTTTGAATATTTTCTCTCCCTCATTCTCTCCTTATGGATCTCCTAATAAATGTATTTCAAAATTTCCCATTCTGTATCCCATGCCACATATAACATCTCTTCCATATTTTAAATTAATTTATCCCTCTGAACCGCATTTTGGGTGACTTCTTCAAATCTGTCTTCTGGTTAACAAATTTTTTCCTCGACTGTTCCTAATCTGATGTAAATGTTGTACCAATCAGGATAAGCTAGACTATGCTACAATAATAAAAAACCTCAAAGCCTTAGTGGGTTATAAAAACTAAGATTTTTTTTCTTGCTTTTGCTACATGTCCATTTGCTTATGAGTTGGCAGCAGGCTCTGCTCTGCATTTCCTCACTCAAGACTCAGGCTGATGGAGCTTCTACTATTCTGGAGCAGTGATGGCTGTCATGTGCAGAGGAAGAAACATAGGGCAAATGGCACACAAGTTCTTATGGACCTCAGCTCAAATGTGACACGTCCTTCCACTGACATTTAGCGCCAAATCACATGGCCTCACCTAACTTCAAGGGGATGGAGAAGTGTCCCCAGAAGGAGGAGATCTGAATATTGAGGAATGGCTTCAACAATAATAACTACCACTCCTAAGCAACTGAGTTTTTAATTTCCATGCCTCTATTCCTCATTTCTAGGATTCTATTTTATTCTCTTTTTTTGATAATTGTATTCTTTTATTTTATTTTATTTTATTTATTTATTTATTTTTTGTCATCACAAAAGGTAGCATGTCTTCCAGGTTTCTATGACAAATAAGAATTTTCTTGTTTTACCAAGGAAATGGCATTATCAGAAATAGTCTCTTCCTTATTCTTTTATTTTCATATTTCTGATTTGTTCTTTTAGGCCTCCAATAATTTTACACATATCTTTAAAAAACTTAGTGTTTTATTATCTGCTATCTTTAGCATATAATCCAGTTGTTTGGATGTCTGATGATTCTTGCTTATGGTAGATTGTTTTCTTATTTTATAATTCTATATTGTAAACTCATCTTCTGTGAAGCTTTACTTAGAGGATACTTTGTCTCCTCTAAGTAAAGCTGGGCACAGGGTGTGTCTCTACAGAGTGGTTTATGATTGTTTCCAACAGTGTTCCTAGCAGCACCACTGTGATGTTCTTTTCAGAATCTCTGCATATTGCATCATCACTTCTGTTATGGCATGTACTTTTATGGCCATGCACTTTTCCTATGAGGAAGGAGAAAGTGTTTTTTCTTACTAGTGCCCAGGATGAAACAGACAAACTTCTCCACTTTGTTCCATTGTGACTTGGTGATTGTTCCAAAGATGCAGTCCTTGGAAAGTCTAAACTTTCTATGGGAGGCTCAGAGTCAGCTCTCTGCCTTGGGTATCTGAGGCCTCATCTCAGATTGCATGCGAATGCAAAAGCCCAGAGCTCAGATAGCTGAGGCTGCCTCTTATCCCCAAGGAAGCTGCAGGCTCAGCTTGGTTTCAGTTCTCTTTTCTTTTCTTGTATCTGAGTATTTCAATTTCTTTTCTTGTGGATTCAGCTATTCTTTTAGACTAATGTTTGCTTCACTTATCCAGCAGAAATTTCTAACTATTTGTAGTCAAAGGATTTCAAGTTTTCCAGTCAGCCAAAATAACAGAACCAGAAAATATTCTTTGTATATGAAGAGTTCATACAATTAATAAAATGCCTATCTCACAAGTGGGCAAAGAATTAGAGAGTTTACACAAGTAGAGGTACAAATGTCCAATAAACATTTGAAAAGGTCAAGAAATACAAATTAAAACAATGGGAAGAGATACAATATCGACCCATCAACATCAAAAATATTTTTTAAAAGAAAAGCCAAGAATGTCCATGGCACAATGAATTGAGAATTACTGTTATCCATTAAATGGAAATATCAATGGGTTATTTGGAAATAATTTAAGAGCCTTATAAATATTCCTTTCCCCTGAGCTAGTATTTACACTTCTGGAAATCTACCTTAAGGAAATAATCCAAAAGGCAGGCAATCAGCATGTTTCATACTCAAGAAAAAAAAAAAGAGATGTTACTTTTTTCTTTGGAACATGTATCACCTTTCTTGAAATCAGAGATATTTCTCTTTCACTGTAGTCTTCAGAGTGTCAGGCACAGACAAAGACTGCATATATGACAAAGTCATATAAAAGCTTAAAGTACAAGCACCATCAGGGAATGGTCACAGAGTATCTAACAGGCACATCTGGCCCCTCTGCACCAGCCCAGGCTGAGGTGTAGTTTGGAAAAACAGTGGAGTGGGAACAGATGTGTGAAAACTACTCACTCACCATTCAACACTCAGCTACCAGCTCCCGTCTTGTGGCAGGGCCTTGCTCATGCCCCCAGCCTGAACGTGGGACTACCCTGTGCGCCCCATAAAGTCTGCTTACTTCTGTCACAGCACTGCTTACACTGCCCTGCTCTCACCACAGGTTGGGAACTCCTTTGGGGCAGGGGCTGGGTACCCTTCACCTCTCTATTCCAGTATCATGTGGGCACACCAGAGGTGCTCGATAAATGTCTGTAGAATGAACAGATGAGACTCACGGGCAACTGTGCTCATTCCATAACTCGCGGGTAAGGTGGTTTGCAGGAGACCCTGCACCTTGCAGGGTTTCTTCGGTGGCAGCTTCTCCAACTTCCAACACTGACAGAGGGAGGTGTGTTAGAGGCCCAGATGCATGTGGGTCAGAAGCCTTGCTGCCAAGATCCAAAGCAGACGGTCTGGAGCATGTGTACGCTGCCTTCGGACTCTGGGAAGCATCACTGATATTCCCCAGGAAACTTGTGAAACCTCCTGTTTATAAAGGTTTCTCCATCTGTTATACTTTCTGTACTTTCCCTCCTTCTGCTCTTGGTAACACGGATGTTTGCATTCCACAGGGATTCCTGTTACTGAAAGGTCTGTTTTCTCCTGCTAACACCACCCTCAGCCAGAGCCCAGACACTGGCCACTCCCAAGGAAAGATCCTGGTCCAAAGCCGTCCTCCTTCTCCCGGACTGCGGCAAAGCCTCCTAACTCATCTCTCCATCCCTCAATGTCCACGCTTTCCTAATGCATTGTCCACTCTGAAGTCAGAGCAATCTTCTAAAAATAAAATCTGACTATGGCAGCTGGTGTAAACTCAGCAGTGTCTCCTCATTGCCTGGAGGACAAAAACCCAGATTGTTCGCAGGGCCTGGCATGTGGCCCTGGTCTAACAAGTCTTACTTTCAACCTGTCATTGTCACACTCCAGCACCCCAACCACATCAGACTGTTTCGTCGTGTGGGTGTATTTCCCCCTCTAGCCTGGAGAACTCCTATTTTTACTTTAAAACACTGCAACTCTCCTACTGTAGAGCACAGGGAACTATATTCAATATCCTGTGATAAACCATCATGGAAAAGAATATGGAAAGAATGTATATATATGTGTGTAACTGAGTCACTCTGCTGTACTGCAGTAATTAACACACACTGTGAATCAACTATACTTCAATAAAAAACAAAAACAAAACCCCCAAACACCACAACTCAGTATTAAGTGGAATCAGGTGGCCCTTCCTCTGTGCTTCTATAGCAATCCGTGTAGAACCTTTTTAGAAAAGATGATGTCTTTAAAGCATTTGTCTTGCCTGTGAGTCTGCTGGTTATCTCAGTAGTGTCTCCTTTAGCCAGGCTCTCCCTCCAACCGCTCTGCCCAGATTCCATCCCTCACCCGGACTATTGTAATAGCCACTTCGTGGGTTTCCCTGTCTCTGGCTTTACCCCAGTAATGTAACTGCCACACCATTGCCAGAGGGAATCTTCTAAGTTATATATGATCATGACATTTCCCTGATTAAAACCTTTGGCTGGATCCCCAATGTTTTCCAGGATGAAGTGCAAATTCCTTAGCATGTGCTACCCGAAGGGGGGACCCCAAAGCTCAAAGGCTGTAAGGTCTGGGGTTGTCACTCTCACAAAAGAGGCTGAATTCTTGCAGCCTATAGGCTTTGCATCAGCGATCAGCTTCTCTGGTTGCTTTTATCAGGAGTGGCTTGGGGGCCATTCACACTTTCTGGTTCCAGGCCCGCAAGCTCACAGGAGCAGTGACTGCGAGGCCCCTGTGGTCGCCATTGAGCTGGGCAGCGAGCCTTGCTCACCCTAACACAGGCCCTGGGGCTGCCCTGTAGGTATGATCCTAGCCTGGATCCATCAGGGACCCAATATCACAGGGCCAAGGCGGCGGGGGTGGGGGTGGGGAGGCAGTTCCTTACCAGAGGGGCCACAGCTGCGGCTTGAGTTCTGATTTGCAAGTTTTTTAAACTCCATGAGCTCTGCGTGGTCCTTCTCATATGTCCTCTTCAGGTTCTCCACATACTGCATCATCACTTCTGTTGCTTTCGACATGCGCTTTTCCTGCAGGGACAGAGAGTGAGAGCACATGGGGTGTTTGGACGAAAACCTCATCAGCACTGTTTGCTCTGAGCCAGGCTCCGGGCTGGGGGACTCCAAAGGATACAGGGACGTGACTCTGCCCTCTAAGAGTCTGCTGTCTGGGATGTGAGCTGAGACGGGGGCTCGGGCACCTGCGCTCAAGGGAAATAAGAACAAGCCCAGCCACAAAGCCTCAGGAGATGAGGGCGGGCAGAGTCGTCTCTGCTTGGAGAGCATGGGTTGGGGGAGGCTTCATGAGACGGGGCAAAGTGCTGTAGAGTGTGGGCAGCATCTGGACATGCAGCCATGGCAGGAGGGACAAAGAGCATTCAGCCAGGGAACTCCAAGAGCCAAGGTCCAGAGGCAGGACATCACAGGGCTTGTATTGAGGTGAGGACTTCCGCTCCAGGCAGGATCCTTTGGAGAGTAAAAGGGGTGCCATCAAGAATTAGGCTGGGGCAACAGGGATATACCAGAACTGTCTGGAAAGCCAGGAAAGCACAGATCATACTATTCATGTAGGAATCAGCAAATGGTTGGGTTTGTTTACGAGAAGAAAAGATGAGTTTGGGCTGGGTTGTGAAGGACCTTGCATGCTAGACTAAGGAATTTGGACTTATTCTGAAGGAAGAGGGCAGCCATCGAATGTCTTAAAGTAAGGGAGTGACAGACATAATCAGGTCACTAGTTGAGACAGGACTGAAGGGTGTGAGACTGGTGGCAGTGAGAACAAGGGAAGAGAGGACGAGTGCCTGAACCAGTCCAGTGGAACCAGAGAGGATGGTGAGGACTGAGACACGGAAGCCACTTGGAGAAAGGTGAAGGCTGGAGTGGGTGTTGCACGGGCTGAGAAACACATTCGCGAGGGCTGTGCAAAACAAGGAGGCGTCGTCTCTGCTCACACTCCATGGATCCCTCAGAGAGCCTTGCCCACAGCCTGCCTGTCCACACAGGGACATGCTCAGTGACTGTCCCTAGACAAAGTCCTTGCAGCCCTGAGCTGAGACCAGCCACTTCCCTAAAGCTCTCCCTTTGTGGCTCCTCCCAGCTGGAGTGGCTTCCTGGGTGTTGCTGCTGAGTTAGGTGCCCTTTCCCTGGAAGAACATGGGTGGGACAGCCCCGTGGCTTGTCCTTCCTTCATTCTATGAGAACCACCCAGGGGTGGGCCCCAGGAACATCCCTGTCATGCAATCCATGCAGCAGGACACGTGTCCACAGTAACAGCAACAGTGATAATGACATCAAGGTGCTTTACAAGTGTCATAGCGCCCTGTATGGCAGATGCTGTCAGCCAGCATCTGCATTTTGTGGTTAGAAAAGCTGGAGCACAGAGGCCTGAGGTCACACAGTGAATCCTGGTGGAGCCAGGATGAGAACTCAGGCCGCCTGACCCCACAACACCATACTGGATTGGGGCAGCACCCTGTGTGCCTCAGGACTTCCAAGTGGCTGCAAGGGAGCCAGACTTGGGCTTGCATCCCAGCTTTGCCCCTCACTAGTGCTATTACCTTTCTGAGACTTCATGTCTTCATCGGGGGATAAGATAATTTACTTTACAGAGTTGTTGGGAGGATTAATGAAACAAAGCAGTTTTTCCTAAAGCATGCTTTGCCAAATACTAGTTCCACGGGAGCTGAATAGGTATTTTGTGGGAACAACATTTGAGAAATACGTAGTTAATGTGAAACAGGCTTTTTCATTATAGGACTTCTCGAAGCCTTGATTATCCAACATGCATTAGAAATCTCCAAGAGAGGAAGGTAGTACTCAGCAGCTCCCAAATGTAGGTGTCCACAGAAAGCTTTTTCCGGGGAGCACCTCGAGAATGGAGTGGTCCACCAAAAATACACTGAAATGACCACAATTATGGACGTAGGATGTCTGGCACAGAGGAATCCATCAATAAGTGGTATCTGTAGTTGTCACTGTTTCCAGTCCTGCTCCAGCTACTGCGGGCGGAGCAGAGCTCACCTGGCGGACGGCGCCCACCATCTCGGCTCGGCTGGAGAGGCGGGCAGCCAGGCGGTGCAGGACAGCAATGTCCTCTAGCAGCTTCTGGTAGGTCTCCCGGTGCTCACAGTGGTGCCAGAGTGAAGCTGAGGACTGAGGAGGAAGAAGGAACATCACCTGGGGTCCTTGCAGACCAAGACTTGCTTTGGGCTGTCACAAGACAAGCCATGGCCCCATCCGGGCCGAGAGGAGGGGCCTCTGCAGGGCCCGGGCTACGACGGCTTCTGGGATTGGAAAAGCCCAATATGGACACTCTACACCTGGCTGGCCTGAATGAAGGGAATCACATCTGGGTCTCTGGTCCCCAAGGTGCTCCCTTTGCCATCCCAGGTCACCTGACCCCCTCCTGAGAAGCTGCCAAGGGCTCAGAGGCCTCAACTACAGCCCTGAGGTAACCAAGCCTTCAGAACCTCTACCTCAGCTCCTCCCAGCTGCCTGGCTCAGGGCCTTGGTCCCATTTCTCATATCAGGAAACGCTACTTGGTGACTGAGAAAAGCAGGACACCCGGCAGAGCCCTTGGGGATAGTCTCTCCTGCAAGAATTTCCCCATCAGGCTCCGCAATTACCGTAATGGAAGCTTTGAAGTTTTCCAGTTCCTTCTCTGTGTTCTCCTCTGTCAGGTTACGTTCCCTTTCCGCCTGGTTAATTCTAGATTCCAGGGTGTAGCTGTCATTTCTAAAGGCCAAGGACAGTTGTACAAACACGTTCTGTTGGGAACAAGAGTGTGGGAGAGGTGCTAGGAGGAGTTACTACAGGGAGCAACGCTGCTCGTGGATTTTTCACTCAAGCATTTTACATTCTGGAACCAGCCCCCAAAGCCAAGAGCAAGTGAAACTCTCTCTTCACGAAGTAAACTACACAAAAGATGGTGAAATGGTAAATTGAGGTCCACACTAGGTCTTTCCCAGGACTAGAAGACCAAACACATTTTACTGAAAAATAATAAGAGAATAACACTTTGCTTTTTCCTGAATGTCAAGAAAATAACATCCTGTATCTGGGTTTAGATAAACTCAGGCCAACACAGCTGACTGGGTAAGCAGTTTGGATTCACACTAGGATTTATGCCACGTGGGTTTTGGAGGTTTCACATGAAACCACTGTATTTAAAGAAACCCCACTTGAGATGTAAGTCTGTTAACTCAAAGCAAACCTCAACCAGCATCTTACCTGAGTATTCCAAATCCTATGTTGAAAGCAGCTTTTAGAAGCTGCCAAGAGATTAAATAAAGCCAGGTATGATTCTGTTAGGAGAAGCTTTCTGGAAAAAATTCCATGCCAAAAATGCAGCCTGCATGAATGAACTTTGAAAGGTTGTGTTGATCAGACATAGAATTCCTGGTCTAATAGGAAACTACTGGGGAGGAGAAATAGACAGATGGGCTCTACACAGGAAGGAAGCAATGGCCTTCATTTTTACAGCTTTCACTTGTGTTGTCTGTGTCAAGTGGTAGCAGATTTATACCCTTAGGGTGAGCTGATCTGCCTGAGCATTTGAAGTTCATGTAACATGGCCTATGGTGGGCCGTGGCATCTCCAGATGGAGAACCAAAGACCCTGAACTGCTTGATGAAGACAATGAGGGCAACATTGAAAACTACTCCATATTGAGCAACTGCTATACACCAGCCCTCCAGGAGTTTCACGCACCTTAGCTTGTTTAATCCCTCAACAATCCTCTGACACAGGAACCGTTATATCCACTTTATGGGTAAAGAGACCAACACCAGAGAGGTCATTAACTTGTTTAAGGTGTCACAAGGGAGTAGCAGAGCCAGGGTTCAGCCTCAGACTATCTGATTGCAAAGCCTGTGCTCCCCGAACCATGCTGAGCACAGATCGTGTTAGCACACACCTGAAATCAGGAGCGCACCCTTAACCAAACGGCCCACAGCCATCTCCACCGACGTCGGTGGGTGGGGATTTTCTGTCCTGCCCAAGCCTCAGTCAAGTTTATCAATAATGCTTAACGTTTAGTTCTCTATATCTGGGTTACCCCCTTAATGGAAAGGTGATATAAAGAGCCCTGAATTTAATCAGAACACTTGGCTCCAAATGCTGGTTCTGCTAAGGACTGGGTCTGGGATCTCAGATGAGTTACTTAATCCCTTAGTTTCCTCCTCTGTTCTGCTTTTTGCCTTACCTGTTTCTCAGAGCTGATGGGAGGGTCAGCTGAAAGGATGGATATGCATGTGTCGTGGACCGTAAGCGCCACGTCTGTGTGCCAGGTAACTGTTACTATCTGTGTGAGATATTTCATCCATCTGCCTTTGCTTATGTGGTCCACTGGGTCTCAGAAAGGGTATGTTCATTTTCTTGTTGTCAAGGGTAAACCACGCTGTAAGACTGTAAAACCTTCTATTCTTCCAACATGAAGTGAAAGGATTCTGGAATCATCTATGTTCTTGCTCCCTTCCTTCTATCAATGCCAACATAACTGTCATGGAAACAAACTACTGCTGGTGTTGGAGGTCCTCACTGTCTCACAACCAATGCGTTCTCTTTGTCCATCTATGCCTTCACCAGAATGAAACGCAGACAAATTCCTCTTGGCTCACTCACCATCCCCACTGGGACAGCATCTCCACAGAGACAAGGAGGCTCAGAGGGGAGTCACGGGGGAATCAGGGAAGGTGGGAGATCTGACAGCACAGCCTCCTGCCTCGGCTGAGCTGGCTTCCTTATGTCTGAAACCCTCAGAAGGAAAGCAACTTCTTCCTCCAGACCAAAGTTTGAAATGTGAAATCTGACCATCTTTTAATAATTTTGAAATAAATTTGATTCAATTCTGCAGCCTCCCAGCTGACTTTATATATCTAAGTCATACTTTTAAAGAAAACAAACCATCTTTGAAGAACTGTGGAACTTCCAACTACCTTCTCATCCCTGATCAAATTTGTCAAAATCTTCCATTAACTGGAGTGGTCGTGGGGGGCTCGGTGGTTCAATAGGGCTGGTCTTGATGCCCATAGCCCCCCCACAGCATCTCATTCTCATTTTTGTGTAAAAATGTCAGGAGCAGTGGCTGGAGAAGGGAATGTTTTGAATAAACCCACTCAAACCCAAGCACTCAATTTCATAAAACACTGGAGTTACTTACCTCAACTTCCTTTTCAGTGAGTGGAGGGGCACTGTGAAAAAGAAAAGATACGCAAATGAACTTTATCCAAACTATGAAATAAACCAAAAGATGTCTCTGAACAACAAGCAGACCAGGTGTTTCCAGGAATTGGAGTAAGCAGGGCTAGCGAGATGGAAAAGATGCAGGGTACCCTTTGCATGAGTTCTGTAACCCATGAGATATTCACCCAGATAGTGACTCCTGCAGAGGAAGTGTGGTGGAAAATATTAGGTCCTGGGGTCAGTGTTCCACCAGTGCCTCTACTCCCTGTGACCTTGAATGAGTTATTTAATCTAAGTTTGCTCATCTGTAAAATGGGAATAATTGCAGGAGTCTTATAAGGAATACATATATGTATGTATAAATGCACATATATGTGTGTCTATATTCACATACATGATATCCACATATGTTTATGTGTATATATATATGTGTATACATGTGTACATGTGTATATACGTTTGCATACATATGTGTATATACATATGACATCCACACTTAGTGGGCACTCAGGAGATGCTGTTATTATGACTAACTCACAGGTGTGTTGTGAGGACTTAATAAAAGAATATACAAGCTATATACTTTGCAAGTTGTATACATCTGAACAGCTATTATCATTTTTCTGGGGCTCTCCAGGTCTGCAAAGCCTGACCCTCCTCCTGCCTCTGAGGGCTGTGACAAGTGTGCATGTGAGCCAGAGAATACATGGTAGGGAAGAGTGGCCAGAGGTCTTCTCCACAGCAAGAACCTCCTCTGATGGCTGGAATCAGAGATCGGGCAAGAAAGTCCTCGCTGGCGCAGAGGGTGTGGTTCCCACAGCAAGCATCTCCACTCTGCACACTCACCCTGCTGTGGCTCTGGCTGTCAAGTAAAGCCAGCCCCTCTGAAACCCGGACAACGCAAATAATGCATGGGCCCTTTCCTGTGCTGGGGTGGGGGCACCGGGAGGAGTCCCACTGGCGTCACAGGACTTGGCAACACAGCGTGCCATCGATAAGGTTTTCAGGAAACACGGCTTCCTCCCTTTGACGGGTGTGGAAGGATCCCGAGAGCAAAGGCAGGGGTCAGCAATCTCTGCACGGGGCTGGTTCTCACCCCCGACAAGGGACTCTGAGAACCTTCCTGTTAGGATGAGGCAGCAAGGCCCTGCGGCCATCAAGTCAGCAGAGCACCGAGCACGAGATAAACAAGGGCAAAGAGGTTCCATGCTTGCAATTCTTGCCGCAATCCCACCCATCAGGCCCTTTCCTCTGCGGGCCAGCCAACGCAATCTCAACTGTCATGTAGAACATGCACATCTTGCTTAAATGATTTATCAGAACTCACTGAGCTTGCCTTCGACTCCTGGTTTTGTTTGGCTATTGGTAAGTGAAAATTACATATTTTCATCAGTTATTAAACAAACTTATTTTTCTACCTTCGTTACTCACTTTCTGCTTTTTTGCTATAGAACACATTTAAAAAAAATGTACAAGGCGCTGAGGACTCAGGGAGGTATGGTTTAGATACAGAAGCCACATGACAAGGTCAGCCCCTGAAGCAGAGAGCTATGCCTCATGACTGGCACAGGCAGGGAAGGGCAGAGCCATCACCCTCCAAAAAGACAGAGGCCTGCCAGGTGACATACAAGGAAACCATTCTGTATGTCACTGTGTGTCTCGGAATCCAAACGGCCTTAATGGGCCTTAGGATAAAATCTCTGTGAACTGGCCCCTACCAGACTATCTTCCCACTCTTCAACCACAGTGGCCATTCTGCTCTTCAAACACTCTTACCTCATAGTGGTCCCAGGGCCTTTGCATTTACTGTTCCTTCCTTTTTTTCATTCTCTTACATTTGCAATTCAGTCATTTTTAGTATATTCATAGAATTGTACAACCATCATTACAGTCAACCTCAGAATTTTTTAATCCTCCCCGAAAAGGACCCCTATACCAGTTAGCAGTCACTCTCCCAACCCCCATCTCCAGTCCTAGACAACCACTAATCTACTTTGTCTCTATGGATTTCCCTATTCTGGATATTTCATATAAGTGGAATTATATAATACGTGACTGACTTCTTTAACTTAGCATAATGTTTTTGAGGTTCATCCATCTGGTAGCACATATAAGTACTTCATTTTTATGGGCTGAATAGTATTCCACTCTATGGATAGATCAGATTTTGTTTATCCATTTATTAGTTGATGGGCATTTGTTTCCATTTTTAGCTATCATGAAAAATGCTTGTTATTGAACATTCATGTGTGAGTTTTTGTGTAGGCATATATTTTCACTTCTCTTTGCTATATACCTAGGAGTGGAATTGCTGGGCCATTCGATACGTGTATGTTTAACTTTTTGATGAACTGTTATTCCAAAGTGGCTGCACCATTTAACTGAGCATTCCAATTCTTCTACGTCCTCACCATTTGTTATTGTCCATCTTTTTATTATAACCATCTAGGGATATAAAATTATATCTCATTTTAATCACTTACGATAAATGATAAATCATTCATTTAATGAATTTATCATTTATTATTCATGATAAACCATTTGAATTTGCATTTTGCTAATGACTAATGATGCCGAGCCTCCTTTCATGTGCTCATTGACCCCTCATGTGTATTCTCTGAAGAAATGTCTATTCACATCTTTTACCCACTTAAAAAAATTAGTTGTCAGTACTACTCAGCCATAAAAAAGAATTGAAATTTTGCCATTTGCAGCAACATGGACGGACTTGGAAGGTATTATGCTAAGTGAAATAAGTCCGAGAGAAAGACAAATACTGTATGATATCACTTATGTGGAATCTAAAAAATCCAACAAACTAGTGAATACAACCAAAAAAAAAAAAACCCAAAAAATCAGACTCATAGATGTAGAGAACAAACTAGTAGTTACCAGTGAGGAGAGGGAAGCAGGGAGGGAAAAGGGACAATATAGGAGCAGGGGAAAAAGAGATTCAAACTATTGTAAAAAATAAGCTATAAGGATGTATTGTACAACACAGGGAATATAGCCAATATTTTATAACTATAAATGGAGTATAACCTTTAAAAATTGTGAATCACTATATCGTACACCTATAACATATAATATTGTGCATCAATTATATGTCAATAAAAAATTTTTTTTAATGTTGTCTTTTTATTGAGTTATAAGAGTTCTTCATATATCATATAAACAAGGCCCTTATCATATACATGCTTTGCAAACGTTTCCTCCCATTCTGTGGGTTGTCTTCTCATTTTCTTGATGGCATGGTGTGCATCACCAAAGGGATGCTCTCTTGTGAACTCCACCTGCTCCTTGAGTTGGAACCACCTCACCTGGCCCTTTATTATTCTTTTTATCTTGGGTACATTAGCCCTGCCTGGGCTATTGGACTTTGACCCTTCAGGGGTCAAAAATCAAGTCCAGTGCTCCTGTGTCCTATCTAGAGTCAAACACAGGGGCCACCCAATATGGGGTCTTGTGCAACCCATGCCCTGATGTTACCTTCCAGGGAGAGACTTGTGGACCCGCAGTTTGCGAAGCAGCACGTCAGAAATATTGGGCATGACCTCCAGGCCACTTTTTGACTCTTCTTCCTCAGTAGCTGGGGAGAGTTCAGAAGGGGGCCCTGATAAAAAAAAGTGTTTCACTTATAAAATGTCTGTTTGAAATCATGGTGATACTCTTGGCAATTTGCTTCAGGGGGTAAGGAAGAGCTTTAACATTTATTAGAACCTAGTTATATGCCAGGGGCTTTATAATTGTTATTTTATCCTCGCAATGACCCAGTGAGCTAGACCTTAATCATCCCATTTTATAAGTAGATAAACCAAGACTCAGCATGATTAATAAAAAACTTGCTTAAGGTCACAGCACTGGTAAATGGCATAGACCTCAAACATTTCTATCTGCTCCAAGTTCTGTGTTCTTCCCATTGCTCTCTATAGTACCAAGCAGGCTCTTGTGTCTGGGGTCTGAGGTTGGTTGTCGGCAACTGGAAGCTGGTTGGCTCTTTGGCCATAATGTTTGGAAAAGTCCCCACTCTTTGGCAGGCTTCTCAGGCAGCCTCCTGCCTAACTATTCTTCCTCAAATGAATTCAGCAGTTCCATCATCTGTGTCCTACTTAGAAATCAGCATCTGGTTCCTTATCCCCATAGACAGGAGTAGAAACAGGGTTTTTCCAGAGTAAAGCTAAGGTCATTAGATCTTTTATAGATCTCAGAAAAAATGCCTCCTAGTCAATGGAACCAGTAAACAGCCTTTTTTTTTTTTTTTTAAATCTCCTAAACCTATCCTGGGTCTGTGCTCTGAAGGCACAAAGAACAAACCAAGTATTCTCTTTCCCACGAATTCTTCTGTTTGAAGACAGCTCTTGTATTTCTCCAAAGCCTCCCTTCTCCAGCCCCATTTTCCCAACTGTTCATTGTGGCCTCTAGATACTGTCCCCTGCGTGCACACGTTCTGGTTGCTGCTGTCCCAGAGGCCCAGATGTGCTCTATCAAGCTCTTAGCTCTGGAGCACAGTGGCAAATGCCCTTGGCGTTGACATTAGTTATTCATTTAGCACAGAGTTGCTGTGCCTTACTATGAGCTCACAGCACATTTAGGATTAAAAGCCTCAAATCTCTCTGACTTGAGCCATATCAGGGATCTTCTTCTCATACAATGCTTACTTCCCATTTGCACACTGAGCTTTATAGTTATCCATGTTTCACCATCTTTCATGGGTTTTGACCCAGCAGATTTCCAGAACTGTCGTCCAGGCGAGAGATCAGGACTATGGGCAAGGTTGTAGTAACCATCTAAATGGAGCTAAGATTGGGAGTCACATGAATCAGAAGCCTCGCCAAGGGAGACCACACAGAGAGAAGAGGAGGTAAAGTTTGGCTTCAGGTAAAGAATGTTTAAACACTTTGAGCTTTTCAATAACTGAATGGTGTCCATGAGTTTCCTGTACTCAAGGCATCCAGCAAAATCCAGAGGACCATCTGTCAGAGTCAGAGTCAGATTCAGAGCAGTCAGCGATCTTCCTTTGGATATGAGATTTGACTCATATCAAGTAGCTAGTTCTCTTAGTTACCTGTCACCTCTTGGGTTCTGTCCTGGCACTTACTGCTCTCTGACATTTCCATGTGACAGATGACAAGCCTTGTGGTGCCTCTGGTCTCACTCTCCCTTTATGTATCCCCACTGCACCCAGCAGAGAGATAATGAAGCAGTGGGTTCCTGAGAAATCCATATGATTGACAGAACCATACGAGGTCTAATAATCACAGGGAAGTCACATGAGGAGCTTTTGCCTAGAAAAGTCCTCTAGGTAGAAACCTACCACCCAAAAAAGAGAACTAGTTAGGGCTTCTTCTTCTTTTTTTTTTTAAAATAGAACTTACTAGGGTTTTAAAAAATTAATGAATTAATTTTGACTGCGTCAGGTCTTATTTGCAGCATGCAGGATCTTATGGTGCAATGTGCGGGCTCTTCCTTGTGACACACAGGCCTCTCTCTAGTTGTGGGTGAGGGGTTCCAGAGCGCATGGGCTCTGTAGTTGTGGCATGTGGGCTCTCTAGTTGCAGTGCGGGCTTAGTTGCCCCATGGCATGTGGGATCTTAGTTTCCCAACCTGGGATCGAACCTGCATCCCCTGCATTGGAAGGCAGATTCTTAACCACTGGACCACAACAGAAGTCCCTACATAGGGCTTCTAGCCCTGCTAATGTGGCTGTCTTAAGACTGATCCCAGAACTAGTGGATCCCAGAACCCAGCACCCTCCTGATCTCAACCAAATTAACAACAACAACAACAACAAAATTTAGAGTCAACTAAAAATAGGTTGGCAACTCTCAAGTATAGGAAAAGGCAATGATCTTTAAAAATAATGGCCAGAGAAAAACACAACTTACTAGAAATAAATGTAGAGCTCCCATCCTTGATAACCCTTTCTTCCTCCCTCAAAGAATCAGTATTAAGAGGAAGATGTGAGAGGAAAAGTTGTGATAAATTTTTGTAGTCACTTTTGTGACTACGGAGCCAGAAGAGAACTGGACCAAGGGGTGGGCAGGCAGCTACAGAGGCAATTCAGAAAGTTTCTTTAGAGTAGAAGGATCTCCATCCCACCATAACAACATTCCAACAAGACAAAAACGGCCTGTGATGCTATTTGCTTTTCGTATGGAGAAGGAGGGGAGAGGAAAAGCAGAATGATAGCATAGTATTCCACCAGAGCTGATGATCTCAAACAATATAGAGGGATTTACCAGAAAGGAAGATAAAAGAGAAAATAAATAAAACAATCCCTTCTGATGGAGTGAGTAGCAGGAGACACATGGAAAGTCCCAACTGAAGCTGTCACAGCCCCGCACCCCCATCCTACACTTCTGAGAAATAGAGTGGCCAAACTCCTTGGATTTTGTCTATATTTTCCTTTCCTTTATCTGGCTGCTAGGAATAGTTGGGTCAAGTGAGGGAAATAAACACCCAGGCAGATTGTCCCTATAATTCTACCCTGAACTGGTGAAATAATCCATGCCCCACTGCTGCCCACCCAAGGGAATAACTTATGCCCTCAATTCTGTGTAATAAATTCAAGTATTAGACTATGAACAAAGTTATAGAAAAAGAGCAGAAACCAACCCACAACTACCACTACCCACAGCTCCATCTGAACTTCCCCTTTCCCCACCACCCAAGCAGTGACAAGGCAGATACAAAATACCCAGTCCTCAACTAAGCGCAGCCAGGAGGACAGAGACCTCAGAAAGGGTAGGAAAAAGTCAGTGAAAATTGACCTACACAATATATCTAGGTCAAGAGAAAATCCAGGTAAAAATGCCCATATCAAAAAGAAATTAAATGAAAACAAATGGCATGGCAACTACACAAAAATAGTACAGTCAAAAGAGGAAGGAAAGAGGGGAGGAAGGTATAAAGGAAAGAAGAAAGGAAACATGCAGGAGACAGATGTCAGGATGGACACATACATGCAAGAAACACATCAAAAATGCATTTTTGTGCAAAATGTATACCACAAATGTTTTGACTCTAGGAGAAATTAGAATCTGAAAAAAATGAAAATAGGAATCAGAGGTGAGATGAGAGGATCGCACAAAATGGAAGATTACAATTTAAGGAAATAAACTGAAGACCAAAATAACAAAAAGAAGCAAAAAATTCTAAAAATATAGAACTAACCAATATGATGGAAATGTGAAAGAATAAAGCAGATATAACCTCAAGCTGAATTAGTGGGGGAGAGTGAGATGAGCACAAGGAAGTAAAGAAGGAAAGAAAAATTAAAGTATTGAGAGGCAAAATAATGGACCTACGGTGGAGACACTGATGAGAAATTTACAGATTATGGTGGCTCTGAAGTAGTGAAAAAACAAAAGGAACAAAGAACATATTCAAAGATGTAAGAGAAGAAAAAAATTTCCTCCATTGAGAGAAAAGCTGAACTTGTAGATTGAAAAAGCACACCACATTGAGAACAAAAAAGACATACATACATACATATATATAATCTTACTCTTTCTATGTATATATATATATTACATAGATCTATATCTATAAGGTGAGCCAAAAATTATCCACACTCTGGCTGTAGAATTTACAGAAGTTTTCATATAACTGTAGTGCGGATAATTTTTGACTCACGCTCATATACATGAATATAAAAATGTTTCTTCAACTACCCTCATTTGAAAGAATAAGTCACATACAGTTTGGAAAGGTGAGGGTTGAGCGGTGCTGGAAATAAGCTGGTCTCAGACTTATCTACAACACTGAATACAGTGTAGCATCTACAAAACTCTGAGGAAAAGAGTGATCCAGAATTTATAACCATCTAAACTGCCCTTCAAGAATGAGAATGTTTTCAAACATGCCAGAATTCAAGGAACAGGCACCTCTAAGCCCTTCTAGGAAAACTACTGGATGATGATGAAATCCAGCTAAACAAGACATGAATTAAAACCGTAAACTTGGGAATGGTGAGGCACAGTAAAGGGATTGGTGGTGAGCATTAAATTCTTTTACATATAAGTTTAAGGCTAAACAACTATGGAAATTACGGTTACAGAATGGAATGTAAATGTTACAACCTTAAGAGTATAAAAAGAATATGTTATCATTTGTATAGATGGAGATGGAAAGGTTAGAAAGAGATATGAAAGTGGGAAGAAATACTGCCATTCTCATGTTTCCCTGCAATAATCTAAACTTGAAATATGTAATATACACATGGAACTCTGCTCAACACTCTCCTTATATGGGAAAAGAATCTAAAAAAGAATGAATGTATATGTATGTATAACTGATTCACTTTGCTGTACACCTGCAACAAACACAACATTGTATATCAACTATATTCCAATCAAAAATTTTTAAAAATTGAAAAAAGAAATATGTAATATAAAAAAGAACTTCAATGACTGCAAACCCATAATGTACTTCATAATATTTTAAAACTTTTACAAACTTTAAATCTTTTTTTTTTTGAGGAAACAATTACCAAAATTCAGCAAGCCCTACAGTTTCACTTCACTTTAATTGAAGTTCAATTAAATTTTAATAGTCTTTATTAAAAAAAAAGTATATCGAGCAATCTGTAATCTCCCTCACTCCACTATTTATGGGAAAAGTGATATTTGATGTAAGCAATTTTTACTTTCTTCTTGTATTTTTCGCTATTAGTTGAATTTTTTGATAATGGACATGAGCTATTTTTAATAAAAACAATAAAATTATTTAAAAAATATATGCCTATACTAGTTCATTCCAGTGAAAGCATTTGTTTCTGGAAATCTGCAGGACTTGGAAAAGTAACTTTGGGGGCTTCTGGTTAAAAATGTTTGGAGGCCCAGGATGACCCCCCCGAAAAGGTCAAAGCTACTTGACCTGGGGATCAACTTTCTTCTGATCTATTTTCTCAGGGAGGCCTTTTCCGTGCTTGAAACCTGAGAACTCTGAGCCCAGACTGGGATATCTGGAAGGACTGCCTCAGATCACACCTCTCCCAATAGCCAGGTCCAGTTATCCAAGCACTTCCTAGACATTACCCCTGGATCAGGATAATAAAAAGCACTTCAACAGCCACCATTTATCAAACATCAACTTGTGTTAGATGCACTTTCTAATACCTTAGAATAGCCTTGCAGAACAAATATTGCTAAGCTCATTTTCTGGAGACGCTGCAAACTAGGAAACTGAAGCTCAGCAAAGTTAAGTAGATTCCCCAGGATCCAGCTAGATACTGGTAGAGCCAGGATGCAAAGCCAGTTCTGTTAGACTGTGGCATTCAAGCTGCTCCCCACAAGCATTCAGATGTCCAAAACCAAACTTGTTGTCTTTCTCCTCAAAGGAGCTCCTTCTCCTGTGCTCCCCACCCCAATTAATAGCACCATCAGTCTGTTGGCTACGCAGATACACACCTGTTGGTCTTTCTGGTCTCCCTCTCCACCCCATCTTCTCACGAAGTCCTGCCAAGCTGACCTCCAAATGGTCTCAAACCTATCCTCCCCAAGTTTGCTCCTGTCCATCTCAGTCCACAGTCCCATCACCTCTCACCAGGCTGTTTCTATTCATACCCTCTTACCTAGTCTCCCCACCTCTAGCCTCGGCTTTCATAATCTGTCCAGAAGGATTATTCTCAAGCTCAGTTTTCATCCTCATGCTTTCTTACCTACAGGTTTCTCTGGCTTTGCAAGGGGTGCGAAAGGAAAGTCAGACTTATTCATTGGACCTCAAAGCATTATCTTCTCTGATTCCCACCCCCACTCCACCTTTGCAGCCCATCTCTTTGGGACACTTGGCTCACACTTGGTTCACATGGGATTCCTTCTGTTCCTGGAACATGCCAAATGCTAGAAGATGCCTGCATGCCTTTGCTCCTGCTGTTCTCTCTGCCTGGGATGCCCTCTTCCTCAGCTCAAACCTGCTGCTCCAGGAATCTTGCCCTGACTCACTCACCCCTAGTGAGCTGGCTGCTTCTTCCTCTGTATTCCTAGGAACTTTATGGTCTTGAAGGCTTAACACAATGTACTGTAGTGACGTTGTCTACCCTTGATTTCCTCTCTTACAAGGTGAGGGTGAGCTTTCATTTATTCAATATTTATTGAACATGCTCCAGGCAATGAGCATGGAACTAGGCGTATAATGCTGAGCAAACAGTTGTGTCATTGTCCTCTGAAAGTTACCCGGCAGGACAGATTAATTAGAGAAATACCCAAATGTTAATTTTCATGCTGTGATAGATTTTATAAGGGAGAAGCATCTGGAGGTGCTGGAAAAATCTTCCCTAGAAAAGTGACATTCGAGCAGATACCTAGAGACTAAATGGGAGTTCATTAGCCAAAGAGGAAGAGAGGAGGAACATTCCAGGGAGAGGGCACAGCATGTCCCAAGCCTAAGAAGGAGGAGGAATGAGTTGCCGAAGGAAGGCCAAGACATTGAGAGGGAGGAGAGTGGTCCTAGAAGATGCTGGGGAGGTGAGCAGGGTTGACCACACAGGGCCTCGTAAGCTCTACTAAGGGTTATGGTGTTCATCCTGAGAGTAGAATGAAGCCTCTGAAGATGCTGAACCAGAGTTGCATTTCAGAGATTCCTCTGGCTGTGTGTGGACAGTGGATTGAACTGGGTGAGGAGGTAGGGAGTGCAAGCAGATGGGATAGGAGGTTGTTGAGGGAGCCAAGGGGACTGGTGATGATGGCAGGGACCAGGGCCTCTCCTTGACGGCAGGGCCTGAGCCTCTTTCACCTCTGCACCCCCAGCATGCAGCCCAGAAACTGGTCCACAGTCAGCCTCACATTTTTGGCTTGAAATGACTGGCAAATGATCAGGACCCAAACGTCCTTCAAATGGTCCCTGTGAAGAGAATTAGTTGGCTTGTTGGAAAGACCAGATGCAACAGGGAAGAGAGCCTCCCAGTCTTCAGAAACTGAAGGAGAGCCAAAGTTCTTAAGACTCCAGAATGTTCTAGATCTCCCCAACCCCCAAAGGAACAGCCAACAATCATCAGGGGATTCTAGTTTTCCCCAGGGAACTCATGTGCACTATTATATTTAGAACCTGTTAAAAGGGCCAGCCTCTCCAGCTCCCAGGGAGGGTTTGCAATACCTTGGTCCCAAGTACAGGCAGGGATGAGGCTCTTTGATGGAGCTCTCAGAATGTAGGAAAAGGAGTCACAACTCTGCTGATCAAACACATGTGGTTGCCCGCCACATCTCCAGACTGCCCCACACATTGTGGAGCACAGAGTACCATATCCCACTTAGCTGGCAAGAAAGAATTCTACAACCTCGATGATAGGAATTAAAATGTACGTCAGGTTCCTGCTGGAATAAAGACCAGTACCACATAAAAACATTATATCAGCTCAGTGAAGTGGGTACTATTATTACCCCACTTTATAAATGAGCAAACTAAGGCATCTAGAGAATAAGAAACTTGCCCAAGGCTATGCAGCTGGTAAGTGGGGAAGCTTGAGCTCTTAACCACTCAGATTCTAGAAATGAGAGAAAAGTGGGAGGAAGGGTGCATTTATTGAACACCTTCCATGGTTAGTTTTTTAAAATTTAGTGTTGTATAGGAATCAAACTCATTTATTTACCCGGTAATTTTATTTCTAAGATCCATCTTGTTCCCTGTTGGTATTAGACAGTGAGGTGTTGCTATAGGTAGTGGATGTCTACATTGATATAATTTTTTGTAAGTTAATTTGGCAGTATGCATATATATTTAAATATAAATACCTTTTGATCAAGCAATTCTACTTCTAAGATACTATCCCATGGAAGAAAACTCATGTATTTCTATAAAGATACATCATGGAGAATGTTCATTATAACATTGTTTATAGTAGAGAAAGAATACAAACAACCTAAACAGGAATCAATAAAAGATGGGTCAAACAATTTATATAGTTCCTCATACCCCAGAATACTAAAAAGCAGTATTCAATTTTATTAAAAAACTAAAAGTTCCATATGCATTAAGTGAGAAACTTTCTAATATTGTTATGTAAAAAAGACCACGTGGCAAAAGCAAATAGTCATCCACCAAAATCTGCCTTCCTCTGCTTCCATGTGAATGGTGTTTAATCCACATAAGGCCAGCAGCCCAGCTAGTGACAACATTCCCCAGCATCCCTTGCTGCTAGGTATGACCGTGCCACATCATCACCAATGACTGGGAGCTAAAAAGAGGTGTGCAACTCCCACTTTACTTATTAAAAAAAAAAAAAAAAAAGCTTGCTCTGGACTTCCATTCTTTCCCTTTCCCACAAACTGGAACACAGATCTGCCCATGATCCAGCTTCAACCATGTAGACAAGTGTAATACCTCAGGGGATGGCAAAATGTCAACAGAGAAGAAACCAGGGTCTCTGAATGATCACATGGAGCAGAGGCCCCTGTAACCTCACAGCTCAGCTTAGAATTGTTACTTGAGTGTGAAACAATCTTCTCTCTCCTATAGGTTAGCATACTTTGGGGCCTCACGTCACAGCAACTTAGATTTTATCTTAACTAAAGCAGGAAGGTTGCAGAATACTTTAAAAGAGATACCTACATAGAACATTTGGTAGTAAGTATAAAAGAAAGTACACCATAACCACATGTGTTTTATTGCAGGACCATAAAGGTTTACCTCTATATATGGAAAATTATTAATTAATGTATTAAATGATATAATTTGTATGATTCTCCCAATGAATTGAAAAAATTCAAGAAGATTGATAAAATTCAACAATTGATAAAATTCAACAAGAATCTTAAAATTCGGAAGAGAAGAATATTTTCTTAAAATAATGAAAAATAAAAATATAAAGTAATATATTTTATATTTGATATATTTTATCTTTCTACATATTATATGTTTTTCTATTCAGTGATAATGTAAATGTGAAATAATAATAAGAAGTTAAAATAGTGCATCTGTTTAATAATTAGGTACAACATGGTCCTTGAAAGAAAAACATAAAAAACAATTCAATTAAAAACAGAAAAAAGGCAAGAGTTCTTATCGCTGTTATCACACTAGAGAATGTTGCAAAAGTAATAAAACATATACGGATGTACAAGAGAAACACACACGCACATGCACAAGCACACAACTAAGACAAATAGTGAATCTGACAAAATAACAGATTGTGAATGTGAAAAAAAAGAGTATTTTGCAAAATGGTCAAGAACCTTTAGATTTAGACACATCTGGGTTCCAGTCCTGGCTTTAGCAATTAATAACCATGTGAACTTAATCTCCCTGAGTCAATTTCCTCATTTGCAAAATGGGTATAATATAAGAACAACCTCAGCGTTGTTGAAAGCACTAAGCGAAATGTTTTCAAATGCTTAGCATGGTTCCTGGTGCACAGTAATCACTGTAGTTATAATAGTTATGCTAGTTAATGGAAGAGTAATCACTACCATTTGTTAATAGTAATATTTATTATACAAGAAACACGTATAATACCAAGCAGCATTCATCCATGACACTAATTATCAGGTAGAAAAATCTAATGAAAAAAGAGCCTTCTTCACAAATAAGCAAAAACATAAAGCATGTAGAATTTGTCTTAATAAGAGATATGAAAGAGCTATACAAAAATCCTTCAATCTACTAGAGGAAAAAGAAAGGAATACTTAAATTAGTAGAGGGACAAGGCACATGCCTGAATGAGAACTAAATGTTTGCAAACTAAATAACTGAAAAATCTATGAACTGTAAGACAAACAAAACTAGGACAGTTCTGAATCCAGTGTGTAGCCTTAGAGCAATCACAATTAAAATGTTGTATAACATGACATAAATTTCACTTAGAGAATAGGTAGGTGAGAGGCAAAACTCACAAAGACCTGGAATCCATAAATCGTAGGTTAGAGTTAAGAGCCTTCTGAAGTCACCTAGTCCAACAGGGAACAGAGGCCCACAGGGGCTGAGGAACATATTTAAAAACACCAGACACTGTTTAGTGGTGTCTGGCCATGAACTCCAATCACCTGAATTCTTGACCAGTTGCTCTTTCTATTAATTTGCACTGAACCTTTGTACCTAGAATGTAATGAATACTCTGAAAAAGAAAAGCAATGGGGGAGAAGTAACCCACTGTACACTAGAACATATTATAAGGCAGCAGTAATTAAAATGGTACAGTACTGATCAGAATAAAACAGAATCAAGTGCGCAGAACCAGTCTTTGGTATACATAAAAAAAGGATGCCGTGTATGATTATCTAAGCCACAATGTAATGAGAAATAAAAACACTATTAAAATATTATTGACATAATCTTAAATCTTCAAATAACTATATCTTAAAACAAATTTCAGAGGTATTAGCAAAATAAATATAGATAAATCAAACTGTAGATAAACTACTAGAAAATAAATTTGCTATTCCAATTAAGAAGTAATATTTTTATAATGATTTAAATAATAGGAGACTTCTCAAAGGAAAAGATAGGCAAAATTACTGTATAAAAACTTTATGATCTCGGGACTTCCCTGGTGGCGCAGTGGTTAAGAATCCATCTGCCAACGCAGGGGACACAGGTTTGATCCCTGGTCCAGGAAGATCCCACGTGCCGTGGAGCAACTAAGCCTGTGCGCCGTAACTGCCCAACCTGCGCTCTAGAGCCCGTAAGCCACAACTATTGAGCCCATGTGCCACAACTACTGAAGCCCACGTGCCTAGAGCCCGTGCTCTGCAAGAAGAGAAGCCACCAGGATGAGAAGCCTGCGCACTGCAATGAAGAGTAGCCTCTGCTCACCACAACTGGAGAAAGCCTGTGTGCAGCAACCAAAGACCTAACAGTGCCAAAAAATAAACAAAATAAAAAAAAAAACTTTACAATCTCTAAAATAATATATACAAAATTTGTTCAAAAGCAAAAACAAAAACAAAAACAAAATTATTGAGAAAAATACAGCCAAAGAAGGGTTACTATCTATAACATCTACATGCATTACCAATAAAACTCCCAAGACCCAAATGGACACACAAGCAAAGAAATGAATAGTTAATTCACCCAATAAGAAAAAAATATTCTAAAATTTTAAGTTTGGGCAAATTAACTGAAGTAATAATAAAGTGACATTTCACACTAATACTGCTAATAACATATTGTAATTGCTATTATTTGGGATCATCTTGTTCTCATTATATCCTGGCCAATAAGAAGCAAAAGCAAAGCAAAGTCTAGTGCAGGCAGTGTTTAGGGAGAAGCCCCCTCACTCCATCCACAGGGAGCATCGCCCATGGGAGGCAATTTGGTAAATGCAAATATTCCTACACTTTGACCCAGTGACTCTCAAGCCTGAGAAATGATCCCAAAGGAGGAACTTAGCGGAAAAAAGAAAAAAAACCTACAAGTACAAAGTTGTTTATATTGGGGTTGTTAATCATAGTTAATAGAACTATAAACATCTGAAATGCCCAACAATAGACACAGCAATACAAAAGGAAACTCTGCACCCATTAAACGATAAATATGAGGCCACGTCAAACTCTAATGGAATTAGTTGTGAATCTAGTATTTTAAGAGTAGAAACAGGAAGTTCCATCTACACCACTGAATCAATTGTGAAAAAATTATAAATAAGGATAAATACAGGAAAGAATAAAAATTGTTGCTTTTTCAGAATATATGGGGTTGTGGCTGAAATTTTCAGGTGAATCTTTTCCTAGGGTTTTAAATCTGCTTTAATGAATAAGTTAGAAATTAAAAGTAGAGACGTATACCATATTTTTTCCAAAGATTTCAACTAAAGATGATTAATTTTTTTAATTAGTACTTTGAAAAATTATTGGATAGTTTACTTCTGGGAATCTTCTTGTCAATGTTGACTAGGTAGGTGTTAGCTACTATATTTCAGACCAGGGGCTTCCAACGTGGTTGGTGGCACCCTGGACACGGCCACACGACAGTCGTTAAGCAGAAGCTCCTGTGCTGAGAGTGACCACGGGTAGTGTGAACCATCAGGAGAGGGGAGTCAGGAGATGGGGGCAAGAGACCCCAAGTCTTACTTTCTGAAGACGAGGCTGGCAAGTGGGTAGGTGGGGCCTTGCCCTCACCAGGAGGGAAGGGCTGGGGTCTGGACTTTGTGGTGACAGCAGATTAGAAAGCAAGGGATGACTGTGATGTCTCAAAAAGAGGAACTGTTCTATTTGGGTAGCTTCCTGGGTGTGAGAGGAAAAGGAAAAGGAAGCATTAAAAGTTCAGGCGTGGGTTACCCTTCCAGACCCACTAGGTGCTAACAAGACTCAGGGAGTGCTGGCGGGGTCTGGAAGGGGGGCTGGTTAGAAGGAGACAAGTTTAGAGGTTCTCTGAGTGGGCAGGAAACACCATCTGATTCACTCATTCATCCATCTGCAAATATTTACTGAGGGCCTGCTCTGTGTCCGGCCCACACGCGCCACTGGGACGGACAAAGGCCCTGACAGGAAGTGCAGTGTTTACACGTTCACCTTCTTTGATCTGGAGAAAATGCACTCAGCCCCGGCCTGAGGAGAGCATCGCCCCACCCCACCTACCTTTTTCCTGCTCAGCCGCTTCACTAAGGTCTGGAAGCTTGAGCCCCACTAAGTTCTGATTCCTTATCAGGATGTGCTCCTTTTTAGGAAAAGAAAGACAACGTGTCAGATGGTGACCTCAGGCTGCTCTTCCCTTGGTTCTATGGCTCTGTGACCACTCGGTCTCACGGGGTGTGGACAGTCACGACCTCTGAGGGGCACCAGGGAAACCGCTCCTCTCCCAACCCATAAAGCTGCAGGAAACCCCACCATCAGCACCCCGTACTTTGGGTCAGGAATCGTCCTTGGCAAGGCTGGCTTTTTAAATAAGCCTGTGAGCCTCAGGCGAGGGAGCTGAGTGTTGGAGGACAAACAGAAACAGAGCGCAGGGCTCTGGGGATAGGAGGGTCCCCTGGGTGTGTACGGAGCTGCCAAAGATGGAAACAATCTTTGTGATCTCATGGCTGTTCTCTGAGCTGGCTGGAGCTTCCTGCCTCGTGGTTCTGGTCAGTGAGTACGCACTTCCAGGACTTGTGAGTGCCCCTGCTCCCAGTACCTCAGTGGCCTGTGGCACCTCTTGAGTTGTCAGCTCTCTTGACAAATGAGGTCTGCAGATGGACGTCCCAAGACAGCAGGCCAGCAGCCACCGCTGCCTGGGCCCTCGGCCAGCAGAGCTGGGAGAGGTGGGGATGCTGACTCCAGGTATGTGGCACAGGTAGGCTCACAGCTGTTCCAAGTCCAAGACCAGCACCCCCACGTGGAAAAGCCAGACAGAAGCTCCTTGGCCCTGTGACTTGTGCTTCTAAGGGAATTTTCAGTGTCCCTGTAGCAAAGGCCTCTTGGGTGGTTTCCCTCCTGAATGAAGGAGAGGAAGGGGCCAGCAGAGGGAGCTCTGGCCCAAATGGAAGTCACGGGCCAGGGCCCTTTACCTGTTTCCTTAACCAAAGGCCCACAGCCAAGCAGCGATCAGCACCCTGGCTGGGGGTGGAGGTGGGGGGCTGGGGACGCGGTCAGATGCAGGGCAGTGGTTAGTGGGATGGGGCCTCCAGGTTCTCGTGGCATTCTTTGCTGCAGAGAGAAACTTGCAGGGGCCTGGGGGCGGGGGCTGTGGCCTGGACCTGGCCTCTGCTGCCCAGAGGCCCGTGAAGGTAAATGCCTGACGGCTGGCCCCCTCCGTGTCACCTTCCCCAGAGTCTGGGGCTGCGGCCCACCAGGGGCAGCCCTTCCAGCCTGTGCTGACCTGCTAGTTATCGAGGGCTTTCTGGCCGGTGGGCTTTTCTGTGTGTAATGTTATAAACCTTGGCAGCCAGGCCCCAGCTCCTCAGGAGCCTCCAATGCCGGAAGGTTTCTGAGCAGGACAGCAGCCAGCACTGGCATGCGTTCCTGCGGTGCAGACCCCGCCCCCCTGCCCCCGCACTTGCTCTTGACTGCTGTCAAGTGCCCCTTTGCCTTCCCTGTGCCACGCCCCCTCTGTAGGGGAGCCAGGAGGGCCTCGCCCGACTCCAGCTGTGGGGGCCCCAGGCCCCACCCTGTGGAGTCCTGGCTGCTGCGGCCTGCGGTGGCCCTGTGGGGAAGTGGGGCTTGGGTAAGGATGTCTTTGTCCTGTGAACCTCTTCTCTTCCTCACACCCTGGGCGCTCTCCCCTACATCCCTGGATGCCCCCCAGTCATTCCCTGAACAGGGCGGTAGCCCCATGAGAGACAGCGGTGCCTGGTCTGATGGCCAGTGAAAGGGACCTCATGGATGTTTGGAAGAAAATGTACCACAGAGGGAGCAGCCCCTCATGGGCGTGTTTGGATGGATCTGAGGCCCCTTGTTAACAGGCATCAGGAAGGAAAGCTCAGGGGCATGACAGAGGGAAAAGCCACTCCATCCTTCCCCGACCCAGGCGTGACAAGGTTCTCCATCAAAGGCTTCTCTTGTTCATGAGCCACCAGCGCCGGCTGGTGGGGAAAACACAACCCAGGACTCAGGGCCCGTGTGCCCCTCCATACACCCACCTTCCCCTTGAAATGTGGCTTTGTGTGGCAGCTACGCCCCAGCTGCCCTCACCCGAGTGAGCAGGAGAATAGCACCCAAAGATGGTATTTATAAAGAACATGCTGCCCAGGGGGCCTGGTTATTAGGATGGGGAAGTTTAGGGCTCCACAAGGCTGACGTCTGGGCCACAGCTGCCCGGCCCCAGGGCCCAGCTCAGCCCAGCCCGGGGGTCCTCAGCCCAGGGTGGGAACCTTGATGCACCCCCTGCCCATCAGGCCCCCCGGGACCCACCTCGCGGAGCTTGGTCAGTTTCTGCATCCGCACAGGCTGCACTTGTATCTGAAAGTCTTTGAGTCCAGGCGCCTTGGCCAGCTTGCTGCCAGCTTTGCCTGTAAAGCGCTTCTCTTCCTCTGCCAGCGGCAGCTTGGCAAGCACTTTCTGCAGCCGGGGGCCGGGTTCTTCGGGGCCGCTGTCCCGGGAGACCCCCCGCAGCAGGGGCGGCCGGGACGCAGGGGGCCACAGCTCAGCTTTGGAGCCAGCCTTGCACCCTGTGGGCTCTCCAACTGTACTTTTCCCCTGGGGGGCTTGGGGAGCCGCCCCTCCAGAGCCCTGGGCTGGACTTCTGGGCAGAGGGTTGCCCTCCTTGGCGGTCTTCAGAAGCGGCTTCCCCAGCTCGCTCTCAACAGGGCCAGGCTGAGGGCTGTTCAGGGCCATTTTCCCACCACTGCCTGTGCCAGAAGCTGGGCCCTTGGGTACGGCCTCCGGGCGCTGGAGGGGATCGAAGTTTTCCTTTTGTTCTACTGCAGTTTCTTTGGACTTCTCAACTGTGGGAGAGCGAGGAGTCAGCTTGCCCTGAGACACTTTCCTCTGGTCATTCTGCTTCCGATCAGCTAGCCCTTTGAGGACATTCTGAAAGAGATAAGGTACAGCTGGGATCCCGGGGGCAAGTTGGAGAGAAGGGCGCGTTCACGTCTGCTGTGGGGTCTCTGTCCCCACAGACCCTGCTAAGGGGCTCGCACGTGTGTGTGAGAGTGTGAGCACGTGTGTGAGTGTGTATGTAGGGGTGTGGGTGTTGGAGGGCTCTGGGCTAGGTGGGAGGACTTCTCAGTCACATCTGAGCTGGGAAAGGGGACCTACACACAAGCCTGAGGTTTATAAAACAGACAGGACAAGGGGACCTGCCATTCAAAACCTGCCAAGGACTTCCCAAGGGCTAGGAGCTGCAGAGGACAGAGGAATGGAGGGCAGCGTACAGGCAGTCACAAGTTTTGGCTTTGACTCAGTTGCCCCAGATTCTAGTCCTGGCTCTTCCTGGCAAGACCCTTAACTCTTAGGGATTCAGATTTCCCATCAAGTTTGTGAACTCCCTGAAATTATATGCATATGTATACATGTGTTTGTGTCTTGTATGTAATTTTCTGGGAGGAGAATCCACAGCTTTCAACAATTTCTCAGAGAGTTCTATGATCCAAAAGAGGCTACAGATCACTGAATAAGGTGATTCTTGCAAAGCTGATATCTTACTGTTCAGAGGGTCTAAGATTCTGTGCTCTCTGTTCATCGCCCAAGGGAGACCTGTTTTGTGAGGTGCGTGTGAGCCTGTCTGGGTATTTGTGTGGCTGTCTTGCGCGTGTGCTGAAACTCTCCCAGAGGACTCTATCCCAGACCCAGCTCTAGACGAGATTGTATTCTACGCTGCCCTTGACGCCACCTTGAGCAGGCGTGGGCTCTTGTACTCATCAGCAAAGATGAGGTTTTCCAAGCTGCCCCCAGGAAAAGTCCCAACTAGGGGCTGAAGCTTTCCCGCGATTTTCACAAGAGCTGACAGGAGCAGCAGTCTTGCCTGGCCGCTGCTGGGCCCGGCGGTCCCCCTGGTCTATGGCAGGAGCCTGACTGGGGGTGTGTGGGCAGGACCACCATGGAGGTCATCCCCACTGAATCCCACCTCCTCACCCCCTCCATCTCAGACTCCCAGTCACTACAGGGCAGAGGAACCTTCCAGCTTCCTCAGCCTTGACGGTCCACTCACGCACACCCGCTGGCAGGCTGCCCAGGGCCAGCCTAGGTTTCTGGGACACTGTGTCTCCCACACTCAAATCATCCAAACTGGGCAGCGCTCAGACTCACAGACGCGCCAAGGTGAGGTGAACAGACGTCGGCCTCATCCCCCTTCGGCTGGAGAAAGTAAACATGAGTCAGTCAGCGACGTGAAGATGCTGTATCTCCTCTTGAAACACCCTCAAGGAGACCCCTACAGGGGTGTGCGATGCCCCCACCACCCAGCATCCTCGCCTCCACTGGGTCATGGAGGGAGGGCCTCTTGGGTGTTAAGGGGTAAGAAGAGAGACTCGTTGGCAAAGAAACCCCAAATGGGGCCCTGTTACCTGTGGTGGTGCTCCGGGCAGAGGGGCCGCTGGGCCACTGCACGCATCCAGTCCTAAAATGGTCCAGACCCTGGTGAGTGAGGCCCAGCACCCAAGGCCCTCAGCTGTCTCTTTAGCAAAAATGCATCTATCTCCCCAGAGTGTCCTCCTTTAGGTGCCTCAGGCCCAGGAGCCAGTCATGCCTGTGTTTGTTGAGTATGGTTCACCGTGCCAGGCTCTGTGGGGCGCCCCCGCCTAATCGCCACAGAAACCGCATGAGGAAGCCGGGGCAGAGGGCAGTCAAGGCCACACAGCCAGGCGTGTGGGGCTGTGACCCGAGCCCCACGGCTCTGGAACCTGAACCCAGGCTGCCTGGCCAGAGCCGGAGCTTGCTCTGCAGCTCCGAGGACGGGCTGCTCTCCCCGACACCCTGCCCCTTCCCTGGCTGAGCTGAGCGTGTGGCCCTGAACACAGCCTAATGAAAGGGAAGCCGTCAAAACACAAACAGTGGCCCAGAGAGAGGCCTTTGCCAATACGCTCTGAGGTGATCTCTCTCTGAGTCCTCTCTGGGCCGAGGGCCCCCGTCACAGCCCCCTTCCTACCACCTTGCCCCCATCCTCACCCTGGGCTGGGCCTACCTCCCCACACTAGCTCAAAACCCCGGAAGAAAGCACATCCTCCTCCTCTGGGGCATCCCAGCCAGGCCCCCGGGGGTGGGGCCAAACGGGGGTCCTGGCTGGGAAGCCTGCAAGACGGGAGTCCTGGGGGCCAGGGGAGGGAGGGAGCCGCCACCCAACAGGAGGAGCCAAGGCGGGCGGTGCCAGGGGGCTGGACCTCACCGGGCAGCGTGGGGACGGTGAGGGAGTTGCTCTGAGAGGACGCAGGAGAAGCTCCAGGGCTGAGGTTTGGGGGAACAGCTGTGGAGACAGACACAAATCGGCCAGCATTCGTGAAGGTTCAGGACTTCAGCCTAGCAAAGACATCCTTTCAGGCATTTCTTGCCCCTGGAGACTGGGTCTGCCTCGTTGGGTTCAGGCGCTGAATCTGGACTCCGTATGAGACGCCTACCACAGCCCAACAGAGGGGACACTGGGGCCATTCGGCGGGGAGGAAGGCGACTGGGGTCACCCTCCTCCATCTGCCTGGCCTCACCCCAAAGCACATTCCAGAAACAGAGTCTGGCTTTGCTTGGCAGGGACAGCTTCAAAGGTTGTACCTCCTAGACGTGCCAGGATGGCCCTGATTTCAAATGTGTCCCTTGCCTCCTCAGGACATTCAGACTCATCCAGCTTCCCCAAATTTTTGATCAAGAAAAAGAGTGACTTTAGCCAAAGGGATAGCAGGAGGATTTCAGGGTCCAGGAAAACCTTTCTTCTAATCCAGAAATTCCCCAAAGACACCAAAGACCACCCTCCCTTCCCCACAGTACCTAGGATCCTTCTCGGGGCCCACAGCCGGAGGTCAGGGAGAGGACGCCCAACGCCGGCCTCTCCTGACCTTTGCAGAGGAGATGCCCACAGAGCCAGGCCTCCTGGGGACGGTGGGAGACCACACAGACTCCAGCCCTGCAGGGTGACTCAGTAGTCTGTGCACGTGGGCATCACACAGAGGCTTTCTCTCCATGCAGGGTTCGGGGACCGGGGAGCCAAGTCAAGTTCATGGGTATCATATGGGCTAGCATTTCTTGGCAAATCAGGAAGACACAATGGTCACACATAGGCCCCAAAACCAAAAAGCAGAGTTTTCTGGGCTAGAGTTGTTTCACTATCTCAGAGCTTCTGAAACGGGGCAAGAGGCCCTCTCCTCACTGGATCCTCTCCAAGCATCTCAGTCCTCCTGGGGCCTAGACGCCTGGGGGCAGGCATGTTGAGGGCCATGGCTCGGAAGTAGGGCTCCCGCTGCAGCTGAGGCCGGGCCCTTCCCACCCTCCACGACCCTCGGAGGGGCTCAGGGCAGCCACCTGCCCTCCTACCTGACGGGGAGTCTCCAGGGCTGCTCCTGGACTTCCTCCCGCGGCGGGTCAGGAACCGCTCACTCACCGACTTGGCTTCCTCCAGCAGCGCCAGGTTTTTCTTCTTGTCCTCCTCTGAGATGCTGATGTCTGGCAGCTGGTCATTTACCAGGTCAATGACATGCCCCGCAGGGTCTGCAGAGGGAGGGTGGGCACGGGGTGAGAGCCATGGAATCCTCGGTCCCTAGCCTCAGCCCTGCCCCTGCCTCCCCGCCCCCTCCCCCCCCCCCCCCCCCCCCGAGCCCAGGGACGCTGCCCAGAGTGGACTCGGCCAGCCAAACCTTGGCCCGATGCCGGGCCCTGGAGAGGGCTACGTGGGGACAGACAGGGATCCCTCAGCTGGCCTGGCCCCTCCAGCTTGTAGCCGGTGGCGGTGGCAGGTCCTCTGTCACAAATGGTCATGAAGCCACGTAGGTTCCCAGTACTGCCCTAAACTCTGCCGTTAGGGAAGGCTGTTAGGAGCCCCACCTGTGCTATCTGCGCCCCTAGCGTTCTTCCTTCAGGTCTCTGTTTCTTTAACAAGCTAGTGGGCTTAACACGTGTGGATAAGGGGAGCACACCAAAGATCATGGGCCAAAGACACAATCCCATGGTCACCTTCCCTCCTCTTCCCCTCTGCTCACACTGTTTCCACCCATCCTTCTCCAAAAATAGGAGGCTTTCCCTGGGTGAGCGACACCACCTCTCCCCCAGCTGCTCAGAAACACAGGAGCCAATCCACACTCTTCCCTCTTCCTCAGTACCCCCAGGTCCAACCAACTCAGCATCACGTAAATCTCTCCGGGACCTGTGCTCATCTCCATTCTTACTCATCAGCTGTAACTTACCTGCGCGATTACATCAGCCACCTCGTAGGTCCGACACCTCCAGGCTAGCTGCTCCATCCCATCCTCCACTGCATCACCAGAGTGACCTTCCTAAGGGCCATATCTGACCATGCAGTTCTCCTGCCTCAGCGCATCAGGATTCCTCATGGTCCCCAGTGTGACGTTCAGATGCCAGGCTGGGCCCAGCCACGTGTCCTGATCCCACATGCCTCCTCTCCTCCAGCCCCTCGGTGGTGCATGGCTCCCGCTGGGCCTCTCCAGCCTCCTTTCCTCCTTCTTCCGGTCACAGCTCCCCAGTTTGCATTGCGTGAAACTCGTCTGAGCCTCAATCTCGTTAGTCAGGAAGGAGCTAAACCCTACTGCCCGCCTCATCCCAAGTACCCGTAATGGAACCGTGTACCATCCTTGGCCAGGCAATGAGTTCAGTCCCCGTGGGTGACTGGCTCAGGGATGGCCATGGAGGCCGGTGACAGGCGATTCTGAGAATGGCGCTGGGTGTGTGGGGAAGAGGAGCTCTCTTCTCAGTGAAGGGACGTACGTTGCTGGTAGCCATTGGCCCAGAAGAAAGCCAACACACAAGAGGGGAGACTTGGGAGATGGGATGGGACCCACCGTGAGCACCCGGATTCAGCACTCCCTGAAAACACAGTCTCCGGCTTCTATTTATTTTTATTTTTTTGGCATGAGCTAGTTTAAACTGAGTTTCTATCATTTGAAAGTCCTGACACAGCAGAGCATTCAGCTCCTCGCCCCTCCTCCCAAAAGCATTGCTTCTTCCACCCAGACGACCTTTCCTGCCTCTTGTCTGTGTGTTCAAGTCTATGAGGCACAACTCAGATACTCTCCCCTCTGGAACACCACCTATCCAACCTTCCCCCTCTCTAGCCAGCATGGTCCCCTTCTTGCCTCTGTTTCCCCAACACTTTTGTGAAGGGCCTTGCAGCACAGTGCCTTGATTCTGTCTGTTCAGGTCTCAGTCTCCTCACAGACAAGAGCAACATGAAGGCAGAGACCAAGCCTGTATCCATGTTCCGATGGTCCAGAGCAGACTCTGAGGCACCCTGGGGGAGAAGTAGGTGACGGCGGCAGCCAGCCTTGCATTCAAGCACACACCTACGTGGATGCGGGCCTATCAGGGGTCAGAGGGCTCTACCACCTGAGCCCCAGAATTGAGCCTCACCCAGCTGTCCTGTCTCTCGTTGACTGCCTCATCTTCCTCTTTATGCCACAGACTTGTCTTTTTACCAAAGCAAATTAAAGTCAGATACCATGCTTCTTCTGGGCTCAAACACAGAGGGCTGACTGACTTTGCCCTGCTGGCTTGTAGGGATGGACTTATCTGAGAAGCAGGATAGGAGAAGGGGCCGAGCCTGGCCAAGCTGCGAGATCTCAGTCTTCCTACTCAAACACACCTGCAGCTGGACCCCTATCTCTGGTAGCAGAAATGAGACAAACCTGCCTAGCCCTTACCCACAGAAGTCAGTGGAGCAGTAGAAACCTTCAAGTGTCGGTGAGAAAGCCTCCTCTGGGGACTGTGAGCTCTGAAAGACAGAACAGAGTCCTCTTGTTAAGAAAATCTGTCCACAGCTTGTAAATAGGCAACCAGACGCTTGCATATTCTCTCAAAGTCATCCTAGAGCATCATCTTACAAGCTTGTCTAAGTTTGGGAATTTGTTAGAAATGCAAACTCTCAGGCTCCACCCACCGACTGGATCAGAAACTCTGGGGATGGGGCCCAGCTATCTATGACTGAAAAAGCCCCCCACCCTCACCCCAGGTGATCCTGACGCGCTCAAGTTTTTGAACTACTGCCCTTTGTAACTCTATTTACTATTTATTAGGGCTCAGACTCTGAGTGAATATCTAACTTGCAGAAAACTCATAAAATGTGAATAATTGCCTGGTGGAGATGCAGATGATTTCTGTTGGGGAGAAAAGATAAAAATACAGTTTTCATTGCCCCATGAAACATTAACCTATTTTATATCTAACTTAGCTATCTTATTCCAGCTCTCTTCTCCTCCTTACTGATTTTATTATGTACATCCATTTCTTGTACCCGCCTTTGAACTGGCTTTGTTATCCTGATGGTCCCCTCATTAATGAGTTAAACAAATCTTTGACACATGCTCACTATATATCTGCATTAGAATTATCTTCCTAACTTTTTGCAGATGATACTTAGACCGTCTTATTCCAGCTAAACCACTGCATGGGCTAGTGCTGTGTAAAACCGAGGCAGCAATATCTCTGTGCATGTGAGCCAGTGTCCCTCCCAGGAGGTCATCTTCCACACATGACCCACTTTGGCCAGAGGCAGAATACTAGTCAAAAATTCACATCTTTCAGGTCTGTTTGCAAATATCTGGACAGTTATTGTAGGAAACTCCCCTGCTATGAGTTGTGTTTTTCTTAAAGGTTAGCAAAGTGCAAAGAGCCAAATCCAGGAGAGAAAAAATAGTTTTCGGGGGGAAAGATAATGGAAAAATCCCAAGCTCTCGCTCCCATTTTGAGAAACTGCTTGATTGTATCTCATCAATAAAATGATCAAGAAAGAAAAAATATTTATAAAAAAATAGACCTGTCTAATCCCACCTGCTAGGAAGTATTGCCCTTTACAGCACAGATTAGGCACGTAGGATGTACCTGTTGACCAGGTTTTTGTCGGTTTCTCCTTCCGGTGAACTGGCATCCCCAGTCAGGATGATGGTGGGCGGAGTGGAAGATATTCCTGCGGTGGGAAGGCCCTGGTGGTTTAGAACAAAAACGCAGATGGAGTTAAGCTCCCAGGAGCTGGATCTGGAGCCTCTATTCCAGTATCAGGACACTCAGAGCCTTCTTGAGAAGGGTCAAATGCAGTTTATTTGGATCATTCAGGAAAAAAAAGAAGGCGGTGTCTCCATTCACCGAGCTTAACTCGGTCCACATTTCATGCACTATGATTAGGGAATCGCTAAGCCACTCCTGGTTAGTTCTAACAGCGTAGAAAAAGAATGGTGCAGAGTCCTGAGGCTGCAGCCAGCCTGGCTGGGGAAGGATGGAGGCCAGCAGAAAAGGCGGTGACACCACACATTCCCAATACTCAGTGACAGCCCCACATTTGGCTAATTGTGACATTTCCACAAAGGTGATTTGTTCCGTGGGTAATGGAACATGCCTTAACTTTTGTAACTTTGTAAAAATGTTTAACTAAATACACATTTCTGAAATAAGAACAAAAGTTAGGAGCCAATCCTTAGATTTTTGAGATAGTTTGCAACTACTAAACAAAATAGAACAAACTACTAACCATGAAAATGAAAGAGTTATTACATCCTAGGTTGGAGAAGTTGTAGTGAAACTGGTATACTGTTATGCTGCTAATGGCTGTGTGAGTTGTAAAACCCTATCTGGAGTATAAACATTTGTTGAGTGAGTAAATGAATGAATGAAATAAAAGCAATACTGTATAGGATATACAGTAAGATCCATGAAGATGCACATTGGCCTGTGCTTTCCTACACCTAAGTGCACTGGGGGAAAATATAGGACCAGTTAACAGTAACACAGTATCTCTCTGGTTCTTCTGGCACCTGCTATTGCAGTATTTCCATCTCAGAATTGTTCCCAGTTATGTCTGGGAGACTCTCCAGAGGTCTTGTCATATAACCCTCTTCTGCCCTGACCCCTTACTGGCATGTGCTGTCTGGGCCCTCTGCGAATGCCCTACTCTCCCTGCCAAAGCCAAAGGCCTGTCTCCCTGTGCTCCCGAGCCTGTCACACCACCAGCCCTACTGGTGTAGCCTCCTGAAGCTTCAGGGCAGTGGGTCCCCACGGCCACTTTCTCTGGAGGTCATGTCTTTCTGGAAACCCTGGGCATTAAGTGCTCTTACCTCTGCTGGCCCTGCTGAAACCACGGCCTGGGGGCTGCACTTGCAGAGCCAGGCTGAGCCCTTGGTATGCAGGTGTTGGCTCCTTGCAAGGTGGGAAGGAGGCCCTCTCTCATTCTCACATCATTCTTTGTTGTCAAGTGGGTGCCATCCGGACTTCTTAAATTCCACAACCTTTAGTGAAACCAGCTCTTCCCATTTTCATTTGCATCTCTTCCCTCCTTGGGCCTCAAACATGAGGCCAGGTGAGCTGGGGAAGAGTCTCTGAGTCCAGCCAGGGAATGCCGGACCCCTGTGTTCCAGGACCTTTCAGCAGGAGGGAGCTGAAGTGACGGGAAGACAGGGAAGCCCTCAGAATCCCTGAGCACACGGAAGGGAGGTTTGGGCAGGGACTTTGCCTGGGTAGGAGGAGTAGGAAGAAGCATTGCCTTTTGGAAGAATCATACTGCCCTCAAATTTCTGCTCGTTGTCTACTAGCTGTGTGTCCTCGGGCATGTTGTTAAACCTCTTTAAGCCTCACGGTCATGAAATCTAACTCATAAGGTTGATGTGAGGACTAAAAATAATGTTGAGAGAGCACCTAGCACAGGATTGATGTTTTCAATAAATGGTAATATTACTGTCAGATTACTTTTCTCTCTCACTCAACAAACACAGTTTAGTTATTCATCATGTGCCAGGGGCAGTTTGAGGTACAAAGACCCTCAAGAGTTCAGAGCCAAGCAAGGGATACAGAGGAGTAATTAATACTTATAATAAATATAAGATGATAAGGGATGAAACACATTCCGTGAACGCTCAAAGGAAAGGAAAGAAAACTCTCTTATGAGGGGAGCTGGAGAAGACTCTCCAGAGGGCGGGACATTTGAGCTAGGTCTTGAAAGATGAATAGGAGCTTGTAAGACAAAGATATTAGGGGAGAGGTTCTGGGCAAAGGGAACAAACAGCATTAGCAAAAGGCATAACTGGGCATTAGGGATTCACAATGTAGCTGGAGCATAGACTACAGAGTATGTGAAATAGGAGGGTCCAGGGGTGGGGGCCGTGATATTGTGATCTATAAGAAATGTATACATTTGGTCATTCAGGTGACCAAAATACATTCCTCATATATATTTGGTCTTCATCCACAGTTCCTGGCTTACAGCTCCCCAAACCCTTGGATAAAAGCGTGGGGAATATCTTTTGTTATAATACTTGGTCTCTTGTCCTCAGTTCCTGAAAATGCTTCAGAGACTTGCTTGACATGTTATAATTAGGTCCAGGAGCCTAATTCAGAGGCAAAATATGAAACTAGAATAAGAGGCTGAGCCAGCTTCTGAAGGACCTTGGGTGCTACTCCAGTGAGTTTGGTGTTTGTGGTTTTGCAGTTGGGGAACACGGAGGGTTAGGCGTGGGAATAACTTGACTGCCCAAAGAGAAAATATAGACATGTTGAGGGCAGATCCATCCATGGATCCCAGTGATTCCCATTGGTTGAGATGCTGGAAGAGGCCCTACTATTAAAGCACCCATCTGCCCCACAGGAATTCTGAGGAACTCCCTAGTAAATTGGAGCTGTGTCACTCTCCAGTTGGGTACGCACAGTTGGCCAAGGTAGAGTGACAGGGAGTCAGCGTGATGCTTGCGGCTGAGGCCAGGACTGGCCATTCTGTCCTTGTTCCCCCAGAGCTCCATTCCCTCCAAGAGCACAGATATCCATCCTTCTATCAAAGACTTCTCCTGGAAGCAACACTCAGGAAAGTTCCCCAAAAGGAACGTCTCCTTCTGTGGACAGTTTCACCTTGATGGGCTGGTGATGAGCTGGTCACCTGCTTTGTCCTCTTGTCGCACTGTCCCTCAGTTCCCACAACTATAAAATAGTCAAAGGCCTGCGGCCTCAGAATCAGCGTGTGTGAATAAGCTGGAATGATGAATGTGCGTGTACTTTGATAAGTGTCATCTGATCTACAAACACCCATTCATCATGGCTGTCACTCAAAGGAACAGCAGGTCCACTCAGTTCTCCCCACCTTCTGTCCACCAGCCTTCACTGGTGGGAGACGAGCAAGCAGCAGAGGCTTGGGCCCTTCCAAGGGGTCAGGCGGGATCTTGGGTTGTGGTGTGGGACCTGAAGACATCAAGTAGAACAGCACCCAGGGGAGCTGCTGAGGTCAAGAGGGGGAAAGAGCCTGTCAACACGGCAGGTGATGATGCAGATGGGGTGGGTAGGGCCAAGCTAAATGGGAGAGTCAGTGAAGAGGAAGGAATGGGGTGGGGAGTGTTTCTATCGGGCAGATTCTCTGGGGAGCAGGAAGGGCAGAAGTTTTTCCAGAGGGTTCTCTTCACATCACTAAAAGGGTTTCTTGCTGATATGGCCTCTTGGATCTCAGTTAGAGAATTAGCATCCTCGGAAGCCTAATCTCTGAGCTCAGAGGTACAGATTGGAGATCTAGGGGCCTGGTTGCTGTGAGTAGTAGTTACACGTTTTTATGTTATATACCAACATTTTATAATTGGAAGAATTGCCATACAGGTCTGGATTTCCTGCTTTTCCTGAAAAACCAAGAGATCAAGCCATTCATCTCGTGTCCACAGTTCTGCCGAGTAACCCTTGGTTGGAGTCAGCTCCCACTGGCCTGCTTCAAACATTTACACTCCCTGCCTGGCCCCAAAAGCATCTGTGTTACTGCTCCATGATTCTTAGCCTGTCCTGGTTTTCTGGAGTGTAGGAGGTTTGTGCTTAAAGCCTCCTCCACCCAAGTCATCTTTTTAAATTCGAGTCACTTTACTAAGGTTTGATTGACATGTGAAAAGCTGTATGTATTTCACATACACGACTTGATGAGTTTAGAGATAAGTATACACCGTGAAACCCTCATCACAAAATCTACGCCACAGACCTATCCACCGCTTCTCAAAGTTCCCTCCTGCCTTCTTTTTTATGATGCTGGTGGTGATGATAAACACATAAGACCTACTCTCTTAGCAAGTTGGGGGTACACGATACAGCATCTTTAACTCTGGGCACTGTGCTCTACAACAGATCTCTAGGACTTATTCGTGGACATGTAACTTCCACCACATCTTGATGGAGCATCTTTCCATATGGCCTCATGGGTGACTGTTACCATGGAAATGCCAATCAAAACACTGACCATGCTTATAGTATGTGTGAGGTTCCTTCCCTGGGTGGAGTTTATTTCTACGGGGAACGTTTAACCTCTGAAAATCACCTTTTCCATGTTTATCATATTTAGAGAATTTCTTTCTTGTATGAATCCTCTGGTAAACGAAAGAAACACACTTTGACTAAAATATCACTTTCACATTTGTTATAGCATATGGTTTCTGCCATCCCTTGGGGAGGGGCTTTTACAAATTCGCAACATGCACTGGTGCCGATGGGCTGGGTCTACGGAGGGGGCAGGAGGGACCACACATTAATTTCCGCATGCTGTGCTCTGAAAAATAAAATTGTGGTGGTGGTGCTGAGGTTACACTGTGTACCCATTTCCGAGAGTTTCATAGATCCTGGCTGCTAAGTATGTGGAGTACCGTTCATTTATTTATTTAATTTTGTTGACACACTATTTCCCAAAGCAATTTGAGGTCACCAACAATAAAATACATGATATAAAAACATGACACTATAAAAATAAGGGAACAATTTGATAAATACTGACATCCCTAGCAGATAAAGAGAAATACATGTTCCTTCTAGAACCCATGGTTTGACCCTGAAGTTAAACTATTTGATCTGAAAGCCAATGAAGCTGTGATCCACGTGGGCCAGGCTGAGAGAGCCTGCCTTGAGCATGGTTCAGCAGACAGAAAAACCAATGTAAGGAATAAATTGAGAGATTGGGATTGACATACACACACTACTGTATATAAAGTAGATAACTAATAAGGACTTACTGTATAGTACAGGGAACTCTACACCATACTCTATATGGGAAAAGAATCTAAAAAAGAACGGATATATGTATATGCATAACTGACTCACTTTGCTGTACAGTAGAAACTAACACAACACTGCAAATCAACTATACTCTGATTAAAATTATTAAAAAAAAAAGTCTACTCTTCACGCTCACCCCAGAGGACACGAAAGAACAAACCTTAACTCCCATCCTCACCTCTCCTCTGCCCTTTGACCCTTCACTTGCTTACACCTTCCCCCCATCTTATGATCGACACAAAGGTTTTCAAAAGTCTTAGCGTCTAAGAGGAGGCCAGTCTGTAAACACGCGCACATTATCATGCTTTGTTCTGTCCATTCACCCAGCAAACGTTTATTGAATGCCTAGGATGTGCTATGGTCTATGCTAGGGCCTGGGCAGACAAAGGTGAACCAGGCGGGCCTCTGAAATGCTTCCCAGTTAGCACAATGGGATGGGGAGTGGGGCGGAAGTACCCTCCTCCCCACCCCCACCCCATCCCAGGTGGTGCCCAGGCCTGAGGCCCTTAATGCTGATGCTGTGAGATAACTAGTCTGCAAGGCACTGGAGAGGCTGCTTTCTGGCCTGCCTCCTGGCAAAAGGCCACTTGCAGCAAAGCTCTCCTGAGGTGACTGTCATGCATGGGGCTGCAGGCACCCTCACTCAGAGGAAGGTCAGGGGCAGAGGTCCCCACACAGAAAGGCAGAAACAAGCCATGGGTGGCAAGCGCCAAGCATGTAACCACAGACACACACAATCTGAAGCTGCTTAAAAACCAGGAGGCACGAAACAATCAGGGAGAAATCCTCTAATCCCCTGATGGAATGTCCTGGAACGTCCTCACTCTCTCCTTCCAATGCATGCAAAATATATGGTAATAAAATCAAATTGTTCTCTTCCTAATCAGCTCACAGGAAGCTCTGGGCAACTTCTAATTTTCTGCAAAACTGTTTTTGTGGGGAACACTCAGCCTTGTGCTGGCTGGGTTTCACTTTAGCAGGCACTTGGGAGACAGTAATCAGGAGAGAGTGTGGGAAGATTCCAGGGGCCCCCTGGGTGAATTCTGCCAGGTTTTAATGCAGTGTAAATACCCATCCCTGCTCGCACTCTGAGCTGCCAAAACAGAAGGCAGGGCCTCAAGATAGCTTGTGGGTCAGCACGTTCAAACACAGAGTCTGCCGTGCAAATTCCTGGCTTCAGGATATCAAGGGCAGCAGGTTCCAGGGCCACACTAATTCACGCTACAGCTTTTCATATTAGCTGTGTGACCTTAGGCAAGTGACCTCACCTCTCTGTGCTTTGGTTACCTCATCTGTAAAATAACTACTTCACAGGGTAGTTACAAGAATTCCACAGATTGATATAGAAATAGGATTGCCAGATAAAACACAGGATACCCAGTTATATCTGAGCTTCAAGTAAACCACAAATAATTTTTTAGTGTTAGTATGTCCCAAATATTGCATGGACATAACTGTATTTTCATTTGCTAAATCTGGCAGCTCCAGCTGGAAAGCTCGCAGAAGGGCACTGGCAGCTAGGAAATGCTCAATAAGTGTCAGATATTATATTCTGTTATTGGCAACTTTGGGGCTAAATTAATGACTTTGGAATTTGGTTTTGAGGAGACTGTTGTTCTTAGTTTTGCATCTGAACAACTTTTTGGAGTTAAATTAGGAGGGCCTCACCTTTCTGGTCATGGAGCCACAGAGCATCTTCCTTGGGGCATCTGGCCACATAAGCCCAAGCAATCAATGACTCCCAGGGAAGCCCACCTCCAAGGCCACCTTCACCTGCCTCCACTCCCTCTCTCACCATCTGCATCTCAGACAAAGTAGAGATGCCTTTTACGCATAGGAGAAAAGAAACAAATGTGGATAGGGGGAAGTGACATTTACTCGGACCGACTGCATGTGGGGGGCCCTGTCCCAGACACTTCCCGGGTGTTTTCTCACAATCCTCCCAGCAACTCCACAAATGACCCTCAGGACACCCATGAACAACCTGGGGTGATGATACCTCCTGACCTCACAGAATCCTGCAGAGGAAATGAGAAGATGAAAGCAAAAGCCCTGAGTGTGGAATAGGGGTTAATACATTTCTTTTCTCTCCCCTCTTTTCCCATTTCAATCCCACATTACTAACAAAAAACAGACATGTCATGTCCAGGGCTGCACAGCTGGTAAATAGGGGAAGAAACAAACACCAAGCCTGTTGGCCGTCCCGCCTCACACCCTGCCCTTACAAGTTCTCTCCAGGTCTTGGGTCTCACCTCCCCTGGTTCCTGGTGCCCTGCAGCCCTCTGACATGCCTCTTATTCTTCCGAGCTGCACCCTCCTTCACGAGCCCCTTCCTCCAGGAAGCCCTCCAGGCTGAACACACAGCAGGAGCAAAGATAGCAGGGGCACCCCTCTCACCTTCCAGGGGCCCAGCCTCCCCAGGGATTCATTCTCCTTCCCTGGAGTCAGCCGAGCACCACGGAAGCCGGGTCATCTTCCAGCAACTCACCCTTTAATAAGCCAGCGGGTCACATTTTGTTCTCCTTAAATAAACCTTATAGAAACATTTAAATGTTTATTTCGCTCATAAATTCCCAGGAATGCACAACAGTTTCCTAACTGCCTGGGTGCAGAGATAAATATAGGCCAGTGTCACAGACGGGAATATTAGCTTCCTTTCCCCAATGTCACGTGTTTAGGCCTGGCTCGGAAGCTCTGAGCAACAGATCAGCCCCAGTCCAGGAGGGAGTGGGGAGTTTGGCTCCTGCACTTGGACCTTGACAGATGGCCTGGAAAGGGACTGTGCAGGCAATTGTGGCAATGTAGGGTGGTGAAGTCGGGAGGTCTACACTGGCATCTCTCCTGGGTGACCTTGGGCAAGTCACTTAACTTCTCTGAGTTTCAAGTTCTCAAACATTATGTGGAGCTAATAATCCCCATTTTCCAGGCTTGTTTTAAGGGTGACCATGACAGTCAGGATGGTGATGGAGGGTGGGCACTGTTGCAGCTGTATCCCCAGGTCCCTCTCTCACAGCCTGGAGGGCAAACAGGAACTTCCTCTGGAGAGGGGGCCCCGGCCACAAAGAGGACTTAGCACTCTTGTGACAGGATAAAAGGACTCTCTGGGGACTTGGGAAAAAATGATTATTCCAGCAGTGAGTCCTAAGAGCATGGGAGAGAGCAGAAGTGCCTCTGCTGAGCTCGGCTGGACCTGGGGCTCATCCCTGTCAAGCGCTGAGGACCAGATCCCGGCTCCCCGAAGGCTCCCAACACCCACCTTGTGGATCTCCCCATGCACCCACGGCCTGCCCTGCCTCCGTGGACCCTCCTTCCTGCCATTATCCAGTCTATTCCTAGCAGTCAGGGGTCAATCACCCCCAGACAATCCTGCCTTCTTCATCACTGTTTTTACTTTCATGCCGCAGACTTCAGGAGTGTAAAAGTGCACACAGTGTCTACTAGCCTTACTCTGTGGGGGAGGCGGGTATCCCTCAGCCAGCCAGCCATTCATCTGTCATCTTCTATCCTCTCCTCCTCCCTCCTGTCCATCTCCTCCTCCCTTAAGTCCAGGCATTAAATCATGCTTACAGCCATTTATCCACCCAGCCTATCATACAACCATCCATCCATCCATCCCTCCCTCACTCCCTCCCTAAGCTCCTACCACATGCTAGAGCCAACGCTGAGGGTCAGAGATACACACGTGGCCCCTGACCCTAAGTAGCTGGCATGCAATCTGACAGGGGACCCAGAGAAACAAAAATTGACAAGCTACTCCATTGCTCACAATAGCAACTAAGGACAAATAACTGTAATATACATTCTTGACCATTTGTAATAACCAACATTTCTAAAGCACTTTCTGCTCTGTTGCAGACACTTCCACAGCTACAATCTCACAGCTCTTAATATCTGACCAGAAGCCATCCTGGTGGAACAGTCCTCCAGACCCTTTCCAAGCTTCTTTTCCATAGACTATAAGGCATCAAGAACCTGCCTCCCATGCCTAGGGCTTCTGGTGTCCAGGACACTGGCTTTACTGCTGGGTGGGGCCAGGGAAGGAGGCAAAGGTGGCGGGAACACCTCAGCAGAAATAGGTTTGAATCTCCATTCAGTCATGACACAACCATATGACCTTCGACAATTACATAACCTCCCAGAGACTCAGTTTCTTCTTCTATAAAATAGAGATTATAATAATATCTACCTTCGGGGATGAGCCCACATAGCAGGTACCCAATAGATGTCTCCAACATCTTGCACATCAGACTCTAACGCTCTACTGAGAATTTATTTGAAGAGATTTCATTGAAGATCTGAATGGAGGCTGTTCTTGCAAAGGGTGGGAGGAGACTAGTATGAATTCAAAATCCTCAAGTGAAGTATTCAAGGTACTGCCCAGTTTCTAGTGATTAGAGTGTACTTCCTTGCCTCAGTTTTCTCATCTGTAAAATGGGATAATAATCACACCAACCTCCTAGAGTTGTTGTATGTAAAGTGCTTAAAGCAGTGCTTGTCACATAGGAAGCGTGGTACGATCATTCTCATTGGGTAAGTCAGGAAGGTGGGGGCTATTACTGCAACACTTGGCTTATAGATGAGGAAACTGAGGCATAATGAATCACTTACCCAGGTTCACACTCAGGGATGTGAACCTCAAACCCTTTCCACTCTGCCACATAGCTTATATCTCATGTTTCTATGAAACGGAAGCATTTCCTGTACCTTCTGGAACTCCCTGGCTGTTTGGGGAACACTACTTGGAACTCTCCTAAAAGGACAGCCGTGTGGGATGATGGTGGTAAGCCTGGATGGGTCTCTTCCTACGCTAAGCAGGGAGAGAGTTCCAGGTTTGTTATGGTGGCAGCTACCATGCTGTCCAATTCTGGGCCAAAAGAGGGGGAGGACCTGCAGCTTCATGGTGAGAGCTTCTAGGAGCTCCACAAAGAGATCACTTCCTGTTAGGGCCGCACACAGTGGGCTGCTTCTCCAGAAAACACTCCAACCTCATTTTCAGTTAACTGACATTTAGGGATAGGGGTTGAGGTGGGAGTAGGGATGCTGCTGGTTAGTTGAGCGCTGCAGTGGTCTTGTCAATCAGACACTGCTGTATATGAGGGTTAAGCATCAATTTCTGTCTAGAGGGTCAGAAAGTGCAGTACCAAGTAGGCGCTCAGGGAGGCCTGGGGTGAGAGTAACGGGTGTGTGTGCCCTGAAGTAGGAACAGCATGGTGGCCTGGGTTTCTAGGGGCCAATGCCCATACAAGTGGGCTGTTTCATCATCCTGCTGAAGGAGAATGAGGAAGCGGGCTGCACAGCATGGGGCGTGGGCAGCTCGGGGTTTTGGCAGGATGTGTGACATGGAGCTTTGTCCCCTGGCTGCACGGGCTCATACACCTGAGAGGATGGCAGAGGCAGACGGCGTTTAATGAGACCCAGTGCCACCAGCTCCGGTGCTTCAGGACTCATGTGGTGGTGAGTTCTACAGGGCCCACGTCAGCCCTCTCAGACAAGTGGCTTTGGGAGCAGAGGACAGTGTACCCTTGGTCCAGGCACCTCTCACAGAAGCCCCAGAGACAAAGCCGACAGTGCACAGTGCAGGGCAGAGGCTAAGACTGTGGACTCTGGGGCCAGGCTGCCTGCGTTCAAATCCTGGGCATGTCATTTACAAGCTGTGTGACCTTGGAGGAAGGAACTTAACTTCTCTGTGCCTCAGTTTCCTCAGCTATGAAATGGGGATGATGACACCTACCTCATAAGGTGGCTTGGAAGTTAAATGAGTTAATAGTGTAGTACCTGGAGGCACGAGGTTAGCTGTTATTAGTGGTTTTGTGGATAACGGAGAGCAGGATAAGCAGGTGGTCAGGGAGCGGTGGCCGGAGGGATGCTGGAGCAGATGATATGAAAGATGTGAAATCGGCTTATAAGCTTACAGTGACCTGTCCCTGGGGGCTTCCTGAAACCCCTGGAGGGGGATGGTAGAAGTGAGAGCTCGTGAAAATTGGGCTCGTATAGTTATTATGAACTTCTCCACACCTTCAGGTTTGTAAGGCCCCTCTGAGGAGGCCATGTGGTCCCAGTGAACGGAGTTTCTAATATGGCTGCTGGCCACAGGCCTGGAAAGAGCTGATGTCCTGGTCACACTGCCTCTGGGGCCTGGAGCCAAGTCTGGTACTCCAGGGTGAGGCAGAGACAGGCTGGTATGTGTCCAGGGGAGGGGCAGGGGGAGGCTCTGAAAGCTGTCATGGCAGCAAAATCTGGAGGAACTGGAGGCAGAGAGGCTCTGGGAAGACGCAAAAACTGCTTTCATGCATTGTGGGTCTTCCCCCCACGACAGGCCATTGTGAGGGCAGAACTGAGGGAGAGTCAGGAGGGAGGCAGGCTCCAGATTGATCAGGAAGCAGAGCTGCCAGTCACGGCACAGACCCCCCAGGGGACGCTGGTTCAGTGGGTCTAGGTTGGTGGAGGAATCTGGAGTGAACAAGTTCCTGGGTGATTCACACTGTGCAGAATCTTGCCTGCCTTTGGAGGAAGGGACTTGGAGGTGAGCTGAGATCCCTTCTAGCCCTGACATCCTGTTGTTTGGTGGTCCCCTAAGGTCCTAGGCTTGTGTTCTGACAGCTTCTATTCCTGCAAGAACCTCTTGGCTACAAGCTCACCCCTTTAAGCCCCTCCCTATTCAAGGGCCAACCAGGAAGCACTGTTCAGGACACAGTCTCACAGAGTGCATTGTCAGGAGGCTTTATTTCTTTGTGGGTTTTGATCACAGCTTCTGATTAGGGTCCTAAAGGATCTGTCTGTCTGAGTCTGTGTGTGTGTGAAGGTGTGTTTAGCGTCTGTGTGTGTGTGAGTGTCCGTGTATGCATGTGCAGAGAGGAAACCAGGATCTAGGCCTATAGCTTTTGCGTGAGAGGCCTCAGCTAGTGCTCGAGTCTGCGATGGGAAATGAGGGCTGGGGCCGGAGGAATCAGAAGTACGGCTGGACCCCAGGGAGCAGTAAACTCAGAAGGATGCTCTGTTCTTTGCCTGCTTCACAGAGTGGGAATTCACACAGTACCGGGAGTTCCAGCCCAGCCTTCCTGGCCAACCCTGCTTCCCTGGCCTCTGCTGCTCTCAGGGACCCAGGCTCCAGCCCCCAGAGACTCTGGCCCAGCTCACAAGGCCTGACCCTCCCCTGAGGCTGTGGCTGCCTAAGAAGCCCAATGTGGGTTGTCTGAGGGGTACAATAGAGGGAGATGCTCTTCACTGATGATGCCTGTGGACTTCTGGAGAACTCAGGGAGACCCAGTGCCTGTCAGTCAGAGCAGAGAATAAAATAATACTGAATCCGATGTGGCCTTCAGTCTGGGGTCTAACCTGTCCAAGCTCCATGGTCCCTCAGGCCAAAGAAGGCCCTCAAGGGCTGGGCTGAACAGACAGAGTCCAGGAGGCAGCCACTAACACTTGCTCTGAGAAGAGATTATGAACCAGAGGCACAGAAAAGTTAACAGTCTCAACATCAGGTCTCTTGACCAGGATGTGGAGGAGCTGTGACCTGAGCCCAGCGCGGTTTCACTCCAGAGTTCACATTCCAAAATCCTGTGCTAATGGGCCTCTCTTATAGGATCTGGGCATCCTGGCTCCAGCTCACCCGAGTTCCTCATGGGTCCTTTTCCTGCTGGAGGCTGGCAACGCAGAGGCTATTGGGACCTGCAAACAGTCTCTTTATTGTCCTGTCTTCCCATGAGTATTTGAAGGACCTTCAGAGACCATGAGGGCCCATGGTCGATGTTATAGAAGTCTGGTTCTGGCTCAAGGTCACAGGGAAAGTGAGCTTGTGGGGGCCTGGAATCTGGAGTTTCTGCTGCTCAGCTAGGGCCTCTGACCCTCAGCTGTGTGGTAAGCCCCTGCTTGGCCACCTCTAGAAACTCGCCCTCACCCCTGACCCCGTGAAGCTACACCTATGTGTGGTTTGAAGCCATGATGGTCAGAAAAGCCAGCAGGTTTTTGTGCTGTCTGGTGTTATATCTCTTGAGGAGAAGGCTTGATGTGTCTTTTAATTAGAGAGGTTTGGAACCAAGAGGAACTGAACTCAGTGTATAAGGACCTCTTCACTGAGGGTAGAGTTGCATCTTCCCCCATCTTTCATTTATTTATTGTTTATGAACATCTGTATTCTTAGGGAGCAGGGCGTGGCAGCTGTTTGGGGGAGTTGTCCAGGATCTGCAAGCTAGATTTTGCATCAGAATCTGGCTTAAGGGCACTATCGTTGTGAATGAAGTGGAAGGGGTCAGGGATGACCACAGCAAGAACTGGTCCAAGGCTGAGGCTCAGGATGCTCAGGGGACAGAAACTGGGAAAGTCGTGACCTGAGGATGGGGACCAGTGACATCTGAATCCAGATATGTTTTACTCTGTGTTGTCCTTCCCTTCTTTAAACTCCAAGCTTTTAGTAAATTAGCAAATTTTCTCTTGGTTAAATCTTACAGTCCACTGTTGGCAACTCTTTGGGGGAATTGTGCACACGTGGTGAGGAGTAGAAGCAGGAAAGGGGCAACAGCAGAGTACACAGTTTGGGGAAGACTAGATGTCACCTGCAGAGGAGCAGAGGAACAACTCAGAGCCACTGAAAGCAACTGATGAGTAGCACCTACCATAGCCCAGGACATTCCTAGGAGCGGGGCTCAGTGAAGCCCTGAGCTGGTGCCTGCAGCCAAAGGCCCGGGGGCTTGGCTCAAGGGCTCTCCAAGGCTGCCAAGTTCTGCAACATCTCAATCCCATGAGCTTGGGATATGGGGATACAAGAGGCCATTCTTTTCTAAGTATTTATTATCTTAGTTCCCACAGTTATGATGTGTAAAGAAAACAAATGTCACCATAACATGAAACTATTCACCTAGAATTTGCCCACTTATCAAATTAATGCTCACTCACACAATCTTCCCTCACTTCACATGTGTCTGTTCCTCTGGCTCGGGGCAGTTGGGAGAACTGTCAGATACAAAAGGATGATATAAGTTCAGTGCAAACCAACGGCAAAGTTCATAGAGTTCGGAAAACCGTGTCCGAGAACTTCACATACAAGGTCTTAGACCAATGAGGAGCAGATGGAGCTGGACCAGTGAACAAGTGAAGTCCAAATTATGAGAGTGATGGCAAGAAAGGTTCTTCACGAGGCAACAATTTGAATATTGAGGGACTGAAACAGCTCCTTAGGAAAATGAATGAAGCCCTTAAATATACTAAACAAACAGAATCTTTTAATGAAGGTGCTATAAAGTAAAATGTGAAGGTTGTGATCATTTTGTCGGCATACAAAATATACCAATACCAAAATCAACACACTTGATTAATTCCAAGTTCATTCTAAAAATGATCACGTAAGCTATATTTTGTAATATGTGTGGCTTAAAATAACTCATCTTCACCTTTTCATTTGTCCAAACAACCTCCACGAGCCCCTTTAATTTACTTACATCATTTCCTTTTTTATGATAAAATCTCACTGAAATCCTTTTTCACTATTTACCAATACTAAGAAATTTTGATCTTTGTTTTAAGTGGGTTCACTTTAAGTGAACCTGCCATGCTGACGGTTCTCCTCCAAGCCTCTCTCCACCCTAGGAGGGCAGTGTGACTCCCCCTGAGGCCTCAGTGAGACGCAGCCTAGGAGGTACCCCTCTCAGGATATGTGGGGGCCTTGGTCAATTCAAATGACCTGTGGGTATTTATTCCTCGGTGTGGAAGCCACACACCTTCCCCAGGCCCACTGCAGCCTGCACAGGCTGGTGGCAAACCCTGTGGCCTCAGCCCAGGGCTCTTGGTGTGGCCCAGGCCGGGCGGGCTGCAGGCAGGGAGGAGGCACTTACTTGGCCGGCCGGGCTCTGGGCTGCCTGTGGCTCTCCGGGGGGTTCCTCGTCCTCGGGAATGTGGGGCATGGCAGCCTCCTGGCGGGAGTGGCTGTGTGTGCCCGGAACCTCCGCTGCGTCAGCCCCAAAGATGCTCCAGGAGGCCTGGGCTCCACAGGCTGAGGAGACGCCAAAAGGACAAGTCAAATCCACTCCCATCCCTGACCCATGCTGGGTCCCGTTTCCAGGAGCCACAAGCCACAGTGAGCCTGTTTGAGTTTACATCAATAAGGGCTAAAATAGGCAAGCAGAGGGCATTTGGAATAGCATTTCCTCCTGCTCTCTGGCTCTGTTTACAAAGTCAGAGGTGACCTTAGAGATTTCGCGTCTAATTTGGGCCGTACGGTAAACACAGCCATCCCAGAAGGAAGACGAGTGCTTCAAAAACTTCTCAAAGCCATAGCCGATGGAGGACACTGCATTGGGAGCCAGACTTGTATTCGTCAACCATTTGTTGAGCAGCTTACTGGGTGCCAGGCACTATCCTAGGAGCGTTCCCGACGTCGCCTAATTTAATCCTTACGATGATCTCTGATGCGGGCATTGCTATTCACATTTCATGGAAGAGAGAACTGCGTCAGAGAGTAGAAGCCACTGCCCCAAATCATACGAAGAACAAAGCATTTGAATCCAGGTCTTCCTGATTTGGAGGCCACTATACCACACAGCCTTGCTTGGCCAGGTAAGGGAGGAGAAAGAGATGGTATCTCCTGACTTCCTGCCCCATGGCTCACTTCATGCCCTTCAACAGCTCTTCTGACCGTCAGTATGGGGCTCTCTCACTTGAGGACAGCCCTCATTGGACCTGTCAGGCCTGCTAAAGTCATGAGTCTGGAGGCTCAGCCAGGGTGGATCTCCTATGCATTGTGCAGTGCTTGCCCCGAGCAACCTTAGGTTGCTTCCCCAAAGCCATACTTACCCCTTTCCATTGGGTAAGGCCTGGCTACCCCATGGGGTAGGGCCTGGCTGGGGTTGACCCAAGTCAGCATAATCTCATCCATCTTGCCACAGTGATTGGCTCAGGGATGGACAGTGGATCCAGCCTAAGCCAATGAGCACGTGGCAGTGTTCTGGGACCCAGATGCTCTCTCTGGCTCTGGGTGGTGGAGTGTGCAGATGTGAGACCTGGTGCTGCGGACACCATTTTGCTTCCATGAGGAAGGCAGGCTGAGGAGAAAACTGACACACCCAGAGGAGAGCAGAGCCAGGAAACCTGCGGAGAAACGGAGCTGGTGCCCTGATCAAAGCTCACCTGCAGCCAGAATTCTTTCTGAACTAGCTAGTTACAGAAACAATTAAGTCTCTTAGTGTTTGAGTCAGTTTGAATTGGGTTGATTTGTAACTACTAACTGGTAACTACTGGTACTAATTTGTAACTACTAACTACCGTTACTTGTAAGTACTAACTGTGCTTTCACACTCTCACATTTCTTGCCAGTCAAGAGGTGTAGGACCAAAATCTCGCCAATAAACCTGAGTCAGTGGGTCTGGATCCTCTGTTTCCTCCTAGAAAAGGGGACAAGTCATGTCAGGTCTCTATCTGGAGAGGTAGGATAGCAGAAATAGCAGAAAGAGCACAGGCTTTGGAACCAGATACCTAGATTTGAGTCTCTGCTCTGCCACTCACTGGCTATGTAATCTTGAACTTTGGCTTCACCTCTGAGCCTTGGTTCCTTGTCAGGGGAACAGAGTTAAGAATGCCTCCCATGTAGAACTGTCCGACAGATGAAAAGAGAGAGAGCACCCAGCACGGAGCAGGTGCTCACAGAGGCTTACCTGCATGCTGTTCTGTAGCCCAGAAGCTTGGCCAGAGTCCAGAGGGCTCTGCCTGGCCTCTTCCTACCCATAAACTCCTTTAAGTCCCCTGCCCTAAGAGGGGTGGCGGACACCTCCAAGGACCTGAAGAACCAACAACCAGTCTGGTTCTGCAACTTCAGAGATTCCTTGAAAATGCTACTCTGGGGGTCAGCAGATGAAAACCACCAGGCGCAGACGTCATCCTCAGGCCCTGCCCTCGGCCACAGTTAGGGGCTGCTGGGGTACACACGAGGAAGACAGAAGACACTGTCATTTACTGAGTACCCACTGTGCCCTGGGTCCTATGCAAGGTGCTGTCTGCTGGAGGCTGCAGGAGGAGAAGCCAGGAAGCCCCGCCACCGCCCGTGACACCAGGCGTTCTTCCTGTCCCACGGAAAGGGCTCGGGAAGGCCCTAGAGCCAGAGAGCTGTGGGGCAGCTCGGACGGGGCCACAGCGCTGACAGACGCCCCACACAACACACACCTCTGAACTGAGCTCCCTGAGGAAGCCAAGAGGACTGACATGACAGACACCCAGAAGATTCAGCCAGAAATGCTTGGTGACTTGTATTTAAAGAACTGGAGAAGTTGAGCCCCGGGGTGTTAGTCCCTGTGACCACCATCTTGACGTCTGTCGTTCTCTGGGGTGGAAAGTGAGCCCCATTCAGCTCTGAAACCGCTGGGGTGACCCCTGGTGGCTGGCGCGAGACATCTCATCTCACGTACATGATCCGTGAGCGGAGTCACTCACTCCTTCACCACAAACACGCACACCTGCGCTACCATAAAGATGAGGAGGGTGTGGTCTTGGCCCTCAAGGAGCATGGAGTCCCGTGGTGGGAGGCAGCTGGAAAACAAGATAAGGGGGTACACACTTTGAAAGTGAGAAGCCGCAGGATCCCAGAAAACGGTCCCTGACTCCAGAAACTGGGACGAGTGGAACCCAGTTTTAGAGAAGATTCCATGCTAGAAATGGTGTTTTTGACTGAGCCATGAACCCTGAAATGCTGGCTGAATTTCCTTGAACAGGATACCTGGAGGCCTAGGGGAGGAGGTGAGATAGGAAGGTGGGTCATTGCCAAGAAGACAGATTTAACCTAGCTCTTAGGGGGCCATGGCGTGCTGTGCCTCCCAGCCCAAATGATACTAAGGTAATGAGTAACGTTGGCATCAGCGTTGCCCAAAGGGGAGCTCTGTGATTAATTTCTATCAGTTCGACTTGGATTTCAGCAGCAGTGACAACAGTGTTGCTGGGCAAAGTGTGTGGTAGCAGGGTTTGAGGGTAGCAAAAGAATACCCCCCAACCCCAATTCTACCCGTAAAGTGGACTACACGTCCCAAGAAAACTCTTAAAATGATGTGTAATTGTGCATGCCTCCAGGCTGTCTTAATAGGAATATGGTTTCCAAAACAGGGGAGGTGACAGTTCCACTTTTATGTCTTAATCTACATGAAGTGTACTGTGCTCTGCATGCTAAGAGGGATTCAGACAAGCTGGGGCACGTTCAAAAAAGGGGAAGCAGGACAAGAATTTGTGTTTAAAGAGCTAAAGACCTTTAGTCTGGAAAAGAGAAGGTACAGGAAGAAATAAAATCTCTTTGCAGATACTTAAAAGCCATTCACATAGTACTATTGTCCCCGAAAGGGTAAATGTAAGGCCAATGACTGAAAGGTGAGATCAAGGCGAGGGGAAACTTTCTAGTGGTTGGAACTATCGGGAAATGAAATGGGCTGCTTTTGAAGGTAGTGTGCTCACCATACCTGGGAGAGTTTCATCGAAGGCTGGGGCAAGGGTCAGAGGATTCCTAACCCACTTCAGGGGCCTTTCACAACCCTGGGAGTCCCTGAAATCCTGAACTCCTAATCACAACAAACCACAGACCTGAAAGCCCCATCCCATAGGATTCCAAAGTCGCATCAGAAATATTTCCACTTCCTCTCCTTCCACCTCCTGCTTCTCAAGAAAGACCTTAAGTCAGTCCCTGGGTCAGAAAGCAAAGTAAAACAGAAGCGAATTAAGCCAGACAAGCGCGAAGAGGTGTCAGCTGCTGCAGCATAAAGCAGAGTGGAGGCTGGCTGAGGTCCCACACTTGACAGGACGGAACCCCGAGCTCCTCAGGGGGAGCCCCAGCAGCCCCACCCACTCAGGCCATTCCCACGCTGCTCCTGCCCCGTGGTTTTCTCTCCCATCCATTATTATAAACGCGCTGCTTAAAATAGCAAGGTAAAAGCAGAGTCCCTCCCCCAGGGTGACATCTGGGTTCCGCTGGAGCTCTTGGGCATGCAGACCTCGCATCCATCACAGCAAAGTTTAGAATATAATCTCCAGGAAGTGGTGATCTAGAGCACTCACCCAAAAAAGGAAAAAATATTTAGTAATGTTTGGTCTCTAGGCCGCTCGTTCTTTAACCCATTTTCAGGGCTCTTCTCGCTGCCTGTCCAGCTTGGTCAGTAAAGGGTTGGGTGGGTCATGGCCAAGAGCCATCAGCTCTTTGGACGGTATTCTTCCTGTCCCCAACCAGTGCTTAAGTACCCAGCTTGGCCCATGTTACAGCAATGAAAACTGAGGTGCAGAGAAGTGAAGCAACTTGACTGGTCCAGCTACCTTTGTTCCTGGCACAAATTATCTAAGCCTTTGCTGGAATAACTAGCCAATCATTGGTGTCATTGAAAAGGCCAAAAGTCTCTAAACCGCATTTAAATATTTTTATCTGCCCCTGGCTATTCATTAAAGAAAGCAAACAAATATACTTTTATTCCTTTTTATTCATCAGACACTTCTAAGTTGCCTACTAAATATCAGACACTATGTTAGGTGCATTTCAGATGCTACCTTGTTTATTATTTCCATTTTGTATATTAAGGAACTAAGGATCAGAGAGATGCAGCAACTCGTGCAAGATCACACAGCTAATAAGTGGCAGGCCAAGAATTATAACTCAGACTAGTTTGATTCTAAGGCCCCTCATCTTTCCCCTCTTCTACTCGGCCTCTACTGCCTTTCCTATTGCAGGGTGGCAAGCGCACCTATTTGTCCATCCATCAGTATGTGGGTCCATGTGTTCAACCACTCAACTTCTTAATCTTCTTTTATGCAACTGTCCATTACTTTGTCCATCCAACCTTTCACCCCAGAAAGGCCCACACTTGTTAGGTGAGCAGCACAGGCTCTGCCCCCTGGGAATAGCAGCCGTAGGACCCTGGGGGCCATGGGGAGAGGACAGGACGGGGCTGCTCTGACACAGCTGCCATAAAGCACAGGCATGACCAGCCATGACCGGCAGAACACCTACATCTCAGCCACGGGAGGGGGGGCTTCGTGTCGGGCTGCCAATGTGCCAGCAGGCATGGGGGCAACATTAAGAGTCAAGATTTCTCAAGGGCCTTTACATTCCCTTCGATGCTCGCAGCAACCTTGAGGTGGATAATGTAAGTGCTATTATTATAAACATTATAATTAGTCTTATTTTACAGATGAGGAAACAGAGGCCCAAAGGCTTGCCCCAAAGTCGCATTGCCCATGAGGGGCAGTGCTGGGAGTCAACCACAGATCTGTCTGGCTCCCCAGCTCGCTGCAGGGCCAAGTTCACTAGCTCATGGGTGGTGTTCTTGGCCAGCAGTGGCCTCGTACAGTGGTCCCTGGGTTGCCTCTCCCAGAGCCTTGTGACCAGTCCAGAAGAGATCAAACCCCTCTCTGCAATCAGTGTCTCAGGAGCACAGCCTACAAACAGAGTGGCTCTCACATTCCCTCTACTAATCTTTGGGTGTTGGAAGAGCCAGAGGCCCTTCTGGGAAACAATGAGTTAACCTAGACTCCACTGACCTTTCTGGAGTGACTCAGAATTCTCAGAAGGGAGGATTTTTTTTCGTTCTTCCAGTTTTGAATTTTTGCTTTCATTTTAGCAGCATAAAGAATTTGAAAGAGATTAGGTTGCTATTAATACCACTGGTCTATCTCTAGATGAAGAATTTGATGGAGGGAATTGTTTGGGGTGACTGCACACACATCTCTCTCAGTCCCTCTGCAAACTCAGAGGATGACAGGGAGGCCACTGGAGGAGGGCCAGTGCTACCCTTGCTCCCATCCGACAAGCCCAGACAGGGGTAGGGACTTGATCAAAGCCATACCTGTGAGTGAGGAACAGCCAGAGAAGGTCCCAGAACCCTGCCCCCTAATCCCATTACACATGTCAGCCTTCTGGCCTCTTATTTTGAAGGGTTTGCTTTTAGCAAATAATAAGCCGATGTGTTCGTGCTGTGAAAGCAGGCGTCCCTTGGCAGTGTCTCTGAGCTTGGGCAAGTGAAGATGCTCTCAACTCTTTGCATTTGCCCCAGGCAGCCCTGGATACACTTGGAAAATCGCCTTGGGCATCAGAGATCAGCTCAAAATGCTAACTAAGAGGTGCCTCTGTGGGTCCCTAGACCTGGCCAACTGCGGAGCTGGGTCCTGTACCCTCATAAGTGAGTCCAAGTTAGGGTCTGCCTCGCAATAGCTCTATCTTGCTTCCTAACCTCAGGATGCTGTGAGAGGGCTCTGCAGACTAGGTTTTAATTCTTCGTCTTCCTCTTTCTTGCTGGATTCATCTCCTCTTGGCCTCAGTTTTCTCCTCTATAAAATGGAGGCAACAGTACCTACCTTTTAAGGTTGAAAGGGTTAAACTAGGAAATACACACAGGGTGCCCGCAAAGCATACACTCAGTGAGTTCCTTTTCCATTCTCTGAATTGGGCAGCTGAGTTCTCTGAGCCACGCTATCACCAGAACCCAACCAAGGCCCAGAGAGTCTGGTGTTCCTCCTGGGTGGCAGAGTTCTCAGCTTTGTTTCTGGTAAGCTAAGGAGACAGAGTCCTAGCCTGGCCAGGGCTTCTCCTCTGTACTGACAATCAGATAAAAGACCAACAGACACAATTGGAATTAAACCCAGAAGGGGCCATTCACTCTGCTGTTGGGTAGCCAGTGGCTGCAGTCGTTGGTTTACAGAGACAGGGTGCAGTACTGTGGTCAGCCCCAGGTCTGCACCGCGGTTGTCCATGCTCTGTGCTGTGGTCAGTCCCAGGTCTACGCTCAGCTCTATGACGTGACGAGTCCTAGATCTGTGCTGTGGTCAGTCCTGAGTCTATCTGGTTCCAAAGCCCCGGACCTTTCTGCCACCCCTGTGCTGACTCCCAAAACACAGAAGTTGTCATTCTGCAAGGGAGAGATGAAACCTAGCTTGAGACCTGGAGCAGGTGTTGGGCTGCACAGGATAAATGGAAGAATGGACACGTGAAGAGGGCACAGCCCTTAGCATGTCAGCGGGACCCCCAAGTTTCCATCCTGAAAGCAGATTCTGATTGAAAGGAGGCGTGGAGAGCAAGGGTGGGGTGTAGGAGGATGGAAGGAAGAGGCTTTAGGGGCAGCAGAGAGGGGAGTATGAGAGACGGGAAGGGAGCCCCTCCATGGCCTCGCCCTCGCCACAGGCCTCGTGGTCCAGGGGCTGGGAGCACAGGGGCTGTGGCCTAGTGGTGCTTCGGGAAGAGGACCCTAAGCACTCCCGACACTCCCTGGGGTCTGCACGCTCTGGCCATGCCCTCCAGTCCCGAGGATCTCTCACCGGCCCCGCTGGCTGCGGTTGCCTTCCTCCCCTGGTTCAGACCCGTTCTAGCCCTGAGAGTGAGCCAGCGTCTGCTGAGACCAGTGCCAGGGCCACATCCAGGAGGCGAGACCGGGCCAGCCCCGGGAGGAAGAGTACCTGAGTGAACAGGATGCTTGGCTGGTGGGGGCACTCAGGGGAGCCACACAGGATAGATGGCACGTCTGGAATAACAGACTCCTCACATCTCCCTTCCCCCACTGCCCTTCCCCTCGGGCAAACGGCGAGCCCATTTTGTGCTCACGGCCTGGGTGGGGGGTTGGGGGCAGTTGTAATAGCAGGAGGCCCAGGAGAGGGAGTCTATCTCCGCCTTATCTATCAGAAAGAGCCAGCGTGTAGGGGAACAGGAAAAGCTCAGCGCACAGAAAAAAGGATTTGGGCAAAAACAACCTAAATAAGGGTAAGTGTCCCCCCACCCAAGACTCGTGAAGATTATGGGGCAAAGGAAAGACAGGAGCGGTGGGGTGGAAGCAGTGAGGGGTGGACGCTGGTGAGTGCCTGAGACTGGGGCCTGTGCCCTGCTTCCCTGGGGAGGTGGGGAAAGATGCCCACATCTGAGAGCAGAGAGGTCTTGGGCCCCATTTCCCAGACAGTACCCAGAGGAGAAGACCCCCAAGAGAGGAAACGGCTATTTGATGTAACTTGATAGACAAGGCCTTTGGACGTCCTCACAGAGGGCGGGGTGGGGGGCACGGGGCAGAGAGCACAGTAATTTCTGTGCACCCAGGAGCAGACAGCTGCCAGACCTGACGGTGTCTTCAAAAGGTGGATTCAGAAGTTACCTACCAAGCAAGGACTAACAGGAACAGGAGGGCCACCTTGTCAAATGATGGCGCCCCCCTCACCCCGACTCTCTGGCCCTCAGGAAGCCCTTGGACCTTAGATGCCACTCTGGAAGAAGGGGAGGGTTGGAGAAATCCTGAAATGTCTGGGATCCCGCTTCTACACCCCCTAAAAAGGGGTCAAGTCACAGCCAGACCTCCATCTACCCCACCCCCAGCCCCAGCCCCAGCCAGGACAGGAAGTAAGCCAGAACATCTCCCGAGCTTTCCTCTCCAGCTTGTTCACTTCAGCAATTCTTTTTTTTTAAAATAAATCCACTTGAAAAAAATTTTCTCTTCTTGGAAATATGTGCAATTGCTTAATCGGAGGCAGTTCAAAGGCACCGGGAACAGCAGAAAAGTATCTGAGCCTCCCATTGAGCTCCCAGGAGAAATAAATCTCGCCCAGTTCTCTTTGTTCCAGGCCGCCCAGCAGCCTCTTCCCTGAGTCACTCACTTCAGGGTGACATGAGTCATCGTCCTGGGGTCAAGGACCACACGGTATTCCCGGGTCTGCAAAGCTGGCCAGGGCACCAAGGGGCCATCAGGGAGGCCTGAGGCTGCCTCCAGTCAATGGAGGACCAGAAGCTGCCTCCTAGATCCTGGGCCTGATTCTAGCCTCCCCAGGTGTGTGATCTCCGGAGTCACTTCCCTGTCTGGGAAGGAGGTGGCCTTCTAGGACCTTCTATCTTGTACTTTACGGGAACTTCTCCAGTGGTATGCTGGTGCCTGCTGGTACAGGCTCACAAGAGCTGAATATAAAATTGTCAAGTATTTTGTGAGCTGGTCGTTAAACACAGACACTATTAAAAATTAAATTAGACTAGAAACAAAGGAAATAAGCACCCACAATAATGATGTCCTAATTGTTTTACTACATTTTACTATTATCTGTTCTCTTGAGATGATTCATTTCTAGTGTGTCTGTATGGAGGAAACACTCTCTAATGATGCGCTACCATGTACCTCTTCCCAACTCCATGTTCAGAGATGCGGAGTTAGTAGATTAAAACTGGTCATGATGGGAGTATTTATACCACAGGAATCAGCAAATGCTATATATCAAAGTCTTTTTTTTCACTATAGAGCCGGCTGTTGAACATTTATCAGCACACCACTGAGCCCCTCGGTCCCAGGCCCCTGCTCCTCACCTCTGCCAGGGAACAGAAGAAATGCAGATGACTTGAACATCACCCTAGAGAGCACGCTTATGGAGATGTGATTGCCAACTGCCTTTGGACAGTGTGCACCTCTACCCAGGTGCACCGTGGGCCCCTCACACTCACCATGTTCCAAACAGAACCCATCATTTCTTCCCGGCCCCAGTCCTGCCCTCCCACAAACCCACTCCTGTGTGCTAGTGAACGCACTCAAGCTAAAAACCCAACCGTCATCACTCCTCCCTCTCCATCACTCCCTACATTCAGTTTGGCTCCAAGTCTCGTCAATCCTAGTTCAGGTATTTTTGATCACTTCTCTTCTTCCCGTGGTCACCATCCCTGCCATGGCACTGCGTGACCCGAGTCACTACAACAGTCTCGTTGGTCTCCTTTCCTCTGGGCTGGCCCCTTCCAACTCCCCTGCACAAGATACCAGAGCAGTCTCTCTAAAACATAAATCGGATCGACCTTCCCTTTCTTATAATCTCTGAGGTTGTGAGAAATCTTGACTTAGAACTACTCCCTTTCCCCATGGGACCAGTTTTAAGTCAAGATCCCAGCCCCTCTCCTTGGCCCCATTTCTTATTTCAGCCTTCATATAGCCTATGGTCCAGCCACAATGAGCCAATAGCCAACCTCCAGACATCCCCTGCCTTTTTACACCTTTTGCACAATCCTCTTCCTTATGCTGTGGATGCCTTACATCCCCTTTCTATACCTGACGAACTCCTATTCGTCCAGTTCAAATATTCCTTCCTTCACTCACCCAGAAAAAAATGTCTACCTTCCGGTATCAGTTTCCTATGGCTGCTATGACAAATTACCACCAACCTGGTCTCTGAAAATAACAGATTTATTATCTTACGGTTCTGGGAGTCAGAAGTCCAAAATCAGTCTCAGTGACTAAAGTCAGTATCAGCAGGCTGTGTTCCTTCTGCAGGGTCTAGGGGAGAATCCATCTTCTTGCTTTTCCAGCTTCCAGAGGCTGCCTACATTCCTTGGCTGGTGGCCGCTTCTCCATCTTCAAAGCCAGCAGTGTAGCATCTTTTCTCTTCTCTGACCTCGGCTTCCATCCTCACATTCCCTTCTTGTCTGACTTTGTCCTGCCTCCTTCCTATAAGGACCCTTGGAATTTCACTGGCCCACACAGCTCATGCACGATGATCTCCAAATCCAAGGAACCTTAATCTGATCATATCTGCAAAGGTCCTTTTTCCATTTAAGGTAGCATATGCGCAGGTCCCAGGGATTAGGACACAGACATCTTGGCAGGGAGTGGCGAGGATTATTCAGTTTACCACACTCCCCCGTTCCCCCAGAGCAATTTGCACAGACTTCAGCCCAGCTAGAATTTGAGCACCTCGACAGCAAGGACTATATCTCATTCATATTTTTATAACTTTTTAAATAAATATTCAAAATTTTATGAACCAGTACAGGGTGAAACACAGAATGGCTACTCACTATATGTTAGTCGAATTAATGAATGAATGAAACCATATTGCTAGTAAACAGATTAAAAAGACTTTGGCAACCAGCTTCTGTAAAAATAGGATATGTGCAAAGGTGGTAAATTCTGATCCTTCAGAGGCCAGGCAGGTGAGATGAATGATAGCCACTGTGGGGTGTGGCCAGCCACAGAGCACAGGCACCATCTAACAGGGGCAGTTACGATTCAACTGGGGGCCCGGGGGGGGGGGGGCATGAAAAAATACCCATCTTTGTTGGCTAGATCTCCCAATATTTTCAAGATAAGCCCAAATCCCAGATGTTTAAATATGAAATCTCCCAATTTATAAATGCTAAACCTAATTCAAAAAGTCAAAAAAAAATGGTACTGATGAACCCAGTGACAAGACAAGAATAAGGATGCAGATACAGAGAATGGACTGGAGGACACGGGGTTGGGGGTCGGGGGGCGAAGGGGAAGCTGGGACGAAGTGAGAGAGTAGCATAGACATATATATACTACCAACTGTAAAATAGATAGCCAGTGGGAAGTTGCTGTATAACAAAGGGAGATCAACTCGATGATGGATGATGCCTTGGAGGGCCAGGACGGGGAGGGTGGGTGGGAGTTGCGGGAGGGAGGGAATATGGGGATGTGTGTGTAAATACAGCTGATTGGTGTACCTCATAAGCTGGTACAAGAGTGTAAAGCAATTATATTCCAATAAAGAGCTTAGGAAAAAAGAAAAAATTTAGAGAAACACCATGCAGGCCAAACAAATATATCCCTGGTCATGATTTGGTCTGCAGCCACCAATTGCCATCTCTGATTTATACTGTGAGAAAATGTTCCCCTGGGCTTTTCCTGCCAATTAATCTAATTCAAATCAAGTCCAATAAGCAGTGCCAACTACGAGCACTATCTGAGAAGGCCAGTCAGCTAAGCGGAGACTGGCCCTCCCTAAAGCTTGATGAGGCCCCATCTCACAGGTTCTCTGGGTGATTTGTGATTCTACGGGTCTCTCCTTGTTGTCCGGGCCCTGGAGGTGCTGCCTGAGGAGAAGGCTCTTTTCCTGGCCTCAGACCTTCAGGGGAGCCAAGCCCTGCCCCCTGCAGAAGCAGCTCCCCAGTCCAGTGGCCCTGCCTCTGGCCATGACATCAAACCAAATCCAGCCCACGACTGGCAGCAAGCATGGGACATGGTCCAGGGAGAAGAGCTGGGATTTGGGAGTGAAACAGACCAGGTTCCATCAGAGCTCTGGCACTTACAGCTCCGTGGCCCTTGACAAAGCAATGAACTTCTATGGGATCAGGCTGCTCAAAGTGTTGTTATGAGATTTAAATAAAATAGGCATGTAAAGTATCCAGAACATAGTAAATACTTAAGAAGTGTTTCTTTACTTATATCTGAGAAAGAAAATATTGACAACACAAATCACCTGTGCCTCACACAACAGAAGACAGCTTAAAATCTAGATATGCTCCCCTGCAGGCTTGGTTTTCTGGTTTTTCCAGCCCACAGCAGATTAAAAACAGTGAGAAGACACAACTGACCACAAGGAAGGAAGCAGCCACACTTTGAAGAGCAGACACAAGCACTCTGTATGGCCCAGACCCTGGGGCCATTGGGTCCGGGCCTGTCTTAGACAGCCTCCCAGTCCCTGCGCTCAGCCCTGCTGTACAGCCGGCATGTCCATGGTGAGCATGGATGAAGCAGAGCTCCCGTGCTGGCTCCTTGGGGAAAAATGGAAAGTGAGTTACATTTTAGAACATTTCCATCAAAAATTGTTCAAAGGGGGACCTCCCTGGTGGTGTAGTGGTTAAGAATCTGCCTGCCAACGCAGGGCACATGGGTTCGATCCCTGATCCAGGAAGATCCCACATGCCGCAGAGCAACTAAGGCCGTGCACCACAACTACTGAAGCCTGAGCACCTAGAGCCCCTGCTCCACAAGAAGAGAAGCCACCGCAATGAGAAGCCTGAGCACCCCAACGAAGAGTAGCTCTGCCCCCCCGCCGCAACTAGACAAAGCCCGTGCACAGTAACGAAGACCCAACACAGCCAAAAAAAAAAAAAAAAAAAAATTTAAAAAAGGTTCGAAAAACATTCTTCAAAAACATCTATAGGGTGGGAGGGAGTCGTGGGAGGGAGGGGATATGGGGATATATATATAAATACAGCTGATTCACTTTGGTGTACCTCAAAAGCTGGTACAAAAGTGTAAGGCAATTATATTCCAATAAAGAGCTTAAAAAAAAAAAAGGTTCGAAGGCATAAAGGTTTGATGCTTTAGACATAGTCATTTTTGTTTGCAATATACGGATCGGGATTAAAAACAGGTGGCATGATTCTACTTTCATTTAAAAATCATCTATATTTTTATGTATATACACTTTATGTGAAATATGAGTAGATAGATGTATGGCTCTATCTATTCATGAGGGTGGGGGAGAGAAGTCCAGATGGTTAAAACCCAAATGTTGAAAATGGTTATCTTCAATTATGAATAACTTTAATATATTCATGTATATATTTTCCCATTTTTTTTCTACAATGAGCCTGACTTACTTGCATAATAAACAATGGAATTGTTAAAAGAAAAAAAAAGATAGTCTCTTTGGTGTCCTGAGAAATCAAAGAGAATCGCCAGGGAGCAGCCTGTCTGAAAAGCCAGGAACAGCACCCTACCACCTTGGGAACTTTGTTCCAAACAGAAGTAAAATTTCTTGGGAATTCCCTGGATGTCTAGTGGTTAGGACTCCATGCTTTCACTACCGAGGGCCCAGGTTCGATCCCTGGTGGGGAAAATAAGATCTCACAAGCTGCGTGGCGCAGCCAAAAAAAATGATAATATTAAAATACGATAAAATATCTTCCTTGATTCAGCAACACCCCTATCCCCAAACAAAGAAAAATAATAAGCGAATGTCCAATTCCCAGCGTGCCTGTCTGCCGTGCCTCTCTCCACGACCCCTCCTTCTCCCCTTCCCTTCCCAGCTTTGTTCTGGGGAGTAACCATCAGGGTCTACACGCAGGCACTGGTTGGGGAAAGTCAGAAGGAAAAGATGGCCTGCACGGTGCCCGGCGATATCATTCATTCATTCACGAAACACTCATGAGTGCCTGCTCGATGTCAGTGCCGTGCTGGGCACTGGAGCTCCAAGCGTGTCCTTCAAGGCTGCCTCCCCAGGAAGCCTTCCCTGACCTCTCCCGGACGCTGCGTGCTCTCTGGTCCGTGATCGCACGGTGCAGCTGCCCCCCATCTGCCACGCTGCGGTTTCCTGTACTCAAACCATAGCTGCCAAGCCTGAAGGCAGAGAGCTTTCGTCTACGCCCCAGCTGTGGGAACACAGCACGGGTCCAGAGCTCAGTACCTGGTGGCGCCTCCTCTTGAAAGAAAGGACTCTAGGAATTAAAGCTTACCTTTTATCGGGCTTACTCCACACACAGCACAGCATGTACAATATCATTTATCAGCTTTTGAACCCTCTCAGCTCTGTGAGGAAGGTGTTATATTTCCATTTCACAGATGAGGAAATTGAGTCAGAGGGGTAAAGTGACACGTGCCCGGTCACACGGTCAGGGAACAGAGCCAGGACTAAAACCTGAGTCTCCTGTGCCCCAAATGGGGTCTTTGTTCTTTCTCAAGAGCAGAGTCACTCCTGTTCCTATCTAATCTCAGCAGAGACAGAACAAGAGTATTGGGAGAGGTTTCCAGACAGGGGATCTGGATGGTTCCAGATCACAGCCCTATCTCAGGGCCAGCAAGGGCAACCCCAGCCGAGGTGCGGAACTGAAAGTCCTTCTCACAGCACCGTGCGGGGCAGATAGGAAGCAGCTGCACCATCTAAGGAAAACAGAAGACATAGCTCTTCCCTGCTGTGATGGAGCTCCCAGCTCCGAGTCCCACCCCATTTATCTCCACACTGGGAATCCCAGTTCTCAGAAGCTGTGGAAATAGGCCTGGGCCAGGCTGCAAGGCAGAGTCGGGCCCAATACGTGCTTCAGGAGGCCAAAGGAAGGACTACAGTGGGTTGGTGACAGGGGCCTTCTGGGGGAGAGGAGAGCAGCTTGTGACATCAGCAGCCTGTGTGGGGATGCGTTCCTTTGCCACTCTGCCCTAGGGTTGCGCTACGTCGCCAGCCTGTGCCCCGTGAGTTTGGGGTCCATGGAGCCTATTGAGAGTCGTCACACAATCAGTGGCGAGGGGTCTAACTGGCATCCCAGGGCTGGAGGCAGCCTGTGGCCATCTTTGTTTCACGTCCCCCATTTCGGTGATTGGTTCAAGGGTGAGCATGTGACCAGTGAGCCAATGAGATACAGTTAAGACTTCACGGGGCATCCTGGGAATGAGATTCTTACTCTTAAGTGCAGACTTTGAATGTAAGAAAACAGAATCCTAGTTGTGATAGTAAAGAATTCACCTAAGAGTGGAATTGATACAAGAGAAAACAGAGCAAAGAGCCAGAAAGAAACTAGGTTCTGAGGCTATTATCTAAGGCCCTGATCAAACCATGCCTGATATCCCTGGCCTTTTATGTTTCAAGAACAAATGGATACTCCTTTTTGCTTAACCTGGCTTATGTTGGTTTTTTTGGCTCTTTCAATAAAGATTCCCAACTGGGACAAACAGCTTAGCCTTTGTAAAGGGTCTTTACAGACTGTAAAGACTGTACAGGGTCTTTCTCAACACCAAAGTCTTCTCTCCCTTCATCGCTCTGCTGTCTGTGTGAGAGTTTGATCTGAAAAACTCAGGTCTGGAGCAAATGCGCTTGCCCTAAGTTATTCCCTAACTAAACTTATCACCATGCCCCTTTCCTCAGAACCTGCTCCTCATTCTGCATTCCCTGCCCCCTTCGGTGGGCTCAGCATCCTCCCAGAACCCCTGGCCCAAAACTCAGTCTCCAGAGGCAGAGCTAGGTTTGAGCAGCCTGCATGTTCCTGTTCAAAGATACCACAGTGAACACAAAGACATGTTTGCTGAGTCAAATTTCAACCTTCAAATGATTTTCAAATGTCGTTGCCTCCTGAGGATGACCACCGGGAGTTCACGTCATCTACTCCTCAGCCCTGAGTCAGACGGCATTTGTTAACCCTCCCCAGGAGAGCAGACCCCAAGACCCCAGCAACAGAAGGCTGTGTGAAGATGATTGCTGCCCTCTGCCCTGGACACCAGCCCCAGAGTTTGGGGCAAGGACCTTGGTTTGCAGGACAAGGAAGAAGCTCACACCTCACAGGCCTATGGAGGGGACAGGAGCCCTTGTGGATCTTGGCCAGGGTCTTTTCTTCACCAAGGGAATCTGAGTTGAACTGCATTTGCAGTTTGGTCGACTCAAAAGTCGCTCCTTGGACGGAGGCTGTGGCCACAAGAAGCCATGTGCTTAAGTAAAATGGAGCAATTCCCTTGGCATCCAGAGTCATGCAAATAGCTGCAGGATTTGAGTCTTTAGGCACAGCTTGAGAACAGACTATGGTAAACAGTGATGTGTAATGGCCTGGGAGGCTGGGGGTGGGGAGGGCAAAGGCGGGAGCCTGGGAATGACTGTCCCGACAGCAAACTTTGGTGGCCTGAAGCACATGAATTTCAGGATGCTGCTGCTTGAACAGGCACGAGCAACTGCGGCTGCTCAATGATCTGAGACAGGAAGGAACCGTAGAGGATTTCTCTCCAGCGGAGCTGTCATCTTCCCACAATGGAAGGATGGTGAGCGCATGGAAACAACTGGTGAGGCATCAGCAGAAGAGACCTGTATTCATTGCACTAGGTGCTCTACCTGGTTCTTTACATCCTTTTATCATATTCAGTCCTTACAACAGCGCTGCATGGTATTATGATTCCCATTTTGCAAATGAGAAGCTCAGAAAGGCTAAATAATTTGCTCTAGGCATGACAGTTCTCAAGCACTGTAAACAGGGTTTGAGCTCAGGGTGGTCTGGCTCCAAGCCCAGGGTTCTGTTCAACACACCATGATGAGGGTAACACAGAACCCAGCAGCAGTGGTGGCACAAAAGAAACACCAGCACAGGACCAGAAGAGGTTTTTGAGGCTGAGGATTCACTGATTCATCATAGAGAAGGTATCATCCTTAACAACAGATTGACGTATACTCTGTCTGTTAAATTGCAATTTGTTTTATGTATAATATCTCTCCTTAAGTTAACTGTTTGGAAAATACTATAGAGTTCAATCCAGAGTTTAAGCTGAGTCGTTCTTAAGAAGCTTCTGGAAACACTGAAGCTTCTGGAAATTTCTCATCTGCACTTCCAGGTAAGAGAAGCTGATAACGAACCAGAAAATGGACCCTTGGGAAGGTTGGTTCCCATGTCACAGTGACTTTCCTCCAACACAGGGTTCAGCAAACTATTTGGCCTGTGGGCCAAATATGACCCACTGACTCTATCTGTAAATAAAATTGTATTGAAACACAGCCACAACAATTCATTTATTCATTGCTTATGGCTGTTTTTGCAATCTGAGGGCAGAGTGGAGTTGTGAGACATATACTACCTGACTTACAAAGCCTAAATTATTTACTATTTGGCTTTTTACAGAAAAAGTTGGCCGACCCTGCTCAAACACAATTCCAATTATTTGTTTTCAGGTTGGTCTCCCCGACTTGGCTGACAGCAACTCAATGGGCTTCATGGCAGACTCCTATTCATCCTTCCAAACCCAGTCTTCTCATCTTTGTATCCCCAGCACCAGGTACATAATTAGGGTTTGGCTAATGTTAAACTGAATCAAATAATTCTTTACCCTAGATTACATGCATACGTCTCCTGAAAGCCCCTAAGGGAAGGGGGGACAAGACTTCCTGGAGGGCCAGAGATGCACAACTTGAGGAAACCAGGGCTACCTGGGGAGCAAAATCAGGCATTCTGAGTTTTTCCTTGCAGTCCTTTTCTGAGCCTGATTACCCCTCCTGCCCCTTACAGGAGGCAATTTGATGTACTCCTCTTTAATAAATGAACCAGCTGATTGACATTTTTTCTCTGCAGTTTAACTTTTTTTCATTCTGACTACCCATGAATTTGCATTTCCTGAGCAAAGCTCCTTTTGGGAACAAAACTAGGATTTCAAAGCAGTGAGGCCATTTCTTTGTGACCTTGTTATGAAGCCACTCTGTGACCTAGGGCCAGTCATGCCTTTCTCCCAGCCTAGCTTTCAGCTTCTGTACAATAAAGTTCTGACTTTTGACTCCCTGGAGGGGACAGAAAGCAGTGACCTGGTAATAGACAGATTGACAGAGCTTCTTTCCTCTTCCATGCCTCTGTGCTACGGTAACCTACACTGCCACCTTCCCCCTCCCCAGGAAATCCAGCAGTTCATTCCTACTGCTCTTTCTTGAGGCTTAAAGAAGATACTTTAGCTCTGAAGCAGATCCTTGGGAGATAAGAAAATGCCACTGATGTGGCTGGAAAAATCTGAGTTGGATAAAATGGAAACACAGAGCTTTCCCTGGAGGCCAGATGAGAAGAGCATGGACAGAAGCCAAAGTCCATCCCTTCCCTGAGCTTCTGGGGGCTGGCTGCCTACCTCCTCTTTCGGAATACAATGCCCCCCCTTACCCTTCACCCTCCTCGCAGATCCCTCCATGGACATAACTTCTGAGCCTGCAGGATCCAGGTTATCTGGGAGCAAATCAGTCTTATTATGGGGTCTACTGGTTTTTATTGATTTCCGTGTGGGTGATTTACAACTGCCTGCTTCCTAAAAGGGTTTGTGGCCAGACGTCAATAAAAACACTCAGAAGGCAAGAGAGTTAAAAAATAAAAGGCTGAAAAACGGAGCAGAGACTGTGCAGAGGAAAGACGGAGATTGTCTTACCAGCCGAGGTGGGATGTATCCTCAGGTCAGATGACCTGGAGAGAAAGTTTGATTTTCGGTTTCTATAGGTGTAACTAATTTTGCTCTTGGCTATTGTAAGAATTAAAGAGCAAAGAATAGTTAGCATCTTGAGCTTCGAAAACTGACTCTTTGCTGAAAAAAGAACAAAATTAGAGTGAGCTTTTGCATTTCAGAGCTTTAAAGTTCATTTCACAGGAGTCTTTCCATTTAAGAACTTCAAATTTCACTTCTCAGGACTCCTCATACAAGTATGTCACCATACTGTTTACCCAGCAGGCTCTGGAATTACTTTTTTTAAGCAGGTAGTATAAACAGAGGTTCTAGGTGTTACATGCATGTCTGAGTCTGATAGCTGGACCCTCCTTGATGTGGCTCTAGGGTAGCCTGACCAAGATGAGCTCAAGGAACATGCAGGACCACAAGCGAGGATCCTTTAGCTCAGGGACTAGAGGCAGTGCCCTTTAATTCTGGCTGCAGATCACTGGCATTTGGTGGTCTTGTGAATGTGTTATTTAAATAAATCTTTCACTAGTTGCAACTAACCAGAAATCAGATCTTTCAGAGGAAAGCCAATAAGGCTATTCTTATGGGCTGAGCTGTGTTCTCCAAAAATTTACGTATTGAAGCCTCAACACCCAGCACCTCAGAAAGTGACTGTATCTGGAGATAGGGGTCTTAAAAGAGGTGACTGCATTAAAATGAAGCCATTAGGCCTTAATTCAACCTGACACATGTCCTTATGAGAAAAGGAAATTTGCACACACAGAAAGATACCAGGGATGTGTGTGCACAGGGAAAGACCATGTAAGGACACAGCAAGAAAATGGCCATCTGCAAGCCAAGGAGAGAGACCACAGGAGAAACCAAAGTTACTGACACTTTGATCTTAGACTTTTCCAGAATTGTGAGAAAATAAATTTCTCTTGTTAAGCCATGCAGCCTGTGGTATTTTGTTATGGGAACCCTAGCAAACTAATACAGCTATTGACAGAATTTCTTAGCCATATCAGGTTTAAATTCAATTCTTTTTCAAACAGCTAATCTTTGGAATTGGTATCAATGAATTTGGGTAAGTAACTGCTTTAGTATTTTTCTAAGCCAGCTACAAAGCTCCTTTCAGGACCCTCTAATGAAATAAAAATGCTCTGGAGTAGGCCCCAAGCATTCTAGTTTTTTTTTTGTTTTCTGGGTTTTTTTTAAAGCTCTTTATTGGAAGATAATTGCTTTACACTCTTGTACCAGTTTTTGAGGTACACCAAAGTGAATCAGCTGTATTGAGACATATATCCCCATATCCCTTCCCTCCCATGACTCCCTCCCACCCTCCCTGTCCTGGCCCTCTAAAGCATCATCCATCATTGAGTTGATCTCCGTTTGTTATACAGTAACTTCCCACTAGCTATCTATTTTACATTTGGTAGTATATCTATGTCTATGCTACTTTCTCACTTCGTCCCAGCTTCCCCTTCACGCACCACTCCCCGCCCAATCCCGTGTCCTCAAGTCCATTCTCTACATCTGCATCTTTATTCTTGCCCTGTCACTGGGTTCATCAATACTATTTTTTTAGATTCCATATACATGAGTTAGCATACGGTATTTATTTTTCTCTTTCTGGCTTACTTTGCTCTGTATGACATCTCTAGGTCTATCCATCTCATTACATATAGCTCAGTTTCATTCCTTTACATTCTAGTTACGGAGAAGTAAAACTATCACTATTTGCAGATGACATAATCTTATATATAGAAAATCCTGAGGAATCCACTAAAAATCTGTTAGGACTAATACACAAGTTCAGCAAGGATGCAGCATACAAGATGGATATACAAAAATCAACTATATTTCTATACATTATCAGTGAACAATCCAAAAATGAAATTAAGAAAACAATTCCATTCATAATAGCATCAAAAAGCATAAAATAATTAGGAATACATTCAATAAAAGAAATGAAAAACTTATACTCTCAAAACAACAAAACACTGTTGAAGGAAATTAAAGAAGACCTAAATAGATAGAATGCCATCCCATGTTCATAGATCAGAAGACTTAATATCAAGATGAAATATTCCCCAAACTGATCTATATATCCAACATAATCCCTATCAAAATCCTAATTGCCTTTTTTTTCCAGAAATTGACCAGCAGATCCTAAGCTTCATATGGAAATGCAAGGGACCAAGAATAACCAAAACAATCTTGGAAAAAGAAGGAAAAAAAGGGTAATTTACACCTCTCCATTTCAAAACTTAATAGATAAAACTACAGTAGGATAGCATGATACTGGAGAGTATACAAGGATAGACATATATATCAATGGAACAGAACTGAGAGTCCATAAATAAACCCTTACATTTATAGTCAGTTGATTTCAACAAGGATGCCAAGATAATTCAATGGAAGAAAGAATAGTCTTTTCAACAAAAAGTTCTGAAACTGGATATCCACATTCAAAAGAATAAAGTCAGACCACTTCCTTATACCATATACAAAAATTAACTCGAAATAGATCAAATACATAAATGGAAGAGCTAAAACTATAAAACTCTGAGATGAAAACACAGGAGTAAACCCTTGTGTCCCTGGGTTAGGCAATACCTTCTTAAGTGTAATATCTTCTTAGGTACAATATCAAAAGCACAGGCAACAAAAAAATAAATAAATTAGACATCATCAAAATTAAAAACTTTTGCACTGCAAATGATACAGTTGAGAGAGTGAAAATACAACCAATAGAAGAGGAAAAATTTTTTGCAATAATATATCTAATAAAGGATTTATATCCAGAATACATAAGGGTGAGTCAAAAATTATCCACACTCTGGCTGTGGACTATTTTAATTAACTTTTAGAAAAGACAAATACATCATTTTTTGACATAATCTCCTTGCTTTTCAATACACTTTGTCCATCTGTCAACAAGCTTTCATATTCCCTCATTAAAAAATGTTTTAGGCTGAGCTGCGAGCCATGAATGCACTGCTGTCTTCACTTCTTCATCAGAGGTAAATCCGGCTCCTTTTTGATGGCTAACACTTGTGCGACCTTCCTTGAACTTCTCTGTCCATTCATACACACTTCTTTGCGACAGAACACTTTCTCCATACTGCACACAAAGTCTTTGATAAATAACGGCATCAGGTACACCCTCAGACCACAAAAAATGAATCACTGCACGCTGCTCTTCTTTCATGCAGATCACAAATGGGGCATCCATTTTTGCTCACACCGCAGATACAAATGAACTAATGTAACACGTTCACACCTGCACAGCAGTGACTGGGGAGACAGTAGCCTTGAATGGAAAGCACTGATAAGACAGTGCGGCCAACGGAAGTTTTAATATAACCGGAGTGCTGATAATTTTTGACTCACCCTTGTATAAAAACTTACAAATCAATAATAAAAAGACAAAAAACAATTTTAAAATGGACAAAAGATTTGAAAAGACTTTTCTCCAGAGAAGATATACAAATGGGCAACAATCACTTGAAAAGATGTTCACTAGCCATCAGGGAGTACAAGTCCAGACAACGAGCTATCACTTCACACCCGGTAGGATGGCTACAATAAAAAAGATAAGAACTAGAACTGGCAGGGATGTGGAGAAACGGGAACCCTTATACACTGCTGGTGGAAATGTAAAATGATACAGCCACTTTGGGAACATATTAGCAGTTCCTCAGAAGGTTAAACACAGATTTGCCATAGGATCCGCCAATGCCACTCCTAGGTATATACTCAAGAGAAGTGAAAACGTACGTCCACACAAACACACGTACACTACGTTCACAACAGCATTATTCATAATATCGAAAAAGTGGAAACAAGCCATATGACCAACTAATTAATAGATTAATAAAATACGGTATATCCATACAATGGAATATTTTTCAGCTGAAAAAAGGAATGAAGTGCTGACACATTGCTGAAATAGGGATGAACCTTGAAAACTTCACACTCAGTGAAAGAAGCCAGTCACAAAAGACCACGTATTGTATAACTGCACTCATACAAAATGTCAAGAATAGAGAAATCTATAGAGACAGAAAGTAGATTTGTGGTTGCCTAGGGCTAGAGGGATGCAGGAGAATGGGGAATAACTTTTTTTTTTAGAGGAGGAACAAAAATTTAATTTATTTAAAAGTAGATTTGATTTACAATGTTGTATTAGTTCAAATGTACAATATAGTGGTTTGATATTTTTATAGACCACACTCCACCAAGGTTATTATAAAATATTGGTTACATTTCCTACGCTGTACGTTACATCCTTATATCTTACGTATTTTATTTTATTTATTTTTATTTATTTATTTTTTCTTTCAATCCTTATTGGAGTATAATAGCTTTACACTGTTGTGTCAGTTTCTGCTGTTCAACAAAGTGAATCAGCTGTATTTATACATATATCCCCATGCCCCTTCCGTCTTAAGCCTCCCTCCCACTCTCCCTATCCCACCCCTCTAGGTTATCACCAAACATCGAGTTGCTCTCCCTGTGCTACGCAGTTGCTTCCCACTAGCTATCTATTTTACATTTGGTAGTGCATAAATGTCAATTCTACTCTTTCACTTTGTCCCAGCTTCTCTTCCCCCCCTCCCTGTGTGGGAATAACTATTAATAACAGATGGTGCGAGCTGGGATGCAGTATGTATGCCCACGGACACACATGCATACACACACTCACTCCAGACCACGCTCAACACATGCAACATTCCCAAAAGTCAAATCATCTTTTCAGGATACATCATTTCTCACCTGAGGCATTTAGAATTCTGCCAGCAAAGACGTTCAAACATATGTTGTATTTTCACAAGCACAGGCACAAATGGGAATGATATCTTTTATTCTCACCCTGAAGTCTCTATGAAACAAGGTGCAAGGACAGGATTCATCTCAGTCTGGAGATTCCCTGTTCTCTTCCCCTTCATCAGTAAGGACTGGCTTTGGAAACAGAGAGGAATGTGACCTGTGACAAGCACACCAGCACTGCGCCTCTGGGCTTTCAGCTGGAAGGTTCCCAGGATACATTCTCATACACGCTCCTTTCATCCATCCAGATTTGTCCCAATAAAGGCATCCTGTGTTGCCCGTTCCCCTTTCCTGTGGCCCCTCTACTGCTGACAAGCAAGCAAGAGGAAATCTCAGCTCAGCAGGAAAAGTGACTCTGTTCCCTGCACAGAGTCTGTTCCCTGCCTGATTCAGCCAACTCTGAGAAGGGGAGGCCAGGGAAGTTTCTGGATGCCTCTTGCTCTGGTCCCTTCTCTCCTAAGTTAGCCAGAGTCCAAGGTGTACAATATGCCTGACAGAGTCTTGAGTCCTCGCCTAAGAGGGTGCTTCATCCCTTTCCATCAGGGTGTGAAGGATTCTCCTTGGAGGAGTTGGAATCGGGCGCTCTGGGTGCTATGGACCAGCATATAACTAGGAAGCGCACAACACCTAGGACGTGGGGGCAGTGGGCACCAGCCGTCAGACCCCGGGCAGGCCGAACCAGAGCGGCTGGGAAACAGCCCTCGGGTTCCCTGCAGGCCTCCTCGGCGGCTCACCATTTGGAGCAGTAGTGAATTAGTGTGATCCAGACTCCAAAAATAGTAGTCAGAGCATCTAAAATTGCCTCCTACCCTGGGCCGGGCCAGTCCCCTGGGGATGTCCGTATCTCTAGAACGCCCCCATTCACCCAGAGTGCTTTGCGTCAGACCGCAGCGGGGCTCTGGGCAGCCGCTAAGCCCTGCTGGTTGCCTTCACTCCTGCCCAGGCCCTTTTGACACTGCATCGCTTGCCCTGCTTCCCAAACAGGAAATGCTCCAGATTTATGCTGCTTGCTGTTACCAAGTCAAAGGCCTTTAACCTGGCACATGGCTTGGAAGGGCAGAGGGTGGCCTGGGTGACTCTGTCATTAGCTGTGAATTAATTCTTGAAGATGAAGACCAGGGAAGCAGAATCACCTGGGGAGGCCCAAGCTTCTAATCTGGTGCTGATGCCAAAAGAAGCCATTTCCACGGAAGCCTGTCTCTCTCTGATACAATTATTCTGGCTTCCCAGGGAATTTTATCATCACGAAGACTTGTCACACCAAGCGTGCCTCAGTGCCTTTGTACATCCTGTGCTCTATGCATGAATGCCCTTTACTCCTTCTTCCCTGACAGATGCCCCATCACCCTCTTCTTTGATGTCTTGCTAAGGGCAGGGAAGCTGTGGTGTTCGTGAAGTCTGTCTGCAATGAATGCTTTTGAATCACCACCAGTTTGTATTCCATGTCTAGAGATGCACACACCCACTCTCCCACCTTCCGATCAACAGTGATTCCCAGTTGCCTTGCCCCTGGGACAGGAGCAACGCAGGGAAGGAGCATCCCCAACAACTGGACTGACCTCCAATCTTCCAACGACTAAGGGGTCAGGACCTCCAACCCCCACATGAGCTGTCTGGCTGAATGCAGTTTGAGTGTCTCTCAGCTTAAAGATCATGCCCTTTAGTTCTCATTTTCTTAGCTGTGACCCTCTTAGTGGCTCTACTTTGCCTCCCTAAGAGATGCCCGTGCAGTACAGAACAGAGAAAGTGCTGTGGGTGGGGGTGGGGGAGGGAGGACAAGTTAGCCTATGAGTCAGTTTCCTGCTCTGTAAAAGGGAGATAACCGATTCCACCTCAGGCTGGTTTAGAGGATGAAATGAGATGTGTAAATGACTTGGCACAGAGACGATGCTTTGGGGAGACATCTGCAATTTATGTCCCTTTAGCAGCAGGTCCTCCTTCTTCTGGTAACAGCAGCATCTCATCATCCCTGTGCTTGGGGTGGGCTGCTTGACCGCACTGCAGGGTCAGGCCTGGCTCAGCAGAACACCCCTGGCCCTGGCGATTCACTGAGGGATGAACACAAGACTAAGAATGGGCCAATAAATCCAATTTGGCAACTTCCGTTGGAATGCCTGGGGGGGGCTCTTGCTGCTGGGGATTCTGAGCGGAGGAGGTAAGCCGGGGACTGTGAGTACCACGGTGCCGCCGAGAGGCAGGGGCTGCCTAAGGAGAGATCCCATACCAAGGGCAGTTGAGAGATGGAGGGAACGAGCCCCACGGAACGAGCCATTTCTGGGACTGCCCTAGACCTCTCAGTTATAGAAAATTCTGGTTCTTGCCTAATCTAATTTGAATGAGTTTCTGTTCCATGCAAACAAGAATCTTGCAAAGCTCACCAGATTTGGTTTACCCTTCCCGCTACCATTGCTCGGGGTGGGGGTGGGAGGCTCCCTGAGCCCTGTAGAGATAATGCCACAGCCCACCTTCCCGTCCTCAGCCCCCTCCTCTTCAGTCCATCTTCCGCAACACTGATCATTTTCTCGAACGCGGGCTTAGTCATGTTACTCCTCACTTAGAAGACTCCTCGGCTCCCCCCGGCCTGGAGAGCAAGTCCCCACTTCCCCAGCTCCACCTTCAAAGCCCTCCACAGTCTGACCCAATTCCCTTCGGAGTGTATCTCTCTCAGGACCCTCTCCCCGAGCTCCGCAGGCACCGTGCCTGATTCATAGCAACCTGTTACCCACTCTGAAATGCTCCCCCTGCTCCCCCACCCTGTGCCTTTCCCTGGAAAACCTTCCCCTTCTTACCAGCCTTCCAAAATTCCACGTCCTCAACTATCTTCTCTTCCGAGAAGCCAGCACAGCACAGTGGCCAAGGCAGAATGACTATCTCACTGTCCTGCGCTTACTTCCTTGTTACATATAGTACTTGTCAGTCTGTCCTCAAGTGAGAATACTGCATATACACTGTGAGAGCAGGAAGCATGTCATACTTGATTCTGGGGCCCCCTGGGGCCCCCGCACACGGATCGCCTGCCACAGCCCCTTGGTAAATTTGTTAACACAAGACCTCAGCTTCCAGCTGACAAGCTCTGAAGCCCCCGCCCTTTCACTCAACCACACTCTAGGAGAGGGGAATCTAGCCTTGGGGTCATGTTTCCTCTTCACCAGGAAACTTTTTTTAATTGTGGTAAAATACACGTCGCACAAATTGTACAATGTAAACCATTTTAAAGTATACAGCTCAGTGGCATTAAGTGCCACCACAATGCTGTGCACCTATCATCACAATGTAGTTCCAGAACTTTTTCACCCCCCCCCCCAGATGGAAACCTCATACCTGTTAGACAATCACTTTCCCGTCCTTCCCTTCCCCCCACCCCAGGCCCCGTCAACCACTCATCTGCTTTCCGTCTGTATGGATTTGCCTGTTCTGGGTATCTCATGTAAATGGAGTCATACAATATGTGGCCTTTGTGTCTGGTTTCTTTTGCTGAGCATCATGTTTTCAAGATTCATCCAGGTTGCAGCATGTGTTAGTACTTCATTCCTTCTAATGATTGAATAATACTCCATTGCATGGATATATCACATTTCGTTTATCTATTCATCAGTTGATAGATATTAGGTTGTTTCCACTTTTGGCTATTGTGAACAGTACTGCTATAAACATTATTGTACAAGTTTTTGTTTGAATACCTGTTTTCCAGTCTCTTGGATATATACCTCGAAGTGAAACTGCTGGGTCATATAGCAATTCTACATCTACTGGGAAGCCTCTCACACTTGTCATATTTAATCTTCACCAACACCCTGGGTCTGCTTGGTTGACTTTACCGTGGGAGAGTCCATCAGATTTTTAGATGGACGCTGTTTCATCACGATGGCTGTCTCCTGCAAGCAATCCTTAAAGGGTGTTCCTAGTTTTTAATATTATCCTCTTGGTGTTTTGAGCTTTCCATTGTCTAAGCTATTCAGATCCAGTGTTTAATTTGTCCCTCACAGAAGTACTACAGGGTAGATACTATTATGTCTGTTTTTCAGAGGAAGAGGCTGAGTTTCCATGGGGTGACATGACTTGACAAGGTCACAGCCATCAGGGGACCAGCTGAGGTGAACTCCCAGCCCAGCGCCCTTTCTGCCCAACCACAATGGCCCTCTCTGTCCAAGGTCTTTTTTAAAATAATCGCCTTCTGAAATGTATTCTCAGATCCATTATTGTTTAGAAACGCCCCCTGCTAGGTGACCGCTCAGTGCTGGCACAGACCTCACATACGCTGCCAGTTGGCATCTCATTTATAATCAAAACTTTTTTCCTGGTGCAGATTCTGCCTCTAGCAAGGAGATCAACTTTTTCCTTTTCTGGATCTTCTGGGACCTTCTGGAATCCTGGGTTAATGCTCCCTTTTGATGTTGATCTGAAGCTAAATCTTAGTGTGTCCCACAGCTCAGCCTCAGCTCTTGACATTTCCTCCCTATTCTTTTGTCCAACCCAAGAGCATCCACTTCCCCTTCTCAGGAGGAAACTATCTCTTGGACTGGGGAGTCCCCTGACCTCTTTGGGGCAGAAAAGAGGCACAACGACCTCCAGCCTGACAGGGTGGAATTGGGTTCAGCCTGCTCTTTGGAAGCTTCCAACCCTAGTATCCTAGTTCCAAGTAGAACCACCTAGAAGACTACAAAGAATAAGGCAAGCAAAACAGACAACAGATGACAGTGACAACATCCACCATTCATCAGAGCACACCACTGTCCCTGCCGCTTTATGTATATTTGCTCACTCAATCCCCTGACTGCACTAGAAGGAGGATGTTATTTTGCAGATGAGGAAACTGAGACTCAGTGCCCTGCAGTGACTTCTTCAGAGTAACAGAGCTGAGGGTGGCCAGGCAGGACTGGAAACCGGCAGGGTTCATACCATCCCCCCTCTGGCCACCATCTGCCTCCCGGGGAGAGTGTTTTGGAGCTGACCTGGCCCCCTTGGAGGCTGCCTTGGCAGTCTCACAAGTGGTGAGGGCTTTCTAGATGCCATGTGATCTACCTACTCAAGCACAAATGTCCCTAGACAGCTTCTCCCAAGGTACGTCCTCTTCAACCCTAGTTCTGGGTGACGCTAGGAGCTCTGAAAATAAAGCTTCCACATTTTGATATACTCGGGGATAATAGCACAAGGCAGATTTTTGTCCTGCAGCCCTTCTCAGCCCTTAAGAAGCAAAGATGTGGGATAAGTCTCCGAAAGGGAGAGAGAGTATGGATAGTTTCCCAAACGTATTTGACTATGGAATGTTAAATGGAAGGATTCCTTGTCCAAGGAGTATCTCAATGTGACCTCAAAGCCCTGGTCGGAGATGCCCCCAAGCCCTCGAATTGGCGGCATCCAGAGCTGAGGGAGCATGGTGGCTGTGCACGTGGGCTCTGGGGCCAGGCTGCCTGGGATCACATCCCAGCCCTGCCTCGTGGTAGCTGCATGACCTCAGGCAAGTTATTTCATCCACCTGTGCCTCAGTTTCTGCATTTGTAAAATGTGGGTAATGATAACAGTGTAAATTAGATTCTACGCAGAAGCTTCTTAGGACAATGCTCAGCACACAGTCAGCACTCACTAGACGTTAGCTGGCATTTTCAATCCTTCTGGAGCCTTGCAAGTAGCAGCAGGAGTCTACACCCGGCACTCCCTGCCCCCAGGCCAACAGCAGCCTCTCATTATATAAAACTTCTCAGTGGAGATGGTGTAAAGCCAATTAAAAGACAGCCATGGCTCCTTAGGGATAACCCTTCCGATCCTCGATGCCTGTGAAAGCCTCCTTCTATTCCTACTTCATCTTTCCTCCCTCACAGATAGGCACATAAGAGTCAGGACACCAAGATGCTGCCCTCTACTTACTTATTTTCCAGTGGGATCTTGAGTTTCCTTCCCTATAACATAGAACGTACCAAGCCTCTAACCCAAGGGCGCCGCACAGCGCGGGTGGGGTTAGGGCACTAAGCAGGCAGCGCCTGGATGGCCAAGCCGCAGAGAGAGGACAGCACCAGCGACAGGCGGTGTGTGTCTTCCCCTTTGGGGGACGCAGGAGAGGAGGCCTGTGACAAGGGGGCTTGGGGAGTGAATTAGGCTCATTCACAGTAGCTGCTGCAACAGACCTAAAATCTCAGTGGCTGTGAGTGTATGTCTTGGGCACTAAGTCTATTGCAGGCAGGGATGCCCACCTTCATCTTGTAGCAAGAAGTTCTAGAAGAGACCAACCTATACGGAATGTGCAGCCCGCATTAAGTGGGTTTACGGATGCCAAGAATTCCTGGACGACCTTGGCTGCCAAAGCCATGCTCTGTTGCCCAGTTGATGCTCCCCTCCCCCGTTATTGGAGAAGTAAGAGCTTGGGGGAGGGCAGGCGTTTGCCTCTGTGTTAATTCTCTCAGCTTTTAAAAGACTCCTCTGTAAGCTCTGAGTCTCTAGTTGTCCACGTCCCAGTGTCTCACTTTCTTGCCTCTGGGAGGCCTCGGGCCCTGAAGTAGCTGTTCCTTTGTGCCACTGATTCTCCACCTGGGGCAGAGATGGTTACTGCTCCCTGAACACTCCTGTGGTCCCCTGCATTTCCCAGCCCCCCTCGCAGTTGGTTGGGGCTGTATAACTAGCTCTGCCCAAGAGACTGGGTGTCGTCTCTGAGTTGAGGCACTGAGGGCCGTGCCTCCTGCCTCCGCCCCGTCTCTGGCTCTGGAGGCCAGGTGCTTCATAGAAAAACTGCAAGAACCAGCTCAGAAGCAAATATGTCCTCTCCCCCTCCGTCTGACTTCTCCACTGAGTGTCCGTCGGGGGAGGAGAAGGGAGGTGGGACGTGGGTTAGGTAAGAGAGAACAGCTTTTGCACACAGGGCCGTCCAGGAATTCTTGGAATTTACTCAGCCATTTAATGCAAGATGTATCTTCCACGTAGGATTTTCTGTTACTAAACTTCTCGCTGTAATTTGGGGGAACAGTGTGCCCTGTGATCCAGATATCCCCAACGGTACCACGGAACAGTGTGGTAGACAGCATGTCTCGGGCTATAATATACACACAAATTACCTGGGGGTGTCGTTAAGCTGCAGATTCTGGTTCAGCAGTTCTGAGGCAGCACTCAAGAGTCTGCATTTCTAACCAGCTCCCAGGTGATGCTAATGCTTCTGGTCCCTAGACCCTGTTCTGAATAGTTAGGTGAGGGGCAGGGCTGACTCCTTACATCTGGCAGGAACAGTGCCTAGTGCCCTTGAAAATGTTTTAATTCCTTTTAAAAATCAGAGGGGGAAAAAAAGAACTTTCAGGTCAAAGAACATGTTTTCACAGATAACATCAATATATTCATCTTTATACCAACAGAGTTATAAATTTCATAAGCAAGAAGGGGCTCATGAAGGCAAAAATGCCTAAGGCGCACTGAAATCCTACTGTGGCCCTGGGGGCAGGGCAAGGGCAGTGGGAGGGGCTGTGCTATCTATAGTGCATAAGGCTGTGAAATCTGAAGAATTCATGAAAGTTGACACAGACAACAGGACTCCGTGGTCCTCTGCGAGGATCACATGAGATGCAGTATGAGAATGTGCTACTGAGCAGCAGAGAACAGCTCTGGTAGCCAAGGTCATCCAGGAGTTCTTGGCATCCATATACGCACTTAATGCTGACGATCTATATTCCACATAGGATGGTCTCTTCTAGAACTTCTTGCTACAAGATGGAGGTGGGGACCCCAACTTGCATTAGACTTAGTCCCCAAGATGTAGTTAGCTGCTGGAACCATTTCTCTGAGTCTCCTCAAGTTCTCCAGATAGCCACTTAAAGAGCTCCGAGGGGTACCCAATGCCTCTTGGAGGCCCACAAATTCTTGCCCCAAATCTCTTCCAAGGGACTTCCAGTCTTTTGGTCCCTGTCCCGACTCCAGAGGACACACCCATGTGCTCCCAGAGCTGGAGAGCTGGGAGCTGCTGGCCCTGTGGCGTAGGGGAAGAGGGACCGGGCTCCAGGGGCCACTTCTGTTAGCAATGAACCCAAGACCATCGTCTCTGATCCAAGCAGCAAATGTCCGAAGCATGAGTCAAATGTCTTGTTAACAAAAAAGAGAATGAATAAGGATTCCCTTCAGCAGTAAATGTTTCCTTAAAAACACAGCCATCCATTTATTTTGGACCTGATGCCAGTTCTGACTGTCCCCAAAAGCACTGCATGGGCTTTTAGAGAACAGACAGTAATAAACAACCCTCTAACACACCTGCAATCCTCCTTTGTCACAGATGCAGCATCTGACTCAATTATTGCTCTGGGTTGACCTCAATCGTGCAGCTACTGGGGAGAACCTTTGGGCCTTGGTGGGTGAACTGTTCACAGATGAGGAAACCAAGGTCTCGAAAGGGATAAGCGATCTGCTCAAGGGCACAAAATGAGATGGGAGCAGAGCCAAGCCTAGGACCAGGGATCACTGCTTATATGCTATCTTCATTTCAGCACCAGGGATGAATATTGGAAACCTTTTAATGTTTTCAAACCTGGGAGAGTTCATTCTTTCATTCACTCACTACCTACCAAGAACCATCTTAAACCTGCCATGGTTCTAGCTTCCCTTACTATCTCTTAATAAACCCATAATGATCTAACCTTTTGAAAAATCTTACCGGCCCAGCCTCTACCTCCTCTTGGCCTAATAGTTCCAAGCATGAGATTCTATCTGTTGATGGGCTGTATGTGCTTTGCATCAAGGGCAATCTAGCCTTGACCTTGCCACGTTCCACTGTGTCAACCCGAGTGAACTAGTGAACCTCAGAAAGCCTTGATGTCTCATCAGTAACATGGAGATATTATTATTACCTACCATACAAGGTGTTGCAAAAATATGTGATAATATGTGTAAAGCATTTAACACACTATGTAGCTGGTGCTCAATAAATGATAGCTGGATCGTAATGATCTTAAGTATATTATTATTACCCTTGTTATTGTCAAGTGAAACGAGCTCCTGGGGATTTCAGCAAGTTGAACTTCCCCGTCCAGCACTCTGAAAAGTCAGGCTTTCTTTGTTCACGTGCCTACACAACTTATGCGTACAGCCTGTGGGACTCATGACAGGAGGGACAACCTCCAAGTGTTTCTGGGTCTAACGTTGCCAGATCCTTGAGGTCACCGCCACATGCATCTTTCTCTGCTGAACCTCGCTGATCAAAGAAACAGTCTGCCGCTACCAGCGTAAGGCCCTGCGCACCCCAGAACTGTTGGGAATGGTGGCTGTACATGGGGACAACAGCAAGGAAACAAGGCTGCCCTCTGATGTACAACCATGTGAAAAACCACATGCAAGGGATACGATTAGTCATCTGTGGAAGTAACTCAAGAAATTGTACATGTGGCTGTGGAGATGGGAAGCTTGACCAGGATCTCCAGAAGGCAGGACAGGAAGACACTTATAAGCACGTGACGACATCTTTTGGAGAGATTTTTGCTTCCAGCAATTTCCCCTTCTCTAAGAGGAACCCCTATACACAAGGGGTTCCCATGGCCGCATCTATACCCCATGATCCTGTCACCTGACCGTGGCTGATTGATACCGACCCAACCAAGCTGGTCCCATTGGGGTCTCTCCCCTGAGACCTTGGACAGAGACTGGAACCTGGATGAGATGGGAGCTGAGCCCTAGCGCAGTGTCTCCAGGGTGGGGTATGCGGGCCCAGGGAATAACCAAGATGATCCAGTGCAATACACGAAGACGATTGGAAACTGCTATCTATTTTCACTTCCTTAGTATTAAACAAGCAGACTGGCAATGGCGCCTTCATTCAGTGTTGAAAGGTCACTGTCACATCCAGTTTGTGAGATGTCTTGAGAGAACAGGGGAAATTCTCAAGTGCTAAGGCACTGAAGCCACACCCTCATGTATTCATTTGCTTTCAGTGAAGTATCAATATGATACATCTTGAACGTGCCCAAGTGGATTTGTGAAATATATTTATCTAGTTTAATCAAACCAACCATCATAAAATGGGCAAGTGGCTTAAAAGGCTCCTGCAAAAAAAATGTGAAAATACTACTACTAATAACACTCGAAAGTTTTTACAACTGGTGGATCAAATTGAAAATTTCACTTAGCATTCAGTAAGTGAGGATGCCCTTCTTCCACATCAGCTATCTGAGCTGGTTATCCTCTGCCTGTCCTCCCTCTCCCTGCTCTGCCCCAGGATCCATTCTCTGCTCTGTGCTCCAGGATGACACCTTTTGGATGCATCACTTGGGCTTCCATGCTTGCTGGCTGAGTTTGGTCAATGGGCCAGCAGGGGGTAGGGGGAGAGGGAGGTTGGGCATTTCCTTCCCTGCCCCCTCCTTGCTTCAGCGCTACATCTCAGGCAGTGGCTGTATCCCTCAATAATTACAGCTCATCCTGGATGGTCCCTCTTCCCTGGCTCTTCACTGGCTTCCAATCACACTATCTTCTTCTCTCACCCCTCCTGGCTAGGGCTGGTAATGACTCCCTGCTGTTGCTAGTTTGGTGGGTATCTGGGCACCATCCCTTGTGGTTCCCACACCTCTGTAAATGGTCCTTTTGTTAAAGTCTCTTGAGCCAATTGAGTTGGATTTGGTTCCTTGCTGGAAGACTGATTGGTACATTGTCTTGTTTAGCCATGACGGTTATTAAAGCCAGGGGTAACCAAAGTGCTAAGATCTTAAAACACAATGAGGCATAATTCATCACATTTCTCTTACTAAAGAATACTCTTTTAAGGGAAGCAAAAAATAAAAAAAATTAAAAAGCTGCTGGCACTGTTAAAAACATAAAGCAAGATTTTCAAATAGTATATTCTCTTTCTCAGCCTTTAACAGTTCCTATTTTTACGTTTTATACCTCACATATTAACATAGTAGTTCATGAATATAATTTAAAATAAAAAATACACATAAATTAGATGCATACTAAAAAAAATGTTTTAATTGATGAGATGAACCATCAAAAATCCCTTGCCTTAGAGAAAATGTCTGCTATAGAGAAAACACTGGCAAGTTCCTACTGCCAGGTCCCTGTCACTGCCCTGCAGGCTGTGTTCCTGAGGACTAATGGTCTACTCCTTCCTTTGATTCTCTGAACTACCTTCCGACAAACCCCATCTTTCTACAGAAGACAAAGGGAACTCCAAGAGAAATGCTTATCTAAAGTTCCCAGGGGATGGACTTCCCTGGTGGCTCAGTGGTTAAGAATCTGCCTGCTCAATGCAGGGGACACAAGTTCAATCCGTGGTCTGGGAAGATCCCATATGCCTCAGAGCAACTAAGCCTGTGCGCCACAACTACTGAGCCTACGCTCTGGGCCCCGCGAGCCACAAATAGTGATCCTGCGTGCCACAACATCTGAAGCCCATGCGCCTAGAGCCCGTGCTTCTACAACAAAGAATAGCCTTGCTCTCTGCAACTAGAGAAAGCCCATGCACAGCAACGAAGACCCAACGCAGCCAAAATTTTTTAATTAATTAAAATAAAATAAAACAAAATAAAGTTCCCGGTGGAGAGACCCCTCCTATGCTCTGGGGAAGTCTCTCTGTTGCAGGCAGATGGCTATCAAGCCACTTTATGGCCTATGTGAAATACCCCTCAGAACTTTCCACCTTCTGAGCAAAATCTTCATCTCCCAGGCATTTTGGTTACTGGAAAGGGTAATCCCTCACCATACATTAGCACACAGACATTCAGAATTATATACTTCAGTCTCTTGTGAGTTTGATTATCATGTGTTAGTCTCTGTGTACATAATCAACTCCAGGCCACTGACTAGGCTCAGAGAGAGGGCGAGGACCCCGGCATAGCCCCAAGATCACGCTCCTTAGGGAGTCCTCTTGGCATCCAGCCATCTAGATTCCTCCTGACAGTACTCAGCCTCATCGGCATCACCTTCCATCAGGGACCAGTTGGACCTCAGCTGGGAAACAGGAAAGACACCTTAAGTAAGAAGTCAAGGAGGACATTACAGTCTTTCTACCAGGGAACCTATCCCCAAACAAGTTGAAAATATCATGACAAGACAGCCCTTAGGGAAACCTGACCATTTGGAGTTCCATGTGCTTGATGTTAATCTGAGATTAAATAACAGTTATTATTTATAGATTACTTACACACATGTAAGCGCTGTGGATACAGCAATCCATCTCATCTTCATAGCAACTCTTTGAGCAACTTATCATCATCAGCCCCATTTTACACATAAGAAAAGTAAGTCAGAAATTAGATAATTTTGCCCAAGGTCACACAGAAAGCTGCAGAGCTGGGACTTGAACTCGGATCATTTGATTTGAGAACCTGAGGTCCCAACCACTACTCCATCCTGCCTCTGTGGCAGATTGGGTGACCATGGCCATATCTATAAACTTTTCGGGCACAAGCCTTGGTGAATCACAGAGAGTGACTCAAGACTCACGATGTACGACATGGCATTTCCTGCCAATAAAAAGCTGATGGTTCTAGACTTGTACTTTCATGCTAAACAGAGGAAGGGCCTTGTTCATGGACAAGGTCATGAAACCTGGTAAAGATTGTCACAGACTAACAGGAGACAAAAGAGAGATGCAAAGTAGAGTCAGCCTTGGGGAACAGCTGCCCCAGACTCCTGCCTCTAAAGCTGAAGGCCTCTGCTCTGCGTAGCAGTGCTGGGGTCCCCTGGGCTCAAACTACAGGAGCAGGGATAAGGGCTAGACATTCTCACTCTGCCCTGTGGCCTGGTGTATCAGCCACAGAGTGGTGGAAATTGCTATAGATCGGGGGTCTGATGGTTTGGATTTGACATCCCATTCTTCACTTACTAGTTATTAGTTAGTGGTCTTAGATAAGTGGCCAGACCTCCTTGAATCAGTTGCTCATAAATATCTCCCATAGATAGCCACAGTATGGATTTAATGAGATATTATACACAAGATGCCTGGTATGAACAGCATGCTCAGACAAAGGTAGTTCCCTTCACCCTCTTCTCTTGTCTATATGAAGTATCCCAGAGGAGGGAAGGATCATTTCCTCCCTGGCTGGAACTGCCTAAATGGAACTTCCATTAAAAAAATAAACAAACAAAAAACACACCAGATACATCTAGTTGGATGCATGCCTTGTCCAAGGAAGGACTTGTCCTGAAACAGATGCCGCCATCCCCGCCCAAGGTATCTCAGGAGGAGAAATGGTGAGGCTCCATCAGGCAGAAAGGAGAGGAGCTGGGGTGCCTGCCCTCCTGGGACCACGTGGCAGCCCTGCAGCTTCGCAACATGACTTGGGCCAGACCGTCACTGCAGTTCGGTTAGAAGCATAACGCTTCTTCTCCACACTCAATTGTTTCCCTCCGTGTGGAAGGAGCCCCAAGAGTGTAAGACTCCTGGCTCCACCCCAGGGGAATGGCTGTCTGATGGTCAGCTCGATAAATGTTAACATGAATAGTCAGCCCTTTCCTCTTCCCTTCCTCTTGGGACACACATTCTGCTCTGCTCCTCCAGGCTCTAAGATGTAAAGGGGCCTGCCTCCACCGGAGGACACTGCATAGGGCTTGGGGGGTAAGCCTGCTCAATTCACCGTTAGACAGCCTGCTTGCCTGTCAATGTAAACCTCGTTCTCCAATATTAACTTTATCAGTCGTAAGGGTGATATTAGACTGACTTCTCAATGAGCCTTAGAACTTAAGAGGAGGAAGGAGGTGTTTTTCCTGAGCTTCCTTAAAGACCCCACTAAGCACCAATGGCCAATCATCTAGAACATAAGTCTGCCACTGCCCGTGGTGCATTAATGGAGGTGAGACTGGGACCCAGAATTATGGGCAATCAGAGCCTCACAGCCAGTCCAGAAGTGTCCTTGATGGAATCTCTGAGGAGAGACAAACAGAGGCTAGAAATAATACTACGTAATGTTTACTGGGTGCTAAGAGCAGACACCAGGCTGAGGGACTTAACCCTACAAAGTGGACACCATCATTATCTCTGTTTTACAGAAGAGGAAACTGAGACTTGGAGAATTTAGATGCGGCTCAAGGTGTAGAGCCGGTCAGTGGTGGAGTCTCACGGTCACTCCAGGGCCTGAGCTCTCTAGCAGGGCGAGATGCTGCCTGAAGCTCCAGGTACCAGCTCCCACTGTGGTCACGAGGGAAGAGCTGGTCAAGGCTGAGCCCTGCTCCCAACTCGGAGCCAGTGCTCTTTGGACCACACCTGTATGAGCAAAGGCAAGCATGTCTTCAGGCTTTCTTCTCCTTCTGATGAACCAGGGCTCTCTGGAAACATCCTCCAGGTTAGCCTGTCAGTGGCAGAATGTCCTGTAGCCTGTGTGTGTCCCTTCCCGGGCGACCACCATGCCCTCTGCACCGTGTCTCAGCCCTGCAGCCCTACTGAGATCACTGGATGGCCCCATCCCTTTCAGCCTCTCCCATGGGCCCACAGGTTCCTAACTTTCCCTTGGTTTTGCTAGGGTGGCTCAGTTTCCCCCAACCCCACCCTGCACTCACTGATGCCCCTGATCATAGAACCCCAGTTTCCTCCAAGGCAATGTTTCCTAAACTTGTATGAGTCATCTGCACACCACCCTCCCATTTTCTCCTGTCTGTGTGCCACCTATATAGTTATTGGTTTAATCATCTTTCATTTAACTGGCAATGAGCCAGAAAGCCAGGGTTGCAATCCTGCCAGGGCCATTTACTAGCTCTGTGTTGTTGGCCAAGTTCTTTACCCTCTTTGTGCCTCAGTTTCCTCATCTGTACAATAGGGATAACAGAAGTAACTACTTTGGGCGCTGCCTTGAGAACTAAAGGAGGAACTGCAGGGAAAGCATTAGAACAGTGCCTAGCATACGAGAAGCACTCAGTAAGTGTTAGCTTCCCCTGTCATCACATTTATTTTAAAAGGAAACTTTATATCCCTACCATCCATGGAAAAGTCAGCACCACTTATACCACAAATAGAGAGGAGTTCGTTGTAAAAATAAATTTAGTGAAAACAGTTATTAAATTCCAGCTATTCCTGATGAAGGCTCCAAGCCCAAGACTTGCTCTCATTTTGTCAGGAAGAGAGACAAGCAAGCATGTGAAAGATGTGGAAGGCACACTAGGTTCAAAGTTGGGAGAACAACTTGCCCCGATTTGCCTGGGACGTCTGGTTTTAGTACTGAAAGTCCTGCAGCACCCACACTCCCAGGCTACCTCAGATGGACAGAAAAGAACTTAAAAGGCAATTCTGAGGTGAGTTCATGTGTTTAGAGCTGAGTCAGTATCCCACTTGCTATAATCTTGCCGAACAAGCTCTGGGGCGCACTGCACAAGCCCACCTGGGAGCGGTGAGTTTCCAAATGCCACAAATGGATGGAAAAGCCATCATGTGTGCTCCTGTGAGACAGGTCCCAAAGAAAAACCACATTTGTAAGTGGCCAACGAGAGGAACGATGATTAAACTGTTGCACAGCTAAAATTACTCAGTAGTAGACAACCCTTGAAGCATCATGTTTTGAAGTATCTTTGATGACATGAGAAAATGATCATGATAGAATGTTTGGTTAAAAAAAGCAGACTATTGCTCAGCCATAAAAAAAAAAAATGAAATTTTGCCATTTGCAACAACGTGGATGGACTTGGAGCGTATTATGCTAAGTGAAATGTATCAGACAGAGAAAGACAAATACTGTATGATAGCACAGAATCTAAAAAAATAAGATTAGTGAACATAACAAAAAAGAAACAGATTCACAGATATAGAGAACAAACTGGTGGTTACCAGTGGGGAGAAGGAAGTAGGGAGGGGCAAGGTAGGAGTAGGAGATTAAGAGGTACAAACTATTATGTATAAAATAAATAAGCTATGAGGATATAATGTACAACATAGGGAACGTAGCCAGTATTTTATAACCATACATGGAGTACAGCCTTTAAAAATTGTGAATCACTATGTGGTACACCTGTAACATATAACATTGCACATCAGCTTTACTTCAGTTTTTAAAAAATTGAAAAAAAAAAGCAGACGAACTAAGATGTCCTACAGTGGGTGAATGGATAAATAAACGGGGGCATCTAGATAATGGAATATTATTCAGCACTCAAAAGAAATGAGCTATCAACCCATGAAAAGACATGGAAGAATCCTAACTGCATATTACTAAGTGAAAGAAACCAGTTCCAAAAGGCTACATAGTGTTTAATTGCAACTGTAGGACATTCTAGAAAAGGCAAAACTATGGAGACAGTAAAAAGATCTGTGATTGTTAGGGGTTGGAGGGGAAGGATGAATAGATGGAGCACAGAGGATTTTCAGGGAAGTGAAAATATTCTGTGTGATACTACAGTGGTAGAGACATGTCATTATACAATCTGTCCAAACCTATGGAATGTACACCACCAAGAGTGAAACCTAAGGTAAACCAAGGACTTTGGGGGATTATGATGTGTCAGGGTAGGTTCATCCATTGTAGCAAATGTACCACCCTGGTGGAGCTGTTATATTGTGGGGAGGCTATGCACGTGTGGGGGCTGGGGGACACGGGAAATCTTTATGTGGACCTTCCTATCAACTTTGCTGTGAACCTAAAACTGCTCTAAAAAAATAAAGTCTTTCTACATACAGATGGCCAACGAACACATGAAAAGATGCTCAGCATCACTAATCATCAGAGAAATGCAAGTCAAAGCCACAATGAGGTACTACCTCACACCGATCAGAATGGCCATCATCACAAAATCTGGAAATAACAAATGTTGGAGAGGGTGTGGAGAAAAGGGAACTCTCCTGCACTGTTGGTGGGAATGTAAGTTGGTACAGCCACTACGGAAAACAATTTGGAGGGTCCTTAAAAAACTACAAATAGAACTACCATATGATCCAGTCATCCCACTCCTGGGCATATACCCAAAGAAAACCATAATCCCAAAAGAAACATGTACCCTAATGTTTATTGCAGCACTATTTACAATAGCCAGGACATGGAAGCAACCTAAATGCCATGAACAAATGAATGGATAAAGAAGATGTGGCATATATATATATATATATATATATATATATACACAATGGAATATTACTCAGCTATAAAAAGGAATGAGATGGAGCTATATGTAACGAGGTGGGTAGACCTAGAGTCTGTCATACAGAGTGAAGTAAGTCAAAAAGAGAAAGACAAATATTGTATCCTAACTCACATATACGGAATCTAAAACGGTACTGATGAACTCAGTGATAAGACAAGAACAAGGACGCAGATGCAGAGAATGGACTGGAGAACTCGAGGTTTGCGGGGGCACGGAGTGAAGGGGAAGCTGAGATGAAGTGAGAGAGTAGCATAGACATATATATACTACCAACTGTAAAATAGATAGCCAGTGGGAAGTTGCTGTATAACAAAGGGAGATCAACTCGAGGATGGATGATGCCTTAGAGGACTGGGATGGGGAGGGTGAGGGGGAGTTGAGGGAGGGAGGGAATATGGGGATATGTGTATAAATACAGATGATTGAACTTGGTGTACCCCCAAAAGTTAATAAATAAATAAATAAAATGGAAAAAAAGTAGTTAAAAAAAATAAAGTCTTTCTAAAAAAAATTTTTTTGGCTATGCCACACGGCTTGCAGGATCTTAGTTCCCCTACCAGGCATTGAACCCTGGGCCACCACAGCAAAAGCTCCAAGTCCTAACCACTGGACTTCCAGAGAATTCCCTTTAAAAAAAAATTTTTTTTAAGCAGGCTACAAAACCTCATACAGTAAGACCCTGGTTTTATAAAATACAGAGAAATGTAAAGAAAGAAACACACAATAATATTAACAATATTTATCTCTGAGTGATAGGATTCCAGAGGGATCTTTTATTTAGCAGGGAATACACATTACTTTTATTACCAGGGAAAAACTCTAAATAAGAATTATAAATTTTAAAACTGCTGGAAAGAAAGTGACGAGAGCTGATTAAGCCCAGCCTTTTCTTTTTTACATCTGTGGCCGATTAACAGAGAGGTTTTCTGTCTGGCTGGCTGACTGTCACCTGTTTTCCTTCTCCCATGGGGAAGGCCCTCACAGAGAAGGCAGGGCATGTCCGAGGTCACGGACTCTTGCCTCTGCATCTCATCCAGTGAAGGCTGCCCTGGGCTGTTACGGAACTCAGGGTCTGGCCTCCAGGGTCCATGGGGCAATGCAATCCCCATGATTTTCGCATTGTTGGGACTGTGACACTCGATAACTGCCCGAGACCCTGGTTACTAACTAGAGGCTGAGTGGCATCCAACACCAGAAGTGCCCACTTTGGACCAGGCTGGCCTGAGCTGGAATCCCCACTCACCACCTACCAACTGTGTTCCCTTAGGCATATGACTTTACCTCTTTCAACCACAATGTCCTCATCTCTACCACAAGGATTAACTTAAACAGCAGTTCTAACACAGGCCCTGGCACAAGACCAATTTATATCCATTTTCTCTCCTCCTTCATTTACATTTACTGCAAGAGAACTCAGTTCTCTATCTCCATCCCCAGGACTCAAAGAGCTCAAAGAGCAGAGTCTGAGGCCTCCTAGGTCTCTCCTCCCCACCCATCCAGGCCTCTGTTCCACCTCGGTCACCAAACAGTCCCTCTGCTAACTTCCAGGCCAAAGAGGACAGCTGAGGGGCAATCCAGAGACTCCACGGGGCTACCCAGGAAAGGGGGCAGGACGGGGAGGGTGGATGACTTGAGACCCCCACCCTGCATCCTCTCAAGTCACACTAGAAAAATCTAATCATCAGGCACACATACGTAATAAACCCAGGGCCCTGTTTAACCAGAACATGCATTATGAGCCTATGTCCTTTTCTTCATTTAAAAAAAAAAATTTGATGCTGAGCACTTGGTACACCCCCAGCATTATTCTGGGTACCTGATGCACAATAGAGAATGAGACAAGGTCTCTGCCCTCACAGGGCTCAATATCCACTCCTGCTGGAGGCGTGGGTGCATCCATCCACCGTTATTACCAAGACAGAGGAAAGAGGCTGGGACTGGTTGGAAAGCTGGGGATCCATGTGTGTAGTTCAGCCCATCAGGCAAGGAATCTAGCTTCCTCTCACGGAGACTCACAGAATCCCTCACTCTGAAATTATGAGCCTGGGGGTCCCCCGGGAGTTAGTTTTAAGTAGGAGGCATTCCGTGGCCCTAAATATCCTCATCCAAGATCCTAAGTCTCCTGCTTGTCCCTTGGTGGCTGGATGACTTTGGACAAGCCATGTAACATCCTCTGGTCCGAGCGTCCTCCTGTAAAACTGAGGCAAAGACACATCCCTCTTAGCGTTGCTGAGCACACGCAGTCATGCATGGAAAGCTACAGGTGTGGCGTTGGAAGAGCGTCGGTGCTTCCCCACTGCCCCCTCAGAAACGGCACCAACCAGAGACCTACAGAGCATGGTGGTTACGAGCAGAGCCTCCGGAGACGGGCTGCCTGGGGTCAAAACCCAGCACCACCTGTCATCAGCTGTGTGAGCCTCTCTGTGCTAAAATGTCCCATATACAAGATGAGGGGTGTCCTAACCCCTGCCTTGCAGGACTGTGGAAGTTTGGATTACCACATGGGGGGACGTGCTTAGAACAGTGTTACGTGCATAGTAAGGATGGCATGTTTGCTTCTCTTCTAGAAAACACGTTTCTGAGCATCATTGATCACGTTGTAGCAATTAGCACATGATTATCCCTCCCAGACAATCTTAGACGGTATGCAGGAAGCTCCCACTGCTACCAAGCACAGAGGAAGGCACACCGCTGTGAATACAAACAGCCACCCCCAAACACACACACACACACACACACACACACACACACACACACACACACACGCACACCACTGAATCATGGACCAAACAAACACGACCATAACAACTGTACTATCCGTGAGGTCAAAAATCACCAGACGCTACCCACGGCAGGAGGGTACCTTCACACTCACAGCTGTGTTGAGGGGGAGGAGCCCTGGAGGCTTGGGTTTGACTCCTAGCTCCCCTAGCTCTGCTCTTTCTTAGTGGTCCTGCCTCAGGCAAGTCGCTGAACCTGAGTCTCCTCCCCATAAACGTGCTGGGGTGAGGTGGAGGGGCCTTAACGCCACCTGTCTCACAAGCACGGCTCTGCCCCCTAGTGGGAGCAACGGAGCCCTTAGCAGGCTCTGACTCCCTAGTGCTCCCAGGCTAAGTGCCCTGGGAAACGGCTTCCTTCCTCCTGCAGGAGACCCACGGGCTGCCTTACTTCTCCCGAGACCCTCAAAGAGCAGCCTGAGAGTGCATGTTGAGAAAGCAGCAGCTTCCGAGCTCCGGGAGGAGGGAGAGCCAGCCGGGGGTCCCAGATCCCGCACTGTGTTTACTCCATCTGCAGTGCATCTCCGGGCTTCTACAGCCGTTTACTGGGCAGGAGGGAGCAGACAGCTGGGCTGCTCTCTGGCCTCTGGCTTCCCCCGACCTTTCCTTTGGAGAAAGGCAGCCTCAGTGCCGCTCACTCTAGGAATAGCTCTGACTCCAAGCTCCTGGAGGTGTGCGGGCTCAGGGCACAGACTGGGCACCCATAACCCCTTGAGGGTGCAGGGAAAGGGCACAGGGGGCAAAGCTGGAGACGGGAGAGATGGGGACAGGGATAAAAACAGGGGCTGCGACCGGAACACAGGACGGAAGTGTGGGGACAGAAACATGGGCAGGTCAAGGAGGGAGACGGGGCTGGGCCAGCACCAGGTCCAAGCAGGACGGGAGGTGGGTGGCACAGGGTGGGAGTGGAGGGCAGAGAGGTACAAGTAAGCACAGAGCAGGGCTGGGGGAGGGGTGGCAGGCGGTGTGGGGAAAGCCCTGCCCGGCGGGCTTCTGTAATTTGGGGACCCTCTCTTGCTCCAAAGGGGCCCACAGGAAATCTGGGGCTGGGGACCCCCAGTTAGAACCCACATTTTCACCCTAACCTGTGCATGCTTTCCAACAGTAAGCAAAAAGAGCACAATTTAGTTTAGTTAGGATGGGAAGTTTCACTTCTTATTTAAGAAATATGACAGCAACAATAAAAATACTCAGCTGAAATGCCACCCAACCAAGCCAACTCCCCTGGAAAGTTAAAGTCAGGCGCCCCCATCCCAGCACCCTGTACCTTTAAGGAGGAGAAGGGTTCCCTTGCTCCCGCCGGCCGCCGGCCCCGAAGAGGCAGGTTATTCTTGGAGATAGAGAAGACTTACCTAAAACTGAGTTATTCCCCTTTCCTCCTCCGGCCAGCCTCTCTTCACTCTGGGGAGCTTTTACCATTTAAGGTCAATGTTACATCTGGCTCCGGAGCTCAGAGCTGAGAAGCCTCTGGCTGCTGAGCCCCGCTGCCCGCCTCCTCGGAGTGGGGCTGGGACTTAGAGCCCAGAGCTCCTCGGGGACCCCTCTGGCCTGGCTCAGGGGGCTAACGGCAGGGAAGCTGGCCAGGCCACCCGGGGCTCAGCGCAGGCTGGGCCTGAGAGGCAGCAGCTTGCCCCGGGCCCCTCCCACGGGCACCCACACTGCAGAGGGCAGTGCCCACGGGCAGCTCATGCTGCTGGGCAAGTCCTGGCCAGACGGGGACCAGGGGAACTCGGCAGGTCTGCCTCCCAGCCTGGAGTCTCCAGCAAGTGTGTGAGCCTGGACAAGACCCTGGCCCAGCGCCAGGGAAACTGGGACCATTTCCTGTCCCGGGGATTCGGAGGTGGGGGCTGTACCCACCTTAAGCCTTGGGATTAGCAGAAAGAAGGGCCTGGAAGATTCAGTTAATCCCAGACCTGGCACCAGCCCCGGGACTTCAATCCCTGCTCCTCTACTCAACAGCCCTGTGGTCTTAACCTCCTGGAGCCTCAGTCTCCTCATCTCTCAAGTGGGAATCACAGTGATTGCACCTGCCTAACTCCTAGGGTTGCAGGAGGATTCAATGAGGTAATAGTGACGGGCTCAGCACAGTGCCAGCAACTTAAACTTGCTGATCAACACAAATTAATTTCCTGCCCCTGCCCGGACACAGGTGAGGAAAGGCTGCCTCTCTCCTGGAAGTCCATACCCTGCCCTGACTCGCTCCTCGCCACCTTGGGTGCAGTACCCGCCTGGAGAAAGATCATGGCACCGCGGGCCCTGAGCCAGTGACACGTGGGCTCCAGCCCTCTTCTGCAGCTAGAGGCAGCTCAGAGGAGCCCCGAGTGAGGTTGTCAGATAAAATACAGGACACTTACTGAAATCTGAATTTTAGATAACACTTATATTTTAGTATAAGTATGTCCCAAGTATTGCATGAGACATACTTATATTAAAAGAAAATATGGGGTTTTTCAGCCTAAAATTCTGATTTCACTGCCCACCCTGTATTTTAATTTGCTACGTTTGGCAATTCTAGCCACAGGCCATCATTTGCCGCCTCAGAAAGCATTCACCAGTCGTGCTGAGAGCTCTAGGGGTTGTGCTTCAAGGCTTGTGGCCTCAAGCCCTCCTGGTGACAGCTGCCTGGCTGTACACAATCCTTATCACCAGCTCCTGGCTATGGGTCAGTCACCTCAGCCATGGCAGTCTTTCTCCACCGAACCCAGCCCACTGGGCGTGCATCCCAGCCCCTTCCACGGGCATCCAGTCCTGAAGTGTCTCTCCTCCCTGCTTGTTATGAGAGATTCCTGATGAGACCACAGTGCATGCCGTCTGTCACACCCATAAATAACTGTATTTTTGCAGATGGAACCAGAGGCGACTTTCCTGGGTACTAGTCACGCTTTCTCTCAGGCGCCTACCCCTACCCATCTGCTTGGGAACAGGCTCCCCCTGGTAAAGCCACATGGTGGTAACTACTAGAATTGCATGTATAGGGACTAGAAGGAATTTACCAAACTCTTTAGTGCTGTTTCTCCAACTGCATCATGTAACAGAACCCCAAGTGTGAAATTCTCTGGACTCCTCTTCCAGAAATTCTAATCCTATGAATCTAAAGTGGGACCCAGGAATCTATATTTAATTAAGGCCCTCAGGTGATTCTTACGTAGTTGGTCCAAAGACCCCACTTTAAGGAATGATGCTCTGAAGGTTGATTCTATGAATCAAGCAGCAATTACTACAAAGACAACCAGAAACTTAGGTTGATGGAACTGAAGGCTTTGTGTGCATGTGAGGGGGTGTGTGTGTGTGTGTGTGTGTGTGCGCCTGTGTGTCTGTATGTGTGTATACAGACTGTCTATTGAGCACCTACCATATTCCAACCACTACATTAGATGCTCTACATAAAAGTATGTATGTACCCTCATAAATGCCCTATGAAATGGAATTATTTTATCATTCTTCTGAAAATGAGACTTAAAGAGGTGAAAAGACTTGTCTGATGTTCCACAGCCAGTAGAGCTAAGAGGTGCCCTTATGTGGCTTAGCCCTAAAGCTCTCCCCGCTGTACCATACTCCCTCCTCTTCAGCCAGGGTTTCTTAGATTAAGGTTTATGGATAGCCTTCAGGGGTCTCTGAGCCAACTGAAACTGCATGTAAAGCACTGCGTGATTTCTGTTTTTCTTGGGTACAGGCCCACAGCTTTCACCAGACTCACAGAGTGGTCACCAAGTAAATAACTTTTAAAATCACTGCATTAGCACAAGCATTTCATAAAACACATTACTGACGGGCATGTGAAATGGAGCATGCTCTATAAAAGAAAATTTAGCGTGATCAAAATTATAAGGCTCGTATCCCCTTGACCCAATTCCACGTCTAGGAATTTATTCTACAAACACACTCCCACACTTGGGAAACGACAAATGAACACGACTATTCATTGCAGCTTTGTCTATAAAAGCGACAGGACCGGGAACCACATAAATGTCCACCAGTTGTGGGTCATAAAAGATGATGGGGATGGCCGCAGCAAAGGATGAGAAAGCCCTCTGTGTAGTGATATAAAAAGCCTCCAGGATCACATGGTTAAGTGGAGAAACTAAGACAACAGAGCAGTGTAGATACACACACACACACACACACACACACACACATATACTCATATTCACACACTCATGAGTACGTGTGTGTGTGCACAGTCTCACTAAAATCAGCACAAGAAACAAACAACATTAACAGCAGTTGCCCATGAGGGAGGGAATCTAAGTGGCTGGGGCAAAGTGTATCCACTGTATACCTTATTTACACATTTAAAGTTTTGAATCATGTGTTTACATTCAAAAATAATAATAAAACAAAAGCACTGCTGGAAACAATTGTAATCAATTCATCCTCCAGCACTGCCTCCCCTAGTATTGGCATGAGCCTGACCAAAGGTTATTTTTGGTTTTTCACTTCTTGTTTTGGAGTAATTAGACACACAGGAAATTGCAAAAATAGTACAAAGAGTCTCATGTACCCTTCACCCAGCTTCCCCCAGTGGTGATATTGTGTATGGCTGTTATATGATACAAAAACCAGGAAGTGGACATCGGTACGTTATTGCTAACTGGACTACAGATCTTATTCTAAAACTTATTTTAAAAATATAGCCTTCTCACAGCTCGTATATTCATTTAAAATGTTTATTGAGTGTGCCAGACTAGGGTTGGCTGATGGGATGTGGTAGGGACACTTCAGAGCCATCCCTGCCCTCATGGGGTGTAGACCAGTGAAGGTGACCCCTTATTTAAATGGGAACAGCATTTGGAGGCCCAGGACCCAGCAGTGCACAAGGAGTGCTGACCACAGCTCTAAAAAAGGCACTGTGTCCCTTGCTATCCTGGTCATGGAGCTTCACAGCTTGCCTGAAAGCTGACTTTTAATCCTTAAAAGAGCATGAGCAATTACTGGGCTATATTTATCCTTGTTCCTGGAGCCACACAGGGATTTGGCCTCGCTCTACCCAAATCTCCAGCTCATCACTCATTCCCATCAGAGACAATCATGTGTCTTCAGCATCAAAGAGGCGGTCCAGCCGAAGAGCGCTGGCACACGGCTGGGGGAAGCTCTCCCCACAAGCCCTCTGCCTCAAGGCCAGGGAAAAAGTTTAAAACTCCCAGGCCAAAAGCACGTCCTGGGGCCGAGGGAGGCCAAGCCAGGAGAAGCAGCAGCTTGCCAAGAACACTGCCAGCTCGGGGACTGGCTGCTGGGATGCCCACACTGGCAGCGTTGGCCTCCCTGCCCCTTTTATACTTAGCGACTCTGTGCGATACACAGCACTTAGGAGGCCCCGGATGAGTAAGCGAACAGATGAGTGGCCACATAGATAGGAATGGCATCCAGGTGTCAATACAGGTGTCATTTACTGAACATGGTGCCGGGCACTGTGTCGGCTACTTTACATAAAAGGTCTAGTCAGTCCTCACCAAATCCGTGTGACGTAGGGCTTCTTATCCCCAAGTCCTAGATGAGGAATCTGGGACACGGAGAGGTCCAGGAGCCTGCCAGTGCCTCACAATCTGTAAACCCAGATCTTTGTGACTCTAGAATCTGTGGGTGTCAAGTTCAAGAGAGCAGACTGGGAACACAAGGTGTCACCTCTCCCTCCCAGCATCCCATTAAAATAATAGCAAATGAAGCCTTAAAAAAGAATAAATCCTTAGCCATAAAGGGGATGGGAGGGGGCATGAGTGCACACACCTCTGGAACTAGCAAGGGGATGGAGGAGGGCTGCCTGATGAGGCTGGGACCCTGGAGGACCCCCAGAGAAGGGGGCTCAGCCATTCTGGGGCCCCTTGAGGGGCACCTGGGCTTCAAAAGCCAGGTGTGACGAGGACATAAATGAGATACGGAGTCAAGGGGATGATTAAAATCTCTGGGCAGAAGGGGTTGGAAAGGAACTACCTCAAGTAACTTTTGTGCACAGCATTTGGACTAAATGCCTTTTTCCGGCTGAAGGGAAAAAAATGAGCCGCAAACAAACATTGAGTAGACTTCTTTTTCATAGACATATGGATTAGCAATTCTCAAAATGCTTTCTGTGCCTTCTAGGATTAAGTAAATTAGTAACTACATTGTAAATAATGAGAGTCAAGTTTCTCACTGTCAAAGGAGGGAATGACAAATATGGAAAGGAGAGAAAATAGAATAAACCACGCACTGCTTTGTTGGAATTATAGTATTGGAATGAACTGGAAGGATGGATGGGTGGATGAATAGATAGATGGATGGGTAGATGTGTATATGGGCATGTACACGTAAACATATTTATTTACATTTATATACATACATAAAGACATGTATTCATGACATACATCTGTTTTCTAGCTCTGTCCACTGAGAGGGCCTGGAAATAACGATGCTCCGATAGCAATGAACACACTTTACACACAAATTTTGGTTTATAAATACCCTTCTCCAATAAAAGGATCTAGGGCTCCTTGGAGACATGGGTAATTCTAGGGCTGGGACAGGAAAAGACAAGATGAGCCTGGAACATTTTACTGTGCCAAAAAGTAAGGAACTGCTTCAAGAATGATGGTGACGTGTCAAGAGGACAGAGGACCATTTGAAGAGGCTCTCACTGGCCAAAACTGAGACAATATGAGCATCAAAGTAACTAATGATAGCAAAGGATTCTAACCCATGAATAAAGTAAGAATTCACAAGTGGTCCTGGGGTGGTCCACAAGTGCTCTCTAGGGAGAGAGAAGATCTTGGCATCCTGACTGCATTAGGCCAGCCTTGGAGGGAACTGGCAAAATTGTCCTCCTCTTTCTCCACTCTCTCTCAAGAGCAAGACTTACCCATTGTTTCAAGGATGTGCACTGTGCACATACCTTGTTCCTGGGCCTCTGCCAGGCAGTGAGGTTACGGAGGTGAGCCACATGTGACTCCTGCCCTCCAGAAGCTTATGGTATAAGATTCATGAAAGTAAGGGACATCTATGATTATAAGGTGTGTAAAAGTGGTTTTCAAACTGTCTGTCAATGTGCTTACATGAGGCATTAGAGTAAAACTATTCTACAAGGACGAATGTGATTAGTACCATGGATGGGCTGGGCTGGGGTCATCACTGAACTTGAACCAAGGGCTGCAGGCATTCCAAGGAAGAAGTGGGGGCAATAAGGAAGATTGGATTCTAGCGGAGTGGGCATTTGAGGCAGTCATGCATCCAAACAGGTCAAGGTTTCAAGATGTGGAGAGTGGATCAGGGAAGGTGTTCCTAGAGGAATAAGTGGTGTGGGCCTAAGAGTGGCCGTGGGAAAGTGCCCAGGGATGCAGTGGCAGGGGTTCTGTCATGGGGGTGGGCTGAGTTGGTCAGACTATGAAGAGACCTTGAACCCTAGGCCTGAGTTTGGACTTAACTCCATGTGGGTGGGGAGCCCCAGAAGGTTTCTAAGCAGGACCAATGTGTGATGAGAGCCAGGCTTTGGAAAGATTGTTCTAGGACAGGGGGACCAGTCAGGAGATTATTGATAAATGTCCTTTGGAGCCAGATGGAGTCCAAGGAACTGTGGGGAAATTAAGTAACCTCTCCAGTGTCAGTTTTGTCATCTTCAAAATGGGTAACACTGGGGATTATCTTCAAATACCTGTTATGGCCCACATGCTGGCCAATTATAATAGGTACCAATGGCTATCTTACTGGATTCACTGGGTCCTGGAGGTCCCTTGCAGTACCAGGCACCAACCCTTCAGCTGACAGATCATGGGGAGATTCAGGGAATTCTAGGGGAGAGTCCAGGGCAGCTGGGGTGGTAGAGGAGCAGTCACGGGTCTCAGGGCAGGAGCTACTTACCAACTGACAGGGATGTATCTCGATACTTTAACGACACATGGCTATAGTGGGGTAACTGGGGTGAACTGTAGCCTGGGTGCTCCTGAAACACCCCAGAAACATGTGGCTCTCAAGAGAGAAGAAGATGTCACGTATGATCAGGTTGAGCCACTGGATATACGATGGAGTCACCTACGGAGATGGGAAAGCCAGCTGGGGAACAGGAGTAACAGACTCAAGAGTCCCATTTTGGACATGTTAAGTTTTAGATGACTATGAGACATCCCAGGGGAGATGACACGTGGACAGTGAACATGTGAAGCTCTGCACAGAAGTGGAAACAACAGCGATGAGGGTGGGCAGAGAGACATAGACTCAATAAATTTGTGACCTAAGTGCATGTAGGGGGTTGAAAGAAGAGGTCAGGTGACTCTGGAGGTTGATCCCTTGATAGGTAGAGAGAATGTTAATGCCGTAGAGCAGCCAGGAGCAGGTGCTCCCTGGTTTTTTTTTTTTTTTTTTTTTTACATCAAATTTACCATTTTAATCATTTTTATTTATTTATTTATTTATTTAATTGGCTGTGTTGGGTCTTTTTTTCGCTGTGCGCGGGCTTTCTTTTTAGTTGTGGTGAGCGGGGGCTACTCTTCGTTGTGGTGTGCAGGCTCCTCATTGCCGTGGCTTCTCTTGTTGCAGAGCACAGGCTCCAGGCACGTGGGCTTCAGTAGTTGCAGCACATGGGCTCAATAGTTGTGGCTCACGGGCTCTAGAGCGCAGGCTCAGTAGTTGTGGCACACGGGCTTCGTTGCTCCGCGGCATGTGGGATCTTCCCGGAGCAGGGATCGAACCTGTGTCCCCTGCACTGGCAGGCGGATTCTCAACCACGGTGCCACCAGGGAAGCCCCGCTCCCTGGTTAAGAAAGATGAGTTGAGAGGCTGGGGGGACACCTGGATGGAAACGCCCACATGGAGACAACCAAATGGAGATGCCCAAGTGGAGATGCCCAGAAGATGCTTAGAAATACAGGATTGCAAGGCTTGTTGCTTGAGAGACGTCCGGACTGCTGGCAGAGATTTTAGAAATATGGATCTCTAGCAGACCTTTAAGTCAAAGGTGAAGATTGTGAACAAGCTATTGGATGCTTGGGACATTGATTCCACGTCAACAGGTAGAATCAGAAGCCAAATTGCAGGGGTTTGGTGAAGTCTTGGATGTGATGGTGATGAGGCTCATTTCATCACGCACTCAGCAACCATATGCTGACACGAGTGGGTGGAAAAGAGAAGGATGTGGGTAGGAATGGACTGTGATACCAGGGTGATCTTAGATGTCCTGTAAGGGGGAGGAGGACTGGGGAGGATTTCAGAGAAGGTAGTACTGCTCTTTGGAGAAGTCTGTCTGGAGAAATCTGTCCCCTCCTGCACTCTGTGCTCACACACATCCATCAGAGAAGAGCTTTCCTTGGCTCACATAACTGCACGCAGGCGTAAATGGACAAAGCTGTTCATGGCTGCCAGTGGTTATTTGGGGATTATGGTGGTCCCAGACCTCACCAACATACCCAAAGAGCTGAGAGGGATCACCATCTCAGCCTTACTGTTTCACATTCATAGGCCACGGGAATGCTGGAGCACACCAAAGAGAAACTCGATATTAGACATCTGTCACTTGTTAGGACTTTTCTGCCTCCTCTACCTAATTTTGAGGACCTCAAAGACAGGGGCTCTAATGTAGGACTCTTTAAGTTGCAAAGAACAGAAACCCACTCTGGCTGGCTCAAGTGTAAAGGTGGCTGTGCCGATGATAACTGAACCCCCACAAAACCTAAGGAAGCATACGTGGACCTCAAGGGAGCAGAGAGCTGTCAGGACCTGAGGCTCCTCCTCTGTCTATCTTAATGTCTCTTACCCTTTGTCTCCCTCACGCCACATAACCCTCTCTCTCTGCCTGTATCTCTCCCCCTCACCCCCTCTCTCTTTCTCTCTCCTTCTCCCTGTGCATCTTTCCCTCCTCCTTCTCCTCTCTCTACTCTTGCTTTTTCTGGACACTTCCCTTGCTGTGGCTCATATGGCCTCTCAGCTCCAGCTGTCTCCTTCCCCAGCTGCCTGACAAGTGTCTTGCTTTAGATTTTCAAAAGCATCTGACTGGCCTAGCTTGTCTGTTTAAGCCAAGTCTCCTAAGTTATTAGCTGCTTTGGAGGAGGTATCTCTCGCTGGCCTAAGAGTCATAGCCAGGGCCATGTGTTAAATACGGTGACCCTTTTCGGAGCCAGATACCGGTGTCAACAAACCAGCAGCCTCTTTATTCAGGGGATCCTCATTTCCTGTGGCCAGGACCTCTTTGAGTCCAACCTACAATTGTGTTGGCTCTTGTAACAACCAAGTCATTCTTGGCTCATCGACAGCCCATGGTCCACTGAGACCCCCAGATCTTTATCACAAAAATTGAGCTATCCCGACCTTGCCATCCCCTAAACTATCCTGAGTAACTCTGTAGTCTCAGCCTGTTCTTCAAACATAGGATTCCCGTGCTGGTGCCACAACACTGCAGATTGTTTATCTCCCCAAAGGAAGAGTCAAACCTTTCTCAGATTGTCCTTTCTGGCTACACATAGGTTTGGGGATTTGTTTTTTTGTTGTTGTTGTTGTTTTTTAATGAAAAAGGGAAAGAGATGTGAAGCATAAAAGGATTTTTGAGGTTTGCAAGTTAACATTCCACCATTAAATTAATGCTAACAAAAGCTCGATTTCACTAATCCTGAGAGGAACTTGATCTCCAGATGCGCTGACTTGCTGGTTGGATGCCTGCACCACGAGGCCTCTTCCACAGCCCAGAGTTGGGTGTTTTTCCTTTTTAAAAGTCTTTGAAGTTGCAAAGAGCATATATCACTTTTTAAGAGCAAACCCAAAAGAAATCTTGCGAGCAGTTTGGTTCAAGTGAAGGCTAACCGAATTAAATAGAACAGTCTCCTTTCATTACAACAAAAGAAGAAGAAAGAGGAGAAGGAGGAGGATGGGGGGTGCATTTGTTCTTCCTCATCCCCTCGATAGGGAACGCTGGGCTGCTCCAGGGCTTGGTTCTCAGACCCAGATTCTTTTCTATCTGCGCTCACTCCCAAGAGGATCTTATGCGAGCCCATGATTTTAAATATCATCTATTTAAACTCTCAGAAGACTCTCAAATGCTCATGTCCAGTCTGGACCTCTCCCCACAACTCCAAAGTCATATATCCAACTGCCCACTTAACACCTCCTCTTGGGTGTCTCACAGTCAGCTCTAATTTAACCCATCCAACCCCCAGAACCTGCTTTGCCCTCAGATTTCTCCATCCTTCAAGTTGCTCAAAACACAAAACATGACTTATTCGTGATCCCCCTTTGTGCTCCCCACATACCTCACAGGAAATCCATCAGCAAATCCTCTTGGCTCTACCTTCAAAATATGTCCAGAATCTGACCATTTCTTACTACTTTACCACTACTACGCTGGTCTAGGCCTCTGTGACGTCTTGCCATGTCATCAATGCAATTGCCTTCTAATTTCTCTTTTGCCCCCACAAAGCTGGCAGAGTGTTTCTTTTCCATCATGAGCTATGTCATGACTTACAAGACTTACTTTGTACCAGGTACTATACACGGCAATTTATATCCATCACTTATTCTCAAAATGTATTCCCCCAAAATGTTCAGTCCGCACTTTCCAGTTAAGGGAGTGAAATGAAATACTTTATCCAGGAAGACACAGCTGTTCTTTGAAAGAGCTGGACCTGAACATCTCAAGGCCCAGGATCTTTCTTTCAATCTAGTTGCTAACAAAGAATTCAATTTTCACCCCCAGGAAATCCCTTTCTCAAAGCTGTCTGATGATGGGACTTCCTAGGTGGTACAGTGGTTAAGAATCCGCCTGCCAATGCAGGGGACACAAGTTCGAGCCCTGCTTCAGGAAGATCCCACGTGCCTCGGAGCAACTAAGCCCCGTGAGCCACAACTACTGAGCCCATGTGCCACAACTACTGAAGCCCAAGCACGTAGAGCCTGTGCTCCACAATAAGAGAAGCCACCACACAATGAGAAGCCTGCACACCACAATGAGCAGTAGCCCCCGCTCTCTGCAACTAGAGAAAGCCCGTGTGCAGCAACGAAGACCCAACACAGCCAATAAATAAATAAATAAATTTATTACAAAAAAAAAAAGCTGCCTGATGAAGTCAATGCAATCTAAAGCCAAGTTCATAAAAAGAGATTTTAACAAAATCAGGTAGGTAAAAATGGAAGGAAAGCAGGAAGAACATTTCTGTTGGTCAATCTTCTTGACAGCACTTTACCTGCCCAATTTATTCCACTTAATCAGTAAATCTACCCAACTTATGGTATTATATATCAGAAAGAGGTTTTTACCAGGTATCCTGGGGCCATGCAAGGACAATACCAACCAGAGCCATATTTACTCTTTCCCTCCTTGGGATTCTGGGCCCCGTATTATTATTTTTTTTTCACATCATTCTGGGTGCAATGTTCCTCAGGCTCAGTACCTCTTTTATTTCAACAGTGACAAAAATTGCACAAACAAATATCTGAGTACATCCTCCAAACATGGAGAAATGTCTATGCTTCAGAATTCAGAAATGCCCCATCCAATCCATTTGTTTTTGTAACCTTGAACTTTCACATTTAAAATAAACCATGTACTAGACAAAAGAATTCACTTTGGATCTGAGCCTTCCTTTGTGATCATCCTTCCTTCTTCTGGATTAAAAGCAAAATCTTCTTAAAGCATCTTGGCCTGTTTTGGATTCTCCAAAAGCTAGTTTTGAGGGGTGCCAGGGACCCCCCACATTTTTCTGGGAGGTGGATGCTGCTCAGTTTTTGGCTTTTTTCCTGAATGTTGAAAGCATTCTAGGAATGGAAAACTGTAGTGCAGGACCCTGAAGGCAGGGCATCTGGATGATGGGTTCCCTAAGAGCAACAAGGGACTGACTGGAGAAGCCACCCCCTAGAAGATGCATAGCTTTGGGCAGTAACCTTAGCTCTGCATGGAGGCTGTCACCCCATGACCCACGGGAATCTGCTTGTGCTTCAAATGTGGATATAGGGGATGTGGTTGGGAATTCTGATGGGCTAAAAATGTGATATGAACCAGAAAGGCTCTGAGAAAAGGTAGCATCTGCTGTTAAGCAAGACGCAGCTCAGAACTACAAGAGGTGAAGAAGGGGAGCGTGCCAAAGCATAGAACCAGACTTAACACCAGCTTGTGATCAAGCTCCAAAAACGCCAAATTGCTCAAGGATAAACAGGATGGGATCTCAGGGGCTACAGACAAAGGGACCTGCCAGGAAGGGTCAGTGAATGAGAGCAGTAAAGGAAGGGTTTTACTCTTCCAGAAGTCTGAAGACCCACCACAGTCCTTAGGGAACATGACACCCACTGCAGAGAATGGCCTTTGGCCAGAGTAGGGACTCAAAGCCACAGCTTCAAATCCACAGCTTAGGAACTTCCCTGGTTGCGCAGTGGTTAAGAACCCACCTGCCAATGCAGGGGACATGGGTTCGACCCCTGGTCCGGGAAGATCCCACATGCCGCGGAGCAACTGAGACTGGGAGCCACAGCTACTGAGTCCACGTGCCCTGCAACTACTGAAGCCCGCACACCCTAGAGCCCCACGCTCCGCAACAAGAGAAGCCGCTGTAATGAGAAGCCCGCGCAGCGCACCGCAACGAAGAGTAGGTCCCGCTCGTCCGCAACTAGAGAAAGCCCATTCCTAGCAACAAAGACCCAATGCAGCCAAAAATAAAAATAAAATGCACATAAAATCCACAGCTTAATATTCATTCATTCATTCATTCAATAAACATGTATCTTTTCTACTTCCTGCTAAGGACTCTCCCTGTCTTTACTATTGCCTTTGTCCGATCCAATCCCGTCCCCTCCCGCAGCTGGAGAGACACTTCTAAAATGCTATTCTGTTGCTTACACCCTCTGATAGAGGGAGACCAGACATAAGTGACTGAGAGGATCCCACTCTCTGTATCGAGATCTCCTCTCCCTGAGTGCGGCTAAGTCTGCCTTCCTCCTTCCTGCTTAAAAGATCCACTACTGACCTTGGACCCTTCACATACCTACTCTAGCTGTGTTAATATGAAAGTCTGAGTGATGTCTCCTTTCATTTTGCATCAGAATAATTCTTTGAACTCTTGGAGTTTAATCTTATTTTTTTGGTATTTTTAGAAGGAGAAAAATGAGGATGGGGTAGAACAAATGATGCTGGCTCATTGCAACTCATTTACCTCTTCACTCTGCCCCCAGACCGTCTCATTAAGACCTCCATATAACATCCACATATAACAGAAGGACTGCTAATATAGACTTTAAAAAAACCGTATAATTTTTGCTATGTTTAGAAGTGAGAATAGCAAACTACACTAGGGTAGACTGTACCTACTGTGGGGAAAAAAATCAATCGAGTGACATCTCCTAACAAATATAAGGCAAATAAGCACTCATACACAGGAAAGAGATGTAACAAACTCCTGTAGTCTGACAAAGACTACTTCTCCCAAACATCTGTGATATGTCTACTGTGGTAAATCTGCAAAGGAGGCAAGGGCATTGAGCCCCTAACCCTGTCCTTCTGCAGGAACACTGATATATTGGGAGGGCCCCAACTGGAATCTGTAAACAGAAAGGGATACCAAGGGCCGCAGAAGGGAACACATCATGAGGGTCTCCAGCTTGTGATAAGAGCCCAAGTGGTCACAGAGGAGGGGATGGGGGGGTTTAGTGAAGCATGTAGCTGAGGCCGCTGGTCCCTTTCAACCAAGCTGTCCTGACATGGTGGTGTGCTTTGGGTGTAATGCCTGAGTCAAATGTATGAACTAAATGAGCTGTAACTTTAGAACCTAAATAAGAGACACTCCTACGACCCAAGAAGGTATATCAGTCAGCTAGAGAAGGTTATGCTACAGTAAAAACAAACAAACAAACAAAAAAAACCTCCAAATTCTCAGTGGCTTATGTCTTAGTCATGTTACACGCTGGCTGTGGTTTGGCTGTAGATCTGCTCCATAAACTCTTCACTCCAGGACTCAAGTGAAGGAGCAACCGCACACTGCCATTTTTGTGGCAGAAGAAAAAGATAAAGAATGATGCCTCTTGAAGGCTCTGATTAGAGGCAGCACGTTACTCCCATCTCTTGGCCAAAGCAAGTCATGGGGCCAAGCTGGACAGCTGTGGAGTAAGAAATACAATCCTTTCACAAGGAGGGTAGAGACAATCTACCACAGAGAGTTCTAGACTAATGAGGGCATCGTTATAGCAATGATCCACAACTGCTTGAGACCTGTTTTCAACTATGACACCACATGATGGCAACAGAAACAAAGGCAGTAGCATCATCATTTGGACAATGAGACCCTAGCATCCTTTCTCTGGCTGGCACTTGGAGGCAGGACTGTCCCTTTGGACAGAGTAAGCCTCTGAGGTTATTAGAAAATTCAAGGGAAAAGATACCTAGAGTGGAAGATCCTGGACTTCCTGCTAAAAGACAGGCGTGTGGGTGCTTGGAAATTTTAAGGGAGATGATTTTAGTTGTACTCCAAGTTGGGAAGGCAGTTCATAACAATTATACGCAAAATCAAGAAGGTGACTTATGATTGTACAGCCGTCAATCAGCGGTAACCTGTGCCAGATAAGCTCTGTTAAGCACTTCATATAAATTACTTTAATCCACACAAGAATTTACAAGTAGGTAGTATTATTACCCCTGTTTTACAGAAATTAGGATTTATAAAGGTGAAGTATCCTTTCCAAGTGTACATAGCTAGCAGGTGCAGAGTTCTGGCTCAAACTCAAACCTCTCTAACTCCAGAATTTTCTCTCTAAACCACATCATTTGCTCGCCTCCCTCTGATGCGGTTACTCCAACACTCACCTCTGTAGTCCCTTTTCCTCTTCTAATTTGACCCCATTTCTTTTTTTCATGTCTTTGCCTGTTTTCTTCTTGGACACTCCCCCTCTGCTACTGCAGTGCCAGGGGCCTCTCCGAAGAAAGATCCCCATTCTCTGTCTCCACATCCTGAAAGTCAAAAAAACTTGTCCAGGTCCAGCCCTAAAGGTCAAGGTTGCTCTGCAGTGTCCTGGATTCCATGCCCCTCCCTCACCTACCAAGAAGGGTCCCCTCCCTGCCTCGAGTCCATCTCTGGCTGCAACTCGCCACCACCAATCCCACACTGGGAGCGTTCAGCTCTGCTAGAAAAGAGGCAAGAGGGGCAGAGCCCCGAAGCAGACCCTGCAGTAAATGCACAGCAAGCACAAGGCTAACTTGTCCTAATTCACAAGGAGAGGTCCCCACTTCCCAATTCTAGAAGAAGCAAACCTATTCAGTGAAGAACAACTCAGGAATTTTAAAACACTGAAAACACTCCAAGTGCCAGAGTCTTTCTGTGGCAGGCCCAGACTGTTCAAGGCCTTAAGCAGCCCCACACTTGGCATTTGGAGAGTCAACAATTACCATTTCATCTGAACATGCTAAAGTTTACCCTTAGAAGAGGGGCCACATGCTTTGAACCAAAACTAGGAAAACACTTTGGTGGGAGGTTTCTGATTTGTGAATGTACTTAAAGGAAAAGTCTCCTGATGACCTAAAAATCCTATTGCGTATGGTTTTGCATTCAACAAAATCCCTTGTATAAACAGAAATACAATTCTATGAAGTTGCAATTGTGCGCCCTCCTCTAATTACTCTATCAAGGCAGGCTTACACCTAAAGCCTTCTCCTAAAGTAGTGTTTCTCAACATGTGATCGCCTACTATGCATGCTTTAAGTTGAAGTTCCTGGATCCTACCCCAGATTGGGGGTGGTTGAACAAGGAATTCTGTCATGTCTAACAAGCTTTCTAAGAAATTCCCACTGAAATTTGAGAAACACTGCCCTAACTCATAAAAGGCCAAAAAAAAAAAAAAAAAAAGACTAATAAGCTCATGAGAAATAGAAGTTTTGGAATCCCCCAAATGCCTATAACTTTTCTCAAAAAACAGTCTATGCCATTACTTGCAAAAGATTGCTGGTCTGCGGCCAAAATGGTGGGCTAGGAAGACCCCGAGCCCACGCCCTCCCACAGGCGCACCAAAATCACAACTACTTACAGAGGGAACTCGCACAGCTCAACATCAAACAAACAACCCAGTTAAAAAATGGGCAGAAGATTGGACGTACAAATGACCAACAGACACATGAGAAGATGCCCAAAGGGCACAGGACCAGTTGGTACCAGCTGTATATTCCTTACAAATGAAGCCTGGGTTTCAGAAAACCCAGGAGGCTTTGGGAAAGAAGCTCTGATTACAGGGATCAGGCCAGCGGATGGAATTCACGATTCTTGGACTCTAGTACCTGAATAAGGGCAAACCTGGAAGACAAGCTAGCCCGGACACTTGCTGATGTGACCAAGGGGCCTGAGTATGGAGCAGAATGAAGAAAGCGCAGTCAAAATGCACAACTAGGCAGAACTCCTGGCTCCAGGTTACTTATCTGGAATCGCAGCTGATGCCGACTTGGGCTCCCCTGTCCTCTTGCTCATTGCTAGAGATGCATCACCAGCTTACTCTAGACCCATGCTGTTGAAGGACAATGAAACAACTGCTGCTTACTCCCTGGTCATCATACATGCCAGTCAGAATCCACTGTGTGCACCTGCCATTGGGTCACTTCCTCTAGCACCTGCCCAGCTGGGGGTCTTGGGGAGGAAGCAGGTAATCCTGGTCTCCAGCCCTCGTGCTTATCCTGCTCTGAGTAATCATTTATCCAATCTGACTCCTGACCCACCCAGCTGTCTGAGGTCCCACCCCATCTATCTCCTGGACTATTGCAGTAGCCTCCAGTTTGCCCTCCTTACCCCCAACTGCTACCACACAAATCCACTGCACAGAAAGCTACCCCATCAGTCTTCTTCAGGCGCAGTCAGCATCAGCTGGTCAAGTTGGTCTGAACCTCTTCAATGTCATCCTCACTGCTTACAAAATAAAATCTAAATCCCTCAACGGGACATCAAGATCTTACACAATCTAGGCACAACTTTCCCTTCTCATTTCATTTTCCATTCTATTCCCACAGGAATCCCCTCTCTGTGCTTGAGCCATACTTAAATCCTTGTTTTCCTACAATGCTCTACATGTTCCAACCTTCCTATCTTTTCACAGTCTGTTCTTTCCACTCCTCCCTCTCTGCAGTCACTGAAATCCTAGCCATTCTTTACATCACAAGACAAATACCACCTCCTCCATGAAGCCTTCCTAGCTGGAAGTAACTTTTCATTTCTCTCTGCCTCTAAGTATTTGTCATCGTCTAAATAGCCATCTGTGTCACTTGCTGCTTGTGTTTCAGTTTAACCCTTCTTTGAATGTAAACTCTTTGAGGGCAGTGCCATGTATTAAACTGCTAGCATGGTGTATATATTCAATAAATATTTGCTGAATCTGAGCTGATTTAGAAGATGAAATTAGATGGGGAATTCTGGGGTAGTTAATAGAAGAAAGAAAGAATAGAGAGCCTGGCCCAGTGTCCTCACAAAGCCAGCATGCCCTCAAGGGTGAGGCTAGGGAGGAGGTTGCAGTGTCCCTAGGCTGGGCCACATCCCAAGGGCTCACTACTGTCTCCAGCCACATAAATCCTACCGCAGTATTCAGAGACAGAGCCTTGACCTGGTGAGAACCAGACACAACAACTGCCCAAACTCAGGTCACCTGGGTGTTAAGATGCTGGGATGTTAATGCCAGAAGCGTGCGGCCCAGACTCGAGCACCCACATTCGTGCCTCCTTCTCAGGGCAGAGCCTGCCTGAATATGGCTCCACGTGGAAGAGCAGGCAAGGAGAGTCAGCCGTGACACTGGGCTCCCGTGAGCAGCATCAAGGTGGCTTGGGGTGTGCAGAAGCGATAGAGGTCGTGAAGGGTCTTCTGTTCCGCTCTGCACACACCCTGACGTCTTTGGCTTTCAGCTTCCCCACTTTTTTTGGTCTGGCATATGGAAGGCCCAGTTGTCAGCTCTGGGCACTGCTTGTGCTCTTGCCTCCATAGGAATCCAGATTTCCTACAGAACAGGGAGAGTAGTGAGCTGGCATCCCCTGCACTTCTCAGGGAATGAGTTCTCAGAGATGTTGGAATTTGCCATGAGGCAGGAAACTTCTTCATAGTGACTTAGGTTGGAGGTAGAAGGAAAAGGAGGTGAACAGAGTCAGGATCTGGCCTTGGCTTAGGCCTTAGGGATCCAGCATGCACAGCAGGTTTGGGTATTGCCTGTCTGACCCTCGGGAGTCCACCACCACCACCATCACGACTCCACCATCACTGCCACCACTGCTTAGGGAAAAGGGAAAAATAAAAACCTCTGTAAGATTAGCTCCTACACATGACCTTGGAGGCTCGTGGGGCCCCACACACCTGTCACTACCAGTGTGTGACTGATACAATAGGTATCTCAGTAGAATGCAGTTCACTTAGAAGGTTGAATGGTTACCACTGAATTCCACTAAAATCCCATCAATCATCAGGGCTTTATAAGAGCTCCTGACAAATGATAGCTTACTGTTATGGGTTGAAGTCCTAACCCCCAGCACCTCAGAATGTGACCATATTAGACATAGGATCATTGCAGGTGTAATTAATTAAGATGAGGTCATTAGGGTGGGCCTAATTCAATGACTGGTGTCCTTATAAAAGGGAAATTTGGACAGATACACACATACACACACACAAGGAGAGCACCATGTGAAGAGACTCAGGAGAAGATGGCCATCTACAACCAAGGAGAGAAACCTGGAATAGATTCTTCGAGAGCAGCCCTCAGAAGGAACCAACACCGTGGACATCTTGATTCAGACTTCTAGCCTCCAAAACTGTGAGACAACGTATTTTTGTTGTTGAATCCACTGTTTGTGGTACGTTTTTATGACATCCCTAACAAATAAACACTCTTACCATTGAAAAAGTCTCACTATAAATCATGATCACTTATTTAAGTTAGCCCTACAACAACCTGATGAGCCAGGTACTTTCATTCATCCTCATTTTTCCAAACGAAGGCTCTAAGGCTATGAAATGTTAAGAAACTTGCCCAAAGTATTAAACTATGGAGCCAAGAGTTGAACTCTGCTGCCTGACTCTCAAATCCCTGTTCTTCTCTGCGCCACCGAACACTGCCGAAGACAGAAGGGATGTCCTTATGAATAATGCTATCGTGGAAACCGGGCTCATATGAGCTCTGCCTGGTAGTTGTGTGGAGATGCTCAAAGTCACTGTGGTCAACACAACGGGCTTCCTGACGTGTCAGTGGGGTAGACAACACCTGGCAGCTCCCAGATGGCCACACGGGAGCCAGGGTGGATGACAGGCCAGCAAGGGCTGACAGGTGAGGCCCAGCTGACAGGATTTGGCAAGAGGGTGATGGTTCTACAGGGTGGGTGGCACTGGGCACCAAGAGAAGCCAATGAGAATTTCGTGAAAGCAGGAAACAGACAGGCAGTTATTAGGAATTGAGCCTGGAGAGGAATAAGGACAAGGCAGGGGCAGAAATGCAGAATCTGGGACCCACAGAGACCAAAGAGGCTGAAATTCAAGGCCAGAAGGTGGGGAGAGACGGCAGGAGCTCCTCAGGAAGATGCTGCCCCTGGTCAGAAGTAACTGGTCTCAAGGGCTGATGCCCGTGGGTTTGACTTTGGTGGGAACAAGGTAGAGAAGACAAGAGGCTTCTTGTCTGACTACTGGAGAAAAGACTCCCTTTGTGCCAGTGAAGCAAATGGGGAAAATCCTGTGTGAGGTAGCTCCCCCAACTGCAGGCTTAGAGCCATCCTGGCTTTCATTTGGGGTTCCTCTGCCCCCACTATGCCTGATTCAAGTCCAAGGGTCATGAAAGGCCTTTAACAGCTCTGGACAGAACATGCCTTTCTCATTTCTCTTCTGATTCTGGGCCCTGACTTCCTACCAGATCGGATACAAACACGCCCAGCAGATGCGCCCCGGCCACTTCCCGAGTGTCTCCCAGCCACTATCAGCCTGCCACCATTGCTTCCCCGAGCGTCTGGGCTCTCAGATATGAGCTTATGGGCTCACCAGTTGGGACCAAGGCCAGCCTTCAAGAAGCTGGGGGCACGGGACTTGCTTCCCTTCTGAGCTCTACTCACCCATCTTCACACCACTGCAGGACTTCCTCACCCACTTTTGGTGGGACATGGATAAGCATTTTAAATGTCATTAGCTGTATATTCTAATCTAATGCACATTTTGAAAAGGCAAAATTTAGGCTCCCATTTTAGGTTGAGCGTATAGAGGGGAAGGCAGATATGTTCCATCCCATCCCATTCCAACTGATTGGTAGTGGCTGCCTGGAGCACGGTGTTGAGAAGGATTCTGAAGAAACATCTGAACTCAGCAAAAAAAAAGGTCTAAGATCACTCGGTGGACAAAAGTGTGGACGCAGGCAGTGAGGCACAGGTGCCACACATTTGCTACTTCTGGCCTGTGGCCTAGCGTTCGTGGCCACTCTCTGTATGCATGTCCTGACCCCCAAGCTTGTCAGCTCCATGGGGCTTGAAGCTGAGGTGGAGACCTGAGCCAGCTGGGCCTCCTTGGCATCAGAATGTAGCACAGGGACAGGCACACAGCAGGCATCAAATTTTACGTGTTGATTCATCAGACGTTGTGAAGATCACCTCAATAGTCAGATTCTAGAAATGCACACACGAAACGGGGGTCCTTTCAATCTCCTTGCACAGGGAAATATTATAAGTAGCAGCATAATTCTTACAGCTCTTCAGGATAATGATTTAACAAATGTCACGAGAACCATAGAGAAATTCTTTTTGACCCTGAAATAGCATCCTTGAGACATTGTTCTAAGGAAACAGTCAAGAGATGAGGAATGTATTCATTCATAAACTTAGTAAGCTTGCTAAAGGTGTGAGGGCTGGGGCTTCCCTGGTGGTGCAGTGGTTAAGAATCCACCTGCCAATGGAGGGGACACGAGTTTGAGCCCTGGTTCGGGAAGATCCCACATGCTGCGGAGCAACTAAGCCCATGTGCCACAACTACTGAGCTTGCGCTCTAGAGCGCACGAGCCACAACTATTGAGCCCGAGTGCCACAACCACTGAAGCCCGCACACCTAGAGCCCATGCTCCGCAACAAGAGAAGCCACCGCACTGAGAAGACTGTGCACTGCTACGAAGGGTAGCCCCCGCTCGCTACAACTAGAGAAAGCCCGTGTGCAGCAACAAAGACCCAATGCAGCCAAAAATAAATAAATAAATATAAATTGAATTAAAGTTAAAAAAAAAAAAAGATGTGAGGGCTGTATCGAGGGATCACTATGCAGGACACATTCCATCTTGCCAGCAGCCTCTGACTCCCCACAGTCCTCTCTCCCATTTTCATTTCTCTACCCAAATGGACTCAGAGCCTCCAAATTCCTCCCCCTCTACTATAAAGAGTAACTCAGCTCTCCATAACACCTTCCCCAACACTCCCCCACCCAACCCCCCCAGACACTCCATTCAATGCTCTCACTCCCCACTCCAGAGAAGGCAGTGCAAAATGGTTATTCTTAGCATAGTTTTTTCCTTCCTCTCACATATACTATGGAAATTAGACAGCTATGAGAAAAAAGGGTTAGATCTGTATGTACTGACATGAAAAAAGATGCTGCTGATTTATCATCAGATGAAACAAACAAATAAGTCGCAGGGCCATATATATAGTGTGATACCTAGGTATCTGTGAGGTCTGGCGGGCTGTGTATCAAATTGTCAGCTGTAGTTTCCCGTGGGGAGAAAACGGGATTGAGGTTATAAAGGAGAACCTTCGCTTTTTTACTCCATATAACTGTGCTGTTTGAACTTTGTTTATTTTACAGTGAAAATGTATTGATTGTGTAAGTAAGAAAGAATATGTAGGATTTTAGCATGGGGGAAAGCAGGTCAGAGATTGCCAAGAGCTTGCCCTTTTGGAAAAGCAAATTTTTTTTTTTAGAATAGTTTTTTTATTCATAGTAAAATTAAGCAGACATTAAAGAGAGTTTACAAATACCACTTGTATTCACACATGCACAGACTTCCCCATTATCAGTATCCTGCGCGCGAGTGATACAGTTGCTACAACTCATCAACCTGTATTTATCATTATCACATCATTATCACTCAAAATCCATAGTTTACATGATAATTCACACTTTTTCTTGTATATTCTTTGGCTTCTGACAAGTGTATGATGACGCGTATCCACCATTACAGTATCATACAGAATAGTTTTGCTGACCCTCAAGTCCTCTGTTCTCTGCCTGTTCACCCCTCTTTTCCCTCTAATCTCTGACAACCACTGATCTTTTTATTTCCATAGTTTTACCTTTTACAGAATGTAATATAATTTGAATTAGAATGCGTCACCTTCTCCGATTGGCTTTGAAAAGCAAATTTTTAACCTCAGCTAGTTTGCTCATTTTCCCCCAACTGCCTCAGGAAGCTGAGAGGGTGAGCTCTCCTGTTGGAGGCACTGTTTGGAGAGCCAGGCTTAATGCTCTTGCATGACTGCTGGGTAACAACCCTTCTCCCTCAGCCCTTACAGATCACTCACCCGCATGCAGTGCACCAGAGTAGTCTGGGGCCCAGAAGAACCCTCCTTGATGGATTCTCCTTCTTCTGGTGAGAGCCATGCCAAAAAACCTGGGGTTCACCAAGACCACAAGCTCCTCTTCAACAAGGAGAGGTGAGAGGATTCTGAGCTGCTGATATTCCTCCTCACCTTTCTCAGAAGAATTAATCAGGCTTGACCAAAACCAACCAGTAACCCTGAATGAAAACAGAGAAAACAGAGCACCTCAGTTCTATCTTGCTCACTATGCCTCAACTCATAAGAAACAAAGATAAGTTCACAGGCTGTGGTATTTAACCACTTTAATGGATCAAGGGAAGTAAGAGCCTTGAATGTCCTCCCAGGTCAGATGGAAGTTTCCCTCCTGGGAAAAGAAAAATCCTGGCAAGTTAGTGCTGGTGGTTGGTAAGCCACCTTACCTCCTCGCCATGTGGCCCTCTCCACAGGGCTGCTTGAGTGTCCTCACAACATGGCAGCTGGATTCTCCAAGAGCTGGTGACCCAGGAGTGATCAGGCTATGTCTTTTATGACCTAGTCTCAGAAGTCACACATCATTTCTGCCACATTCTATTCATTAGAAGCAAATCAGGGACTTCCCTGGTGGTGCAGTGGTTAAGAATCCATCTGCCAATGCAGGGGACACAGGTTCAATTCTTAGTCCAGGAAGATCTTACATGCTGCAGAGCAACTAAGCCTGTGCACCACAACTACTGAGCCCACAAGCCACAACTACTGAGCCTGCATGCTCCAACTACTGTAGCTCACTCGCTTAGAGCCCGTGCTCTGCAAAAAGAGAAGCTACCACAATGAAAAGCCCACACACCACAATGAAGAATAGCCCCCACTTGCCACAACTAGAGAAAGCCTGTGCACAGCAACAAAGACCCAATGCAGCCAAAAGTAAATAAATACTAAATAAATCTTTAAAAAAAAAGAAGAAGCAAATCAGTAAGCCTGGCCCAGACTTAAGAGGAGGGAAATGAGGCTCAACTTTTTGAAGAAAGAAGAAAGAATTTGTAGGCATATTCTAAAACCACTACAGTTATTACCTATCAGCCCTTGTATAGCTTCAAGAGACATAAAAACGAGTCACACAAAATCCCTGCCATCAACCACAATTCTGTGTGATACACCACATTAACAAATTGAAGAATAAAAAAGCATATGATCATCTCAATAAATGCAGAAAAAGCTTTTGACAAAATGCAACATCCATTTATGATAAAAACTCTCCACAAAGTGGGTGTGGATGGAACATACCTCAACATAACAAAGGTCATATATGATAAGCCGACAGTTAACATCATACTCAATGGTGAAAAGCTAAAAGCATTTCCACTAACATCAGGAACAAGGATGCCCAGTCTCACCATTTTTATTCAACAAAGTATTGGAAGTCCTTGCCACAGCAATCCAACAAGAAAAAGAAATAACAGGAATCCAAATTGGAAAGAAAGAAGTAAAAGTGTCCCTGTTTGCAGATGACATGATACTATATGTATAAAATCCTAAAGATGACACCAAAAAACTACTATAATTCATTGATAAGTTCAGTAAGCTGCAGGATACAAAATTAATGTACAGAATCTGTCACATTTACATACACCAACAATGAACTATCAGAAGGAGAAATTAAGGAAACAATCCTATTTACAATTGCATTAAAAAGAATAAAAGGGACTTCCCTGGTAGTGCAGTGGTTAACAATCTGCCTGCCAGATAGGATCAAGATGGTGGAGGAGGAGGACATGCGCTCACTCCCTCTTGCAAGAGCACTGGAATTACAACCAACTGCTGAAGAATCATCGATAGAAAGACACTGGAACTCACCAAAAAAGACACCCCACATCCAGAGACAAAGGAGAAGGCACAATTGCATTAAAATCAAATCCCATAAATGCTGGGTGGGTGACTCGCAAACTGGAGAACAGTTATACTGAAGTCCACCCACTAAAGTGAGGGTTCTGAGCCCCACGTCAGGCTCCCTAACCTGGGAGTCCAGCAATGGGAAGAGGAATCCTCAGAGAATCAGACTTTGAAAGCCAGCAGAATTTGATTGCAGGACCTCCACAGGACTGGGGGAAACAGAGACTCCACTCTTGGAGGGCACACAAAAAAGTTTGCTCACCAAGACCCAGGGGGAAGGAGCAGTGACCCCATAGGAGAGTGAACCAGACCTACCTGCTCATGTTGGGGGGTTGCCTGCAGAGGTGGGGGGTGGCTGTGGCTCACTGAGGAGATGGGGGCACTGGCAGCAGGGGTTCTGGGAAGTGCTTATTGGTGTGAGCCCTCCCAGAGTCCGCCATTAGCCCCACCAAAGAGTCTGTGGGCTCCAGTGCTAGGTGGCCTCAGGCCAAATGACCAACAGGGTGGGAACACAGCCCTACCCACTGGCAGACAAGCAGGTTAAAGTTTTACTGAGCTCTGCCCACCAAATCGGATTAAAGCTTTACTGAGCTCCACCCACCTAGCCCTACCCACCATCAGTCCCTCCCATCAGGAAGCATGCGTGAGCCTCTTAGATAGCTTCCTCCGCAAGAGGGCAGACAGCAGTATCAAGCAGTATCAGCAGTATTTCATCTTATGGAATGGAAAACCACAGCCACAGAAAGATAGAGAAGATGAAAAAGCAGAGGACTTTGTACCAGATGAAGGGACAGGATAAAAACCCAGAAAAACAACTAAATGAAAAGGAGATAGGCACCCTTCCAGAAAAAGAATTCAGAATAATGATGGTGAAGATGATCCAGGACTTTCAAAAAAGATTGGATGCAAAGATCGAAAAGTTTACCAAAGACCTAGAAGAATTAAAGAGCAAACAAACAGAGATACGCAACACAATAACTGAAATGAAAAATACACTGGAAGGAACAATAGCAGATTAACTGAGGCAGAAGGGTGCATAAGTGTCCTGGAAGACAGAATAGTGATAGTCACTGATGTGGAAAAGAATAAAGAAAAAAGAATGAAAAGAAGTGAAGACAGCCTAAGATACCTCTGGGACAATGTTAAATGCACCAACATTCACATTATAGGGGTCCCAGAAGGAGAAGAGAGAGAGAAAGGACCCGAGAAAATATTGGAAGAGATTATAGTTGAAAAATTCCCTAGCATGGGAAAGGAAATAGCTACCCAAGTCCAGGAAGTGCAGAGAGTCCCAGGCAGGATAAATCCAAGGAGAAACACACTAAGACATATATCAGTCAAGTTGACAAAAATTAAAGACAGAGAAATGTTATTAAAAGCAACAAGGGAAAAACAACAAATAACATACAAGGGAACTCCCATAAGGTTAACAGCTGATTTCTCAGCAGAAACTCTGCAAGCCAGAAAGGAGTGGCATGATATATTTAAAGTGATGAAAGGGAAGAACCTACAACCAAGAAAATTCTACCCAGCAAGGATCTCATTCAGATTCGATGGAGAAATCAAAAGCTTTACAGACAAGCAACAGCTAAGAGAATTCAGCACCACCAAACCAGCCCTACAACAAATGCTAAAGGAACTTCTCTAAGTGGGAAACATTAGAGAAGAAAAGGACCTACAAAAACAACAACAAAACAATTAAGAAAATGGTAATAGGAACATACATATCAATAATTACCTTGAATGTAAATGGACTAAATGCACCAACCAGAAGACACAGACTGGCTGAATGGATACAAAAACAAGACCCATATATATGCTGTCTACAAGAGACCCACTTCAGACCTAGGGACACATACAGACCAAAAGTGAGGGGATGGAAAAAGATATTCCATGCAAATGGAAATCAGAAGAAAGCTGGAGTAGCAATACTCATATCAGATCAAATAGACTTTAAAATAAAAAATGTTACAAGAGACAAGAGAGGACATTACATAAAAATCAAGGGATCAATCCAAGAAGAGGAGATAACAATTATAAATATATATGCACCCAATATAGGAGCACCTCAATGCATAAGGCAAATGCTAACAACTATGAAAGAGGAAATCAACAGGAACACAATAATAGTGGGGGACTTTAACACCCCACTTACACCGATGAACAGATCATCCACACAGAAAATTAATAAGGAAACACAAGCTTTAAATGACACAATAAATCAGCTGGATTTAATAGATATCTATAGCACATTACATCCAAAAACAGCAGATTACATGTTCTTCTCAAGTGCACATGAAACATTCTCCAGGATAGATCACATTTTGGGTCATAAATTAAGTGTTGGTAAATTCAAGAAAATTGAAATCGTATCAAGCATCTTTTCCAACCACAATGCTATGAGATTAGAAATCAATTACTGGAAAAAAAACTATAAAAAACACAAACACATGGAGGCTAAACAATATGCTACTAAACAACCAAGATATCACTGAAGAAATCAGAGGAAATAAAAAAATACCTAGAGACAAATGACAATGAAAACACAACGATCCAAAACCTATGGGATGCAGCAAAGGCAGTTCTAAGAGGGAAGTTTATAGCAATACAATCCTACCTCAAGAAACAAGAAAAATCCCAAATAAACAATCTAACCTTACACCTAAAGAAACTAGAGAAAGAAGAGCAAACAAAACCCAAAGTTAGTAGACAAACTGGGACACTTGTAGAGACATGGATAGACCCAGAGACTGTCATACGGAGTGAAATGAGTCAGAAAGAGAAAAACAAATATCGTATATTAACACACATATGTGGGCTATAGAAAAATGGTACAAATCAACAGGTTTGCAAGGCAGAAATAGAGACACAGATGTAGAGAACAAATATATGGACACCAAGTGGGGAAAGTGGGGAGGGTTGGGGAGGGATGAATTGGGAGATTGGGATACCAAATTGTACACTCCAAATATATGCTGTTTATTGTCTGTTAACTGTATCTCAATAAAAGTTCTTAAAAAAAATAAAAAGAATCTGCCTGCCAAGGCAGGAGACGTGGGTTCAATCCCTGGTCCATGAAGATTCCACATGCCGCAGAGCAACTAAGCCTGTGCACCACAACTACTGAAGCCCTCATGTCACGGGCTACTGAAACCCGCACACCTAGAGCCTGTGCTCCACAACAAGAGAAGCCACCGCAACCAGAAACCCTTGCACTGCAATGAAGATTAGCCCCCGCTCACCACAACTAGATAAAGCCCATGCACAGCAACGAAGACCCAATGCAGCCAAAAATAAATAAATAAATAATTTTTTTTAAAAAGAGGGAAATTTAAAAAAAAAAGAATAAAATGCCTAGGAATAGATCTAAGTAAGGAGGTAAAAGACCTGTACTCAGAAAACTATAAGATATTATGAAAGAAACTGAAGACTACACAAACAGATAGAAAGATATACTGTGTTCATGGATTGACAGAATTAATATTGTTAAAATGGCCATACTACCTGAGGCAATCTACAGATTCAATACAATAACTATCAAAATACCAACGGCATTTTTCATGGAACTAGAATAAATAATTTTAAAATTTGTATGAAAGTGCAAAGACCCAGAACAGCCAAAACAATCTTGAGAAAGAAGTACAGAGCTGGAGTATCACACTCCCTGACTTCAGAATACACTACAAAGCTATGGTTCAAAACAGGATTGTACTGGCACAAAAACAGACACATAGATCAATGGAACAGGATAGAGAGCTCAGAAATAAACCCAGGCACTTATGGTCAATTAATCTAAGACAAAGGAGGAAAGAATTTGCAATAAGGAAAAGACAGTCTCTTCAATAAGTGGTGCTGGGAAAACTGGACAGCTACACATAAAAGGATGAAATCAGAACATTTTCTCACATCATATACAAAAATAAACTCAAAAAAGTTTGAAGTTCTAAGTGTAAGACCATAAAACTCCTAGAGGAAAATGTAAGCAGAACACTCTTTGTTATAAATCATAGCAGTATTTTATTGGGTCTGTCACCTAAGGCAAAGGAAACAAAAGCAAAGATAAACAAATGGGACCTAATTAAACTTAAATGCTTTTGCACAGCAAAGGAAACCATAGACAAAATGAAAAGACAACCCACTAAATGACAGAATATTTGCAAACAATACTACCAATATGGAGTTACTATCCAAAATATATAAGTAGTTCCTGCAATTCAACATAAAAAATCAAAAAAGATTTAAACCTGAATAGACTTTTTTTCTAGAAAAGATATACAGATGGCCAACAGGCACATGAAAAGATGCTCAACATCACTTATCATCAGGGAATTGCATATCAAAGCCACAATGAGATAGCACCTCACACATATCAGAATGGCTATCACCAAAAAGACCACAAATAATAGATGCTGGTGAGGATGTGAAGAAAAGGGAACTCTTGTGCTCTGTTGGTGGGGATGCAAATTGGTGTAGCCACAGTGCAAAACAGCATGGAGGTCCCTCAAAAACTAAAAATAGAACTACCATATCATCCAGCAATTCTACTCCTGGATATACCTCCGAAGAAAATGAAAACACTAATTCAGAAAGACACATGCACCCCAATGTTCATAGTAGGATTATTTACAGCAGCCAAGATATGGAAGCAACCTAAATGCCCATCAACAGACGAATGGCTAAAGAAGATGTGATGTGTGTGTGTGCACGTGTGCGTGTGTGTGTGTACACACAATGAAATATTACTCAGTCATAACAAAGAATAAAGTTCTGCCATTCGCAACAAGATGGGTGGACCTGCAGTCTATGTTAAATGAAATAAGTCACACGGAGAAAGACAAATACTCTATTTAATCACTAATGCGTGGAATCTAGAAAGTAAAACAAACGAATATAACAAAACAGAAACTGACTCACAGATACAGAGAACAAACTAGTGATTACCCATGGGGAGAGGGGAGAGAGGGCAAGACAGGGGTAGTGGATTAAGAGGTACAAACCACTATGTACAAAATAAATGCTACAAGGATATATTGTATAGCACAAGGAATATAGCCAGTATTTTACAATAACTTTAAATGGAGTATAATCTATAAAAATTTTGAATCACTATGTTGTGCATATGAAATTAATATAAGATTGTAAATCAACTAGATCACAATTAAAAAAAAAATCCCTGCCCTCAAGAAACTTTCAGCTCAACAAAGGAGACTGACAAGTCACACTGGATTACATAAACTGTGGGAACACAAGGAGAAAGTTTTCTCCTGTGGGAGGGAGAGCAGTGGGAGGGCAGTCTCTGAAAGTAGGTAACATCTGATGTGGGCCTCAGAGTGTGAGTAGGAATGTGTTAGATCAGGTGAACTGATGCTCAATGCTCATTCCAACCTCCTCCTGGTGTTCCCTGCACTGCAGGAGCCACTAAGATAAAACTACATTTCCCAGACTTCCTTGCAGGCAACACTCTGGATAGGATTTAGGTTCTACCCATAAGATGCACAAAAGCAGGATTTCGAGGGTAGGAATCAGGAGTGAGCCAAGCTCCCATCCCTTCTGCTGTTTCTGCTGACAAGTCTGCCACGGAGGTGTTCGTTTTTCTACGGCACAAGTGGCAGCAGCCCCAGACCCTGACTAATGGGGACACCCTTTTGCTATTGAGACTGTGGCCAGTGTGGCATAGTTCTGGAGTGGCAGCTGTGTGCTTCCTGAGAAAATGCTCAGGCCTTCCAGGACCTCTTCTAGCATTGGAGTTGAAGGACTCAGAGCACAGGGACAGCTTCCCTCAAACTCTCCCTCCTGTGTCTCCTCCTCCTGGCCCCCTCGACTTCAACTCTTTCATATCCTTAAATGAGTTGGGGGCCACCCCTTTTGAAGGACTCAGAGGTGATCTTACTTTGGAAAGTGCCAGGATCTTGGAGCCTTAAATACAACTGCGAGTGAAGCCATTTCATTTTAACAACCAGTCGCTCCAAGTTAAAAACTATAAAATGCCAACAAAAACCTAAGCTGGCCTCCTCCAGTCTTTTACTGTCTCCCTCACTAAACCCATCCACACATGCAAAGTTGTTGGCCAAATGGAAGTGTCGCTGGATTCATTTATGAGATAATTGTGGGAACTTTAAAAGGTCTATAAACTCAGCAGTTGTAACGAAGCCAGCAACTGATGTTTGCCCGTGGTTTCTGGGCTGTGTACCTGGGATGTGCAGGTTACAGCGGAGCTCACCTCCCCCCAGTCCTGGGTTGCAGAGGCACTGACTTGTGGTGGGCTTTTATTGCTCTTGTTTTCAATCATTAATGTACCAACATCACAAGCCAGCTTCCACAGAGCTCTCATTCTCCAGCAGGCTCCCCACCCTCCACATACACATACACAGTGCTCCAGATACTCTTGGGAGACTGACCTTCCCACATTCACTTGATAAATATTTACAGCTTAAGAAACAACAGGCTGGAAAGCACACAACAGCCATCAATCCCACCCACAGTGGGATTTGCCTGGTGTCAGCTTGGCTTGTAAACTTCTCTGAGTGCAGGGCAAGGCGTCCTGGGCAAGAGGCAATAAACACACACTGTGTGTTTGAGCCCCTAACTGACCGAATCTTGAAACCAGAAACTGAATCTGGGTTTCCTGCGCAGCCTGTGAGCCTTAGATGAGAGTCAAGCATGAGAACAAGATGGATTTGACTTTTGAAAGACAATACTTTTTTCAATTTCAGTAAAGAGTCAGTGTCCAGATGCCCTCAAAAGACCTCCTTATGCAGCTTCTAAACATTTTCTAGATCCTGGACCCCTTTCACAGAGTGATTAAAGTTCTGGGTACTCTCCCCAGAAAAAATGCACACAGGCACATACACACAACATTGTGCATGTAGTAACTTCGGAGACAGGACTTTCGGAAGCTAAGAGTCTCAGGGAGAAGGTAAACTAACAAACAAAAATGCACGTTAATGTCGATGAGAAAGTGACGGACACCCTGAGGGACTGCGGCGCTTAAGTATTTTGAGAGCTCATGGGGGAGAGAGATCAAGTTGTAAGGTGAAGAGCTAAGCACAACACAAAGCAGCCCGCCCTACATGCCCTCCAGACATCCACTGAGGGCCTCTGCACCTTGATGTCCAAGTGAGGTGGCCTGGACTTCTGAATCCCATGGGCCAGGGTGATCCATGCCCTCTCCAGTATTTCTGCTGGTTCCCTGTGGGGACCTCAGTCTCCCGGCCCTTCTACCTCTCAAAATTCTACCTTCCTCACACACCACTTCTGTCCACATATGACATCCCTCCCAGCACAAAATTCGGCCACTCCTTTGGTTTCCACAATAGAAAAATTCAATCACACCAAGCATTTATACATACAGGTTTTACAAAATGGGGGAGAATGGGTCCTGGGAAAAGGGTCATTTTATACAGCACCTGGCCTTCTGCCATCACTGAGTCCCTCTGCCTTCTCTCCACACTTCTCTCCACATCTTCTTCAGAAGCAACTCAAAAAGTTCCCGACCCTGAGTGCCAGATGACACCTAGGCCCGGGTGAGGGTTGGTGGGGGAGGAGAACGACTCTCTCTCCAAGGACTGATCAAGGCATCCTTCCAAAGCACAGCAGTACCTTCTCTAAGAGGAATTCAGCAGTAAAAGTCTCTCCATCCCATTTGTATTGGTGAGTTGAAGGGAACAAAATCCACTCCAGCTAGATTAAGCAAGAAGAGATTTATGACAGGATATTAAGTGTCTTACAGAACCACTAGGAGGAATTTAGAAAAGACTTTAGGTTGAGCTTTCGGAAAACCTTCCCAAAGAAGATCAGGGCCACCAAGGAAGCCGCTCGCTCCAGAAGCAGCACTGCTCCTGCCACAAGGCCACCAGCAAAATGCATGATCCTGGCCTCCTAACATCCATGAGGCTAGTGACAGGACAGCACGATGCCTGCCCATGCCACCGGAGAGAGCTCAGTCAACCCCTCGACTGCAACGCCAGCAGAAAGAGCAGGGGCAGCAGATGTATGGCCTCTGTCTGGCTTCCACCCAGATCTCTTTTGCCTCATACCTTGGGGTCTGATCATCCATCCAAGGGAAGACATCTGAGAATTCATCATTCAAGTCCTTTGCCCATCACAGAACCTGCCCAGCAGGTGGGGACTCTGACCTGAGCCCTCATCCTTATAATGTGTGCCCTTCTCCTTGGCAGAGCCAGACTGGAATGAGGCAACAGGACACCAGGGGTGCAAAGTTGAAGGAGGCACTCCCTCTATGGCTCATGCAAGTGCGAGGTCAGCACCTGGAGTGAGTGTCTCCTTAAATATTTGCACACTCGGTGCCTTGCTTGCCTCATCTTAGTTCCAGCCAGTTTCCAGGGAGAACTAACCTGCACTCCTTCCCCAGCCTTAACAATCTGGAAACAAGTCCTGGCTGGACACCATGGTGAGATTTCCTGCCACCCCCCAGCTTGATTCCTAGGCTAGATGTCAGGGGGGCACCAGGCTGTCTGAAAGCCAACGTTTCTATGCCTGGCTTCCTTAATTCAGGAGTCTTCAATAAACAGATGTATTTTGTACCTCTTAACCCCCTACCCCTATCTTGCCCCCCTACATATAAAATAAATAAACTATAATGATATATTGTACAACACAGGGAACACAGCAATATTTTACAAAAACTATTAATGGAACATAATTTTTAAGAATTGTGAATCACTATGTTGTACACCTGAAACATATAATATTGTACATCAACTACACCTCAATTAAAAAAAAACTAAGTAGAAAATAAACAACTGTATTTAAATCCCTCTGTGCTGATATCTCATGAGAGATGCTGCTCTTTTGTCTTATGGAGAAGGAGCTCATTCTCCTTTTTCACACCAGTATGCAACAAAAGAGATAGAATATAGCTAAGCTCACCCCACTTCCCATCAACTTGCTCCCAAAGGGAGAAAAAGGAAGAAAAGCATTGTAGTAAAAATAGATAAATTAGACTACATTAAAATTTAAAATTTCTGTGCATCAAAAGACACAATCAACAGAGTGAAAAAGCAACCCACAGAATGGGAGCAAATATTTATAAGTTATATACTATCTGATAAAGAGTTAATAACCAGAATATATAAAGAATTCATATAACTCAACAATAACAAAAAAAAAACCTGATTTTAAAATGGGCAAAGGACTTGAGTAGATATTTGTGCAAAGAAGATACACAAATGGCCAACAATCACATGGAAAGATGTTCAATATCACTAATCATTAGGGAAATACAAATTAAAACCACAGTGAGACATCACCTCACATCCATTAGCATGGTTACTTTAAAAACACACACAACAAAATAGCCACCAGAAAATAACATGTGTTGGGAAGGATGTAGAGAAATTGGAAACTTTGAGCGCTGCTGGTAGGAAGGAGAAATGCTGCAGCCACTATGGAAAACAGTATCATGGTTCCTCAAAAAAGACAACCCTCAGAACAGGAGAAAATATTTGTAAATGAAGCAACTGACAAAGGATTAATCTCCAAAATACACAGGCATCTCATGCAGCTCAATATCAAAAAAACAAACAACCCAATCCAAAAATGGGCAGAATACCTAAATAGACACTTCTCCAAGGAAGACACACAGATGGCCAACAAACACATGAAAAGATGCTCAACATCACTAATCATTAGAGAAATGCAAATCAAAACCACAATGAGGTACCACCTCACACCAGTCAGAACAACCATCATCAAAAAATCTAGAAACAATAAATGCTGGAGAGAATGTGGAGAAAAGGGAACCCTCTTGCACTATTGGTGGGAATGTAAACTGGTACAGCCACTATGGAGAAAAGTATGGAGATTCCTTAAAGAACTAAAAATAGAACTACCATATGACCCAGCAATCCCACTACTGGGCATATACCCACAGAAAGCCATAATTCAAAAAGATACATGTACCACAATGTTCATTGTAGCATTGTTTACAATAGCCAGGACATGGAAGCAACCTAAATGTCCATCAACAGATGAATGGATAAAGATGATGTGGCACATACATACAATGGAATATTAGTCCGCCATAAAAAGGAATGAAATTGAGTTATTTGCTGTGAGGTGGATGGACCTAGAGTCTGTCATACAGAGTGAAGCAAATCAGGAAGAGTAAAGCAAATACCGTATGCTAACTCATATATACAGAATCTAGAAAAATGGTACTGATGAACCCAGTGGCAGGGCAGGAATAGAGATGCAGATGCAGAGAACAGACCTGAGGACATGGGGTGAGAAGGGGAAGCTGGTACGTAGTGAGAGAGTACCAATGACATGTATACACTACCAAATGTAAAATAGATAGCTAGTAGGAAGCTGCTGCAGAGCACAGGGAGATCAGCTCGATGCTTTGTGAAGACCTAAAGGGGTGCGATAGGGATGGTTGGAGGGAGGCTCAAGAGGGAGGGGATATGGGGGTATACGTATACATACAGCTGGTTCACTTTGTTGTACACAGAAACTAACACAATACTGTAAAGCAATTATACTCCAATAAAGATGAAAATTTTTTTAAAATTACACATAGAATTACCATATGATCCAGCAATTCCACTTCTGAGTATACACACAAAAGAATTGAAAGCAGGGTCTTGAGGAAATATTTGTACACCTATGTTCATAGCAGCATTACTCACAACAGCCTCAAAGGGGAAAGCAACCCAAGTACCCACTGATGCATGAGTGGATAAACAAAATGTGGTTATATATTCAGGGGAATACTATTCAGTCTTTAAAAGGAAGGAAATTCTGAACATGCTGCAACCTGGATGAACCTTGAGAGCACTGCTAAGTGAAATAAGCCAGTCACGAAAAGGCAAATTCTGTTTGATTCCACTTACCTAGAGTAACCAAATTCATAAAGACAGGAAGTAGAATGGCGGTTCAGGGGCTGGGGGAGGGGAGAATGGGGAGTTTAATGGGTACAGAGTTTCAGTTTTGCAAGATGAAAAGCATTCTGGAGAATGATACAACAATGTGAATGAACTTACCACTACTGAACTGTACACTTAAAAAGAGTTAAGATGGTAGATTTTACATCATGTATATCTTACCACAATTAAAACTTTTTAAATTTTTTAAAAAAGGAAAGCTTTGTACATGAGCTGCCTTTCTCTGCCTTCTCTATATTACAGTGTTTGAGGATTACAGTTTGGATTAGAAAGGGTCTTTAGAATACCTGCCCGAAACTGCAGAGCGCTATGTATTTTAATATACTATGATAACTCCTGCCATGGGGCGGGGGCGGGGGTGCCAGGCATTGCGCTAAGTACTTTACTTGTGGTCTCTTATTTAATCCACATGAAGATCCTAGCGGGTAGGTCTCATTATTAGGGATGAAACTCAGGCTTCAACAGGTTAAGTAACTTACCAAGAGGCCACAGACCTAACACATCAGTGGCCCTGAGACCTGACCCCAGGTCCAGGTGGGCGCCAAGCTTGTGTGCCCAGCACCACACCACTCTGCCTCACTGGCAGAGGCTGACTTTTCAAGGTCCATTTCAGGCTCCTTCCCAGCATGATCAGGCCCCTGGTGTAAGAGGTTCTTTATCCTCCCCATCCCCACCACCGCTCCCATGAAATGGTAAATAAACATACAAGGGTAACGTTCCTCCTACCTCTTTGCAGCCTCCTCCCCAAGAGGCCCATCCAGACTGAACTACACACAGGAGGTAGCCAGCAGTGTGGTGGGGGATGTGCTGTCCTAGAAGGGAGACCGGGAACTTTCCAGCCCTGCACCACACCTACATAGCTACTTAACGCTGACCGGATGACATCCTCTCTGAGCCTCATTCATTATCTGTAAAATGGGGTAAGTGATATGCACCTCGTAGGGTGGTTAAAGGGATTAAATGAGTATGTATACAGTTGTTTCTCAGCATCTGCAGGGAATCAGTTCCAGGAGCTTCCTTGGATGCCAAAATCTGCGTATGCTCAAGTCACTTATATAAAATGGGAACTCCTTGGCTGTCCAGTGGTTAGGACTCTGTGCTTCCACTGCCAAGAGCCCGGGTTCGATCCCTGGTCAGGGAGCTAAGATCCTACCAGCCATATGGTGCAGCCAAAAATAAATAAAATAATAAAATGAAATAAAATGATGCAATACAATGAATACAGTCGGCCCTCCATATCCGTGGGTTTATCATCTGTGGATTCATCCAACCTAGGAATGAGCGATTGGTTGAATTAGAAGCTATGAAACCCAGTGGATTCAGAGGGCCAACTGTGGATACAAAATGTGCATTGTCAGCCAAGGTTGCCTGCCCTTTGAAATTCAGAAACACTGGCTTGAATTTGATTTCAGCCTCTGCCAGGGACGAGATCCTTTTAGAGATTTATTCCTGCACAAATCAGAATTGTGTCACTTTCCTTCAAAGGCAAAGAGGATACAACTGGTCTTGGTTTTAAATACTACTTTCTTCTCTGTTATATGAAAATCTCCAAGAACTGTGCCAGGTCCATCATAATCACTTTGAGGACCAAGAGGCCAAAGGAGGAGTAGAAAGGAACAGTCCTAAAGCAGAAGCTGAACCCCTCCAAAGCTTCCCACAGATGACTTCCGGGAGGAGCTGATTTGTTCTGAGGTTTTCTGATCTAAGAAACAGAAAACCCAACCTAAGGCCTTAAACACCAGGACAACTTATTGGTTCACAAAGTCTAAGGTTCAGAGGCAGGGTGAGTTTCTAGCACGGGTTGTTCAGAGGCGCCCAGTGTTTGGGGGGCTACACCTCTGTTTACCCGTGAGTCTCTCCCTTTCCCCTCCCCCCACCAGCTTTCCAAACTGGCCTTTTCTTGGGGGTAGCAGGATGGCTGCTGGCAGCTTCCAGGGAGACATGCTTCCCCACTCACAGCTAACGGACTGATGTGGGCGTATGCCCACTCCTATGCCAAGGGGGTTGGGATTATGTTCATGACTTAGGCCTGTTGGAACCTACCAACCTGACTTGATCCTCGACTTAAACCACATTGTTGTCATACACGGTGGGATGGCTACTGGTGAGACAACCATAGTATCTGCTACAAAAACACTTTATCAGTGTGGGTGTGGGTACGCTGTGTTGTGTGTGTCCATGTGTATGTGTGATATGCCACAACGTGCATGTGTGTAAAGTACGAGTGTGCTATGTGCATGTGATGTGTTTGTGTGAGCATGTGTGTGCAATGTGTGTGTATATAAGTGCAGGTGTGCTTGGTAATTGTTTTGTAATATGTACGAGTCAAATCATGCTGTGCACCTTACAGTTACACAGTGCTGCATGTCAATCATATGTCAATAAAACTGGAACTATTTAAAAAGCATATGTATGCTATGTGAAGTGTGTGTATAGATGAGAAGACCAAGCATCCAGATGAAGGGTCGTTTCTATTCGGGGCCTCTCACGCGAATCTCTGCTGCTACCACCTTGGTGGCCACTAGGAGGGCACTGAGCTCCCCTTTTAACCCACTGGCGAATGTGTTGTGCAAAATCCTTTTCCCCGAGGCACAGATGAGAGGTTGGAAACTTTGAAAACAACTCTCTAACAAAAAAGAACAGAGAGGAAATCAATTCAGAGAGCAGAAGAAACATTCAAAGTTACTCCTGACAACGTACATTGAGGAGCCTATAATTGCCCCCCGCGTTTTCCGCAAAGCGCGGTCTGCCTCTGAGCCTCCCCAGCCCCGGGCTGGGACCGAGGGACACCGTCTCACTCCCTGCTTTGCAGAACAGTCCCCAGAAAACCTGTTCCCTTGCGGCTAAGGCCAAAATTCCCATCGATGCTCCCCATTTCCTCCCTCCCTCCGCCTCTCCCCCCATCGCTGTTCCAGGAGACTCTGCCCTTCCCAGCAGCAAGGGGCCCCCAGGGAAAGAGCTTCATTGTACTCTGCGAGGTAAGAAGCCGCACAGGCTAAACACAGAAGGGTGGCCTCAGCGCCCTTGAGGCTCCTGCGAAGGGACAGAAGGTCACTTTCTGCCCAAGCCCTCGCCTGGTGCGGCTTCCAGCCGCCCAGCCTGCTGTCCAGGCCCTCCCCACCTCTTCCGCCCTCGCCCCCGCCCGGGCCCATCCCGCGGAGCCGGAGTCCCAAGCAGCCCTCTACTGCCCTCTGCTGGGCTCTTGCCTACACAGCCCGGCGATTCACCAGCACCCGGGGACCAGGAGGCTCTCTTTCCCCAACTCTTGGGTCTGGCGGCTGGAACATAACTCACCAATGTTTTAACCCACCCATCGCTTCTCAGATACTTAATGAATCGTTTTAAGGATGTGAGGGGGACTCCCCTGGTGGCAGTGGTTAAGAATCCGCCTGCCAATGCAGGGGACACGAGCTCCATCCCTGGTCCAGGAGGATCCCACATGTCCGTGTGCCACAACTACTGGGGCTGCCGCAATAAGAAGCCCGTGCACCACAGCAAAGAATACCCTCCCCCGCCCCCCCCCCCCCCCGCCGCAACTAGAGAAAGCCAGTGCACAGCAACGAAGACCCAATACAGCCAATAAATAAATAAATACATAAATTTATTTTTTTTAAAAAAAGGTGTGAGGGATTTAAAATTCTCACTCCACAGGGCCAGGGTGAAAATTGAAATAGCTTGCTTATTCATTCATTTATTCATGATTCAAACGTTTATTGCACGCCTTTGCTAGATGCCATGTTGGCACTAAGGAAACGAAAAGAAATAAAAAAGAAACTATCCCAAAAAGGAATAAATAAGATGCTGGGGTAGAATATAACAAGGAGAAGCTACTTGGATGAGGAGGAAGCAACTCTTCCTCGCGGCAACGTTTGTACTCCTCCTGCCCATCTCCACGTAACAGCCTGAGTGACAATGTTGTACACTGAGAAACTGGAGCATGGCACTTTCCTACTTCAAATCCGTTTGTATTTAGGACAAAACCAAGCTCTCCCGACAAAATCTGGCCTATCTTTCCAACTCCATCTCGTGTCCTTCTCTCCTGTGTTCTCTGTGCTCACCACACCAGTCTTTTTTTAGCTACTTCAAATAAGCCGAGCTGTTTTCTGTCTCCCAACCTTTGGATATGCAGCTCCCTCTCTCTCCAATGCTCCTGCCTTCATCCCCATTAAGCTGGTTACTTCTTATTCTTCAAATGACAGCCTAAATGTCACCCATCAGCAAGAGCTTCTCTGTCTATCCCATCCAAAACATGTCCACTTCTAGTTCTACCTGATATCAAAACATATTTCGAAACTTAAATTAGTAAAGCAGTTTGATATGACAAGAAATTAATGAAACCAAAGAAAAATAAGAAATAGACTCTCGTGCACAAGGGAATTTACTGTAAAAATGGAAAGGGGAGATTTCAAATCACTGGTGAAAAGAGGTTAGTAAATAAAATAAAAATAAGTAGTGATGGCACAACTAGTCAGTACTTACTGAGATAAGAACAAAGCTGGGTTCTTATCGCACTCCTTACACTCAAGTCAGTTCCAGATAGATCAAATATGAACTGTAAAAAAAAAACCCATAAAAAAATAAAACAAATAAACCATAAAATATCATAAAGAGTGAGTTAACTAAATACTAATCTAAGAAAGAGAATTTTCTGAGAATGCTATGAAATCCAGAAGGGGAAAAGTTAGTCAACTTGTCTAGGTAGCAATGTAACTTTGGTATGGAAAAAAAAAGGAAAACAACAATAAAAACTGAAACTAAATGAAAGGCTAAGTTCCAAAGCAGGAAAAACAAATTTAAAACGTATTTGTCAGAGAGCTCTTTTCCTTAACTTAAATAGAACTGATATAAATAAATATGAAAAAACAGCAATCCAATAGAAAGGTGTGTAAAGTATAGAAAGAGTTCATCGAAAAGCAAATTCAAAGGATGCTAAACATGTGGAAAGATGCTCTAATTCATGTATATTTAAAGAAATGCAAATCAAAATGGTAAGAAAACTTTTTTATTTTCACTTATCAAGCTGGTATAAGGCTTCTTTGATGCTGGCAAAAACATGAAGAAATTAATACTCTCATTCACTTTTGATAGAAAGGAGGTACAAATTGATGCAGTTTCTTACTGCAGGTAAGTTTGATAAATACCAAAATTTAAAAGGTATGTGTCCTTTTGCATAGCAAAAAATTTAGATATGGTTATACCTATAAGAATTCAGCCACATATGTACAGGAATCTTCCTGGCAGAATTTTTATAAAAGTAAAATCCAAAGGGTCCATTAAAAGTCAATAAATGATCCATCATCTATGATTCCACACATAGAAAATCACAAAGATGCCATCAGAAAACTACTAGAGCTCACTGATGAATTCTGTGAAGTTGCAGGATACTAAATTAATATATAGAAATCTGTTGCATTTCTGTACACTAACAATAAGCTATCAGAAAGTGAATTAAGAAAAGAGTCCCTGGGACTTCCCTGGCAGTCCAGTGGTTAGGTCTCCCCACTTCTACTGCAGGTGGCACAGTTTCGATCCCTGGTCAGGGAACTAGGATCCCACATGCCTCGTGGCACAGCCAAAAAAAAAAAAAAAGTCCCATTTACAATCCCATCAAAAAGAATAAAATACCTAGGAATAAATCTAATCAAGGAGATAAAAAAACCTGTACTCAGAAAACTATGAGACACTCATGAAAGAAATTAAAGATGATACCAACAGATGAAAAGATACACCATGTTCATGGATTGGAAGAATTAATATTGTTAAAATGACTACACTGCCCAAGGCAATCTACATATTTAATGCAATACCTTTCAAAATACCAATGGCATTTTTTCACAAAAGTAGAACAAATAATTTTAAAATTTGTATAAAGACACAAAAGACCCCAAATAGACAACAATCACCCTGACTACAGACTGTACTACATGGCTACAGTCATCAAAACAGTATAGGGACTTCCTTGGTGGCGCAGTGGTTAAGAATCCACCTGCCAATGCAGGGGACACAGGTTCAGTCCCTGGCCTGGAAGATCCCACATGCCTCTGAGCAACTAAGCCCACGTACCACAACTACTGAGCCCATGTGCCACAACTGCTGAAGCCTTCACACCTAGAGCCCGTGCTCTGCAACAAGAGAAGCCACCACACTGAGAAGCCCACACACTGCAACAAAGTGTAGCCCCCGCACGCAGCAAAGACCCAACTCAGCCAAAAATAAATCAATAAAATAATAAATAAATGTTAAAAAAAAAGAAAAACAGTATAGTACTGGCACAAAAACAGACACAGAGACCAAAGGAACGGAATAGAGAGCCCAAAAATAAACCCATATACTTATGGTCAATTAATCTACAATAAAGGAAGCAAGAATATTCAATAAGGAAAAAACAATCTCTTCAATAAGTGGTGCTGGGAAAATAGGACAGCTATGTGTAAAAGAATGAAATTAGAACATTTTCTCACATCATATACAAAAATAAACTCAAAAAAGTTTAAAGTCCTAAGTGTAAGACACTCAGCATCACTAATCATCAGGGAAATCAAAGCAAAACCGCAGTGAGATACTACCTCACACCTGTCAGAATGGCTATTATCAGAAAGATTGCAAATAACAAATAGCAAATGTTGGTGGGGGTATGGAAAAAAGAGAAACCTCTTGCACTGTTGGGAATGCAAATTAGTGCAGCTACTATGGAAAACAGTATGGTGATTCCTCAAAAAATTAAAAATAGAACTACCATATGACCCAGAAGTTCCACTTTCTCTGAAGAGAAAGAAAACACTAATTAAAAAAAATATATGCACCCATATGTTCATTGCAGCATTATTTACAATAGCCAAGATATGGAAGCAACCTAAGTGCCTGCCAAGAGATGACTGGATGTACAGCAAAAACTGGTACAACAGTGTCAAGCAATTATATTCCAATAAAGAGCCTAAAAAAAAGAGAGAGAGAGAGAGAGATGACTGGATAAAGAAGATGTGGTGTGTGTGTGTGTATATATATATATATATATAAAATGGAATACTACTCAGGCATTAAAAACAATGAAATTTTGCCATTTGCAGCAACATGGATGGACATGGTGGTATTATGCTAAGTGAAATGTCAGACAAAGACACATACCGTATGGTTCCACTTATATGTTGAGTCTAACAAAATAAAACAAGTAGACCAATATAACAAAGCAGAAACAGAGTTACAGATACAGGGAACAAACAGATGGTTGCCACAGGGGAGGAGTAGGGGAAGGAAAGAAATGGGTGAGGGAGATTAAGAGGTACAAACTTCCAGTTGCAAAATGAATGAGTCACAAGTATGAAGTGTACAGTGTGGGGACTATAGTCAAGGACTATGCCGTACCTTTGTATGGTGACATATTGTAACTGGTTGTAACTAGACTTATCATCGTCATCCATGTGGAATGTATAGAAATACTAAATCCCTAAGCTATGCAATAGGAACTAATAGTGTTGTAGATCAACTATACTTCAAAACAAACTTTAAAACTCATAGAACAAGATATCAGACCTGTGGTTACCAGAGGCAAGGATCTGAAGGAGGCGGAGTTGGATGAAGGCAATCAAAAGGTACAAACCGCCAGTTATAAGATAAGTAGGCACTAGGGGTGTGATGCACAACATGATAAGGATAATTGACACTGCTGTATGTTATATATGAAAGGTGTTAAGAGAGGGAATCCTGAGTTCTCATCTCAAGAAAAAAAAGGTTTTCTGTCTACTTCTTTAACTTTGTATCTATGAGATGATGGATGTTCCTTAAACTTATTGTGATAATCACTTCATGATGTATGTAGATCAAATCATTATGCTGTACACCTTAAACTTATATAGGGCTGTATGTCACTTGTATCTCAATACAACTGGAAGAAAAAAATTACCCATCATTCACATGATGCAATACTGTGCAGAGATTAAAGAGAATGAGGGTGATCTGGACATGCCAATGGGGAAAGACTTTTAATACATTAACTTTTAATAATTTAATTTTAACTAATAATTAATTTTATTTAATATTAATTCTCTTTTATTCTTGAAAGCATGCTGTAGAGGAAAATGATACCTTTTGTATAATTTACAGCACTGACACCTATGTGGGTAAGTGTATTTTTTTTTTCTGGAAGGAAACTATGCTTTTCACCTTTGGAGAGAGAAAATGGGAAGAGAAGGGAAGGAGCAAGATTCTCCCTTTTCGTTTTGTATTTCTCTGGAGTAAAGTTAAAGGACTTGAAAACTTTCACCTTAGATTTATATTATTTTTAACAGTTTTTTTTTTTAATTTGCTACTCAACTGTTTGTAATGACATTATGACCTCAGCTATGAATGCCCCTTTCAACACATGTTCTGTGCTAAACAACAGAATTCCTTTCAGCATGTCTCTAAAGTGAGCAAGATGTGAAAGCTTTCTTAATTGAATGCACAAGAGGAACGTTGCAGGAGGAAAAGGCTTTCGTGTCATTTTCCTGGAAGTGTGGGTTGGAAGTGTGGCTATGAGGATATATGCTAGAGTCTGCCCCAGCCATGGTTCAAAGCACTGTCCCTCTGTAACCCTGCAGCCTCAGCCTTCATAGGATAACCTTTCCACAAAACTCAAAAACTTGAACCTCAGTGCAGCCCACATGCTCTACCGTCTCCTGCATCCCAGAAGCTGGGCTATTGCTTGTCCAGTGACTCCAGAACAGCCCCAGTCTACCCAAATCAGCCAAGCTCTCTGCTATCCCACAGCAGAACCACACTGCTATGGACTGACTTGTCTCCCCTGCAAAATTCATACATTAAGTCCTAACCCCCAGTGCAATGGTATGTGGAGATGGGGCCTTTGGGAGGTAAATAGGGTTAGCTAAGGTCATGGAGTGGGTCCCTTATGGTGTGATTAGTGCCTTAGCAGAAAGCTTGCTTTCGTCTCCCTCAGTCATGTGAGGACACAGCCAGAAGCTGGCAATCTACAAGCCAGGAAGAAAGCCCTCACCAGGTAACCTAATCAGCAGGCACCTTGATCTTGGACTTTCCAGCCTCCAGAACTGAGAGAGAAACTCCTGTTGTTTAAGCACCCCAATCTTGGTGTTTTGTTATGGTAGCCCAAGCTGACTAGTACACACATCTTCTCCAATAAAAGCTGAATCCCTCCTAAGTTTCTCCCTCAGCCCTAGGGTACCAAAGTCTCTTTACATCATAGGCTTACTCATTTATCACAGTTAATAATTCTTTATGCTATACTTCCTCTGTTTAACCTCCTGTGTGCTTTCTGTCTCCAGATTGAATCCAAACTGCTTCATCAGTATTTTCTGTCTTAGCACTTATTTATTTCATAGCACTTATCCTAATTTGTAATTTTTCTAAATTTAATTACCTGTTGTTTGTGTGTCTCTCACTAGACCATACCCTCCGTGGTGACAGGGACCACGTCTCTTTTCTGTATCTTTTTCTTCGGTGCAATAGTAGGTACTTGGTAAAGCCTTACTGACTGAGTGAAAAGCAGTAAAGTGTAGTGATTAGGAGTGTGGATTCTGGAGCCATACTCTGTGGGTTAAAATCCTGGCTCAGCCTCTTAAAAATTGTGATCTTGAGCAGAGTACTTAACTATGCTTCAGTTTCCCCATCTGTAAAATAGTACTTACCTCATAGGACACTTGTGAAAATTAAATTGGTTAATATACATAAAACTTTTAGAAGAGTTCCTGATACCTAGAAAGTGCTATATATATTATGTTATGTGAAGAAAAATCAAAGGGCATGAAGATAGTCTGGTGGCTGGTGGAATGATCACTGTCTTCAAATATCTGAAGGTCTATCATGTACAAGACCCTATTAGGAACTTCCCTGGTGGCACTGTGGTTAAGAATCTGCCTGCCAATGCAGGGGACACGGGTTTGATCCCTGCTCCAGGAAGATCGCACATACAGTGGAGCAACTAAGCCCGTGCACCACCACTATTGAGCCTGTGCTCTAGAGCCCATTAGCCACAACTATTGAGCCCATGTGCCACAACTACTGAACCCCATGTGCCCTAGAGCCTGTGCTCTGCAACAAGAGAAGCCACCGCAATGAGGAGCCTGTGCACCACAATGAAGAGTAGCCCCCACTTGCTGCAACTAGAGAAAGCCTGTGTGCAGCAACAAAGACCAAATGCAGCCAATAAATAAATAAATTTTTTTTAAAAAGACCCTATTGGACAAAACTACAACAGAAATGGAAAAGTATAGAAAAGAACGTGGGCTAATGATAAAGCATTTGAAATGGTCTGAGCCATCCTAAAGTGACCAGTCATTCTGGTTTGCCTGGCTCTGCCTAGGTTTTAAAACTGAAAGTCCTGCACTGGGAGACCACTTGGTCCCAGGCAAACCAAGATGGTTGATCACTCTAGCTGTCCCCAACAAGATTTTCTTCATGACACAGTGAGTGCCCCTTCCTGATAGGTTTGAGCAAAAGCTGAAGAGTCATGGTTCAAGGATGTTAGAGAAATTATTCCTACATGAGAAAGAAGCTGGGACTAGAAGAACTTTAACTCAGATAAAAAAGCATATTTTAGGGCTTCTCGGGTGGTGCAGTGGTTAACAATCAGACTGCCAATGCAGGGGACATGAGTTCGATCCCTGGTCTGGGAAGATCCCACACACCATGGAGCAACTAAGCCCACGTGCCACAACTACTGAAGCCTGCGCACCTAGAGCCGGTGCTCCACAACGAGAAGCCACCACAATGAGAAACCGTCGCACCACAACGAAGAGTAGCCTCCACTCTCTGCAGCTAGAGAAAGCCCGTGTGCAGCAACGAAGACCCAACACAGCCAATTAATTAATTAGTTAATTTTAATGAATTAATTTAATTTTTATTTAAATTTTTAATTAATTATTTTAAAAAAGAATTAAGCTTCCTTATCTTTAAAAAAAGCATTTTTTTAAACAGAAGTAACATGCATCTGGAGACAGAAAAACCCGAGTTCAAATTCTGGCTCTGCCACTTACAAGCTGTGTGCTCTTGGACAACCTAATTAACTTTATGAGCCTTGGTTCCTCCATCTATAAAATAGGAATAATCATTTCCAACTTGTAAGGTTGTCATCTGGAAAATATAATGGATGTAAAGTGACTTGCACAGTGTCTGGCATAATGTTAAGTTTTCGGAAGTCCAACTCCAGGATTCTCTAATCTCAGGGTTTCTCAGCAGTGGTTCTCAAAATGTGGTCCCTGGATCAAGAACACCAGCATCACCAGGAACTCATTAGAAATGCAACCTCTCCATCCCACCCCATACCTACTGAATCAGGATTGGGACCCAGAGATCTGAGTTTTTACTAGCTCTCCAGGTGATGTTTGTTACATTAAAGAGTTTGAAAAGCACTGCTCTACGCAAGTCCTGTGTCCAAAACAGAAGAATGGAAAATCTCTCCAAGATTTGAAATTTCTCCTTTTATTTCACCATAAAATAAAAATATTTTAAAGTGAAAATAGTGCTGAAATGTTGATTCAAATGCCTTTTTAAATTACATATATACACGTAATTTAAACTTAGATAGATAGATAGATAGATAGATAGATAGATAGATAGATAGATAGATAGATATAGCAATTGCCTTTGTAAACGGGCTTCACAGGCAGGAGTCATCTACGCTCTGGGGTAAATATGTCAGTATGACCTGGCTTTGGCTTGCCCTCAGCCAAAAAGCACTGACAAATTGGCTTACTTTGGTTACACTGTGTAAATCACTAACTTGACCAATCAGAAACTACACAGTTGAGTTGATTTTGCACAGTCATAGAAGGAGGTAAGTTGGTAGAATAGTTGGGAAAGAATTTCTTAAATTGTTATAACATACTTTAGACAGATAGTCACCCCAATGGTAAGTAAAAAGAATTCTCACTGGAGTGCACATTAATTTTTTCTCTGCCCTAACAAGTCCCAGAATACAGTGATATGTTTATCACATACATAAATCTGGACAAAGAATCAGGTAAAAGTATTTTTAAACAGTTCTAAACTTATTTTATTAACAGACACCTTTTAATATACAAAATCTAAGACGACTCAGGGGGCTTCCCTGGTGGCATAGTGGCTAAAAATCCACCTGCCAATGCAGGCGACACAGGTTCCATCCCTGGCCACATGCCGTGGAGCAACTAAGCCAATGTGCCACAACTACTGAGCCCACATGCCACAACTTCTGAAGCCACACACCTAGAGCCCGTGCTCCGCAACAAGAGAAGCTACCATGATGAGATACTCATGCACCAAAACAAAGAGTGGGCCCTACTCTCCGCAACTAGAGAAAGCCCATGCGCAGCAATGAAGACCCAATACAGCCAAAAATAAAATAAATACATAATAAAATAAATCTTAAAAAAAAAGATAACTCAGTCAAAATAATCCATCTTTCCTTGAATTTGAAATGCATCTCACAATTAGGGATGAATGAGAAGAACAATCTTCACTTTTCAAAGTTCTGAGAATATCTTCAAAATATTTAAACACTCAAGCAGAAAGTTTCATCTACGCAAACCAATGGTATGCAAATTCCTTGTGTACATTTGCTTTTGGAAGCAATATCCTTTGCTGTGCTTCCAAATGTGGCTTTTATCAAGCAATTCAAAATCTATTTATGTATTGAGAATTCTAGGCTCCTTACGGTGTAAGAGGGGAGTGTTCAAAAAATATTCTGACCTTGAGAAAAGTCAGAGTCAGAGGGGAGAAAATACTGCACTCAAAGTAGGTACTTTAGCTTCTTTCCATGCTGATAGCAGTCTCATAAACATGGTGAATGTTCCTAAAGCCCACTGGACTTTCTGTAAGAAGTGTGGTAGGCACCAACCCCACAAAGTGACACAGTACAAGAAGGGCAAGGATTCTCTGTATGCCTAGGGAAAGCGGTGACAGGAAGCAGAGTGGCTATGGTGGCCAGACGAAGCTGATTTTCCTGAAAAAGGCTAAAACTACAAAGACGGCTGTGCTGAGGCTTGAGACCGTTGAGCCCAACTGCAGATTTAAGAGAATGCTGGCTATCAAGAGATGCATGCATTTTGAGATGGGAGACGATAAGGAGAGAAAGGGCCAAGGGATCCAGTTCTGAGCTTCATATTTTATTATGAAGACAGTAAAAATTTGAGACTGTTTTACTTAAAAAAAAAGAAAAGGTATTTAAAATATGCTGTGACATACAGACAGAGAGAACAGACTTGTGATTGCTAAGGGGGAGGGGTGTGGTGGAGGGATGGGATGGGAGGCTGGGGATAGCAGATGTAAGCTTTTATATATAGGATGGAAAAACAACAAGGTCCTACTGTAGAGCACAGGGAACTATATTCAATATCCTGGGATAAACCATCATGGAAAAGAATATTTTTAAAAAAGAATGTATACACATGTATAACTTTGGTGTAGAGCAGAAATTAACACAACATTGTAAATCAACTATACTGTACTTCAAGTTTTAAAAAATGTAAAACAATAAAAATAAAAAGTATACTGTGATATGTGCTTTCTTCCAAACTGAATATAGTTCAATGCCAAGCTATTTTTGGAGACAGTAAGACAAATAGAAAGGAGAGAGATTCTTAAATGAGGTTAACAAGAAAGGCTTCCTAGAGGAGATGGGACACGATGAAATAAAATTTATATTTTAAGGTAGGACAAGAAAATTTAAACATAAAATTCTCTCTTTCTGTTCGTTTGGGCCTCCTCCCTCCCACCCTAATGTTCAGTGTGCATCCGCATTACACATTAACCAGAGCTCCTCAAGGATGGGAATACCTACTTGACCTTAAACATCAATTTTTTTTTCTTTCTTCTGATGCTAGCAACATAACTTCTCAAAAGACTCACATTCCTTCCCAGCTCCGCAGGCGGTTGTAGTGACTTACTGCTCGATTTATACACACTCCCCTGGACTATGTATCTTCAGTGAACCCTATGTAAAATATCCATATATCATTTTGATGTATGATCCTTTGTCTCGAAAATGTATTGATATATGACTATACCTTCGACTTCTAAAAATGGAACAGTTCTCAGAGCTTCTGAGAGTCTGTCTTCTGGGTTATAATCCTCAGTTTGGCTTAAATAAAATTCTCTTTTTTTTCTTAACTTGATTGTTGATTGAATATTTGTCAATGGACACATGGATGTCAAAGAATTGGTAAATTTTAATGCCGGGATGTACTCACTTGTCACTGGCCTTTAAAGAGCGTAATTCTTGCCATTAAGATGTTGTTTAAAATGCTTCCCACATTCTGCCTATTCAAATCCTATCCATCTTTCAAAGCCACCTCAGAGTCCGTCTTCTCTCCTTCCTTCAATAATAAAATCCTTAAAATAAGAAGAGATCTTGTGCTTCTTACCTTTGGGGACAAGTAGAAAGAGAGGAAGTGAAGAGTTTGAGAGTCTGTGTCCTACTTGAAGTGAGAAAACTCCAAGGTATAGAGCAGATGGTCTGGTCGCAGTTTCCAAAGTAGAGTCACATGAATACTGACCTATCACTTTACACCTCATCTTATTTCCACACGGATCCCAGGAGACCCATATGACCACCCGCTATGGCCTCGCACCACTGACAGATTACTGTACCTGTGTCTTGGGCTGTTCTGAAGATTAAATGAGTTTTGGCAAGTAGAGTGCTGGCACAAGTAAATATTCAATACCTCTTAGTTACTGTTATTTAATTCCCACTAGGGGAAGTAAGAACCAATCAATCAAAAATATTAAGTAACTTGCCCAGGCATGCCAGGAATACCACACACTTAGGGATAATTCCTATGCTAATTTCTTGCCTTGGGAATTCCCAGACCAAGTGGGAAATGTCAAACACCCAATCTACCTGCTATACAGACCTGAGATTGCAACTTCTCTCCCCTTTTCTTTTTCTGTTTTTTTCTGGCCGCTGCCTGTGGCAAATGGGATTCTAGTTCTCCCACCAGGGATGGAACCCATGCCCCCTGCCTTGGAAGCGTGGAGTTTTAACCACTGGATCACCGGGGAAGTTCTCCCACTCTTCTCCCACCTGGCTGGTCTCCCATCACCAGCTGCAACTTTTACATCCTGAGGCCAGACTGTTATCTGTATTGGTGGGATTTTTTTTCCCTTAGGGATTTTTCCCTTACCCTCTTTACATAGGGAATAGCCTTTTAAGGCTTCCAGCACGAGCCCAAAGCCTCTAACTCTGGCTCTGTGTGAGCATTAAAACTCAACACCCTGAAGTAATGGAAAACAGAATTCTACTTGTACCCATCACTATCTGGGTAGCCTTAGCACAGGCCTCAATTTCTATTATTCAGATTAGTAGCTCTCTCAGCTATGCATTTAAAAGGACATGCTATGCTATGCTGTTCTTGTTTTTTAATTTAGCATATCTAGGTGTTTATAGCAGGAGGATTTTCTGGTTATTCTAATATGCCAGAACTAAGATTTCTATCATAGTTTTTCACTGACAATCAAATTAGTTCTGTTTTAAATTCCTAAACATAAGCTCATGTTTTAGAGATGAAAGTCTATTAAAAAGCTAGAGGTGAATAAGGAAAAAAAAAAAAACAACTTAGAGGAAACTATGACATTGGTCATAAAACAACTGCCCAGAAAAATGTAATGACAAATTATAAGCCTAAAATGTTTTACTAATGATCAAATGTCCTACTACTTCAGAAACAAGCCTTATTTTAATAAATGACAAGGAAAAGCACAATTTAAAAATTCACCTGCAAAGACTTGTAGACTTATCCTATAGATAGGTTCTGTTAAGGGCTGAATTGTGTCCTCCCAAAATTCAGATGTTGTAATCCTAACCCCCAGTGTCTCAGAATTTGACTTTATTTGGAGATAAATCTTAAAAGAGGTAATCAAGTTAAAACGAGGTCATTAGGGTGCGTCCTAATCCAATATGACTGGCATCCTTATACGAAGAAGAAATTAGGACACAGACACACCCAAGGGAAGACCAGGTGAAGACAGAGGGAGAAGACACCACATACAAGCCAAGGAGAGAAGAATCCCCAGAAGAAACCAACTCTGCTGACACCTTGATCTTGGACTATCAGCCTCCAAATAAATTTCTGTTGTTTAAGTCATCCAGTCTGTGGTACTTTCTTGCGGCAAACCTAGCAAACAAATACAATTCCTATTCTTTCCTAATAATGTATACAAACTACTTAAAATATATCCCTTTGTGCCCTGCTATTTAAAAGATACCTAATTTAAGATCTCAAATATTCTTTAAGATCAAATATTTTAATAATTAGCATATTTGACAAACATGTAAAATAGCTCACTCTTCACACTGGCTAAATATATGTATTTACCAACACTACAACCAACCACAGAATCAACAATAGCAAGCCGAAGAATCTTAGCAATCTATTTGGAATATGTACTCAACAAAACCCACACTGACCATGTACACTAATCACTTTATCTTGATCTGGTGCACTCAGGCCCAACATGGAGCACGGCATTTGTGAACAGACATTGCACAATCATGTCAGCGAAAGGAAAATCTCTGTACTCACTCCAAAACTAGATCTGCTGCTTAAAAACATCAGTTTCACCCGTGTCTGCTATGGTTAGGGAAAAACAAAAATCTGCCTTTAGCTATCTGTATCAAGTTACAGTTTACATCCCAACTGTTGCTACAGGATTTTCTCTCCTTCTTGTCTTCTGGTTCCTTACAGAACCTCTTCCCCTACCTGCCTGCTGTATGCTGGAATTCCTCAGAGCTTGGTCCTGGGCCCTTCTCTTGTCATTCTACATTATCTCTTGAGTTTATTTCATCCTACCCCATGATTTTAAATTTCATCTATATGCTAGCAGCTTTTGGACTTATTTCTCCAGCTCAGAAACTGTCTTCTAAGCTCCAACTCTGTATATTCAACTACCTGTCTGATACCTGCCTCAGAGATGTCAGAGACAAGGCAAGCAACACACCTGAAACTCAATTAGTGATCTACCCTTGCTCAGATGTACTCCTCTACTATTCATCTCTATCTTGGAAAGTGACACTTCATTTTCCTGGGTGTCCATGCCAGAAACCTGGAAGTCCTTCCTGACACTACTTTTTCAATGACCCTTGTATCCAATTTAGCAAGTCCTAGTGATTAAGATTATATATACACATATAAATACTACATATACACATATATATACATATATACATATATATTTCAGGATATATTTTATATATATATATCAGGTAGTGGAAATGGAGAGAAATGGAGATATATATCTCTCTCCACCTCTACCACCTGAAACCTATTCCTAGCTATTTATCATGTGTCACTCCGACAGTAGTTTCCTAAGTATTCTGCCCACATCCTCTCAAATACTCTCCAATCCATTCTCTACGATGTAGCTAGGACAATCTTTTAAAACCACAAAACCAATTCTCTCTCTCTTTCATACACACATATTCATTGATACATATATTGCAATACATCACTTCAAACTTTTCAGTTACATTGCACCTAAGATAAACTCCAAACTCTTTAACATACCTTATGTCAAAAGAAGTCTCAGAGACAAAAGCATTAGAAAAAAACTTTCCTTAGAAAAACTGCTTGCAAAAGTTCAGAAGTGACTTAAAGCTTTAGAGGAACTGGTTCATCAAACCCTCCTCCCCCCACCCAAGGTTATAAGGGTTATAGTTAGCTGATTCATGACTGAAAAAAAGTAATTCTTTCATATGATTGCCATATTTCTCCAAATTTTTGCATATTTTCAGACTTGCAAAGTCAGGATTGCAAAAGTCAGTGATTGAATTGTTTTTTTAGGGAATCAGTAACATGGGCATGATCTGACTACTTCTTTTATCTTCAGCCTCAACTCATACTGCTCTCCCCAACAATTTTTACATTCCAGCAATATGACCTTCTTTCAGGTTCACAGAGCTTTTCCCCAGCATACTGTCCCTTCTATCTGGTACACACTCCCCTACAGCCTTTACCTAGCCCAGTTTCACACATCTTCCTGGTGGCAACATAAATGTCACTTCCTCCAAATCCTAAACTGAGCTCTCATGTTATTCAATCATAAGGTTTTGCACTATCCATTAGGATGCCTTTGATTGCCAGTAATTGAAACACAAATTTAAACGTGTTGCTAGGGTCTTTAAGGCCAGGGATGGTTTGGGCAAGAAGAATAACACTCATAACTAGGTGTACTTTTGTTTAATGTTCACTTTATAAACCTTAAAATATATTAAACAGTATTTCCTGAAAATACTCTGCTGTGCTGTCTAATATAGTATTCACTAAACACATGTGGTTATTGAAAACTTGAACTATGGCTAATGCAACTAAGGAACTGAATTTTAAATTGTGTTTATTTTTAATTAACTTAAAATTTTAATTTTAACCTGATTCAGTTATTGGAAAAGTTTTAAGAATGCTTGGGAAACTATGCGGATCTATATTTTTTCAACTGCAAATTTTATGAAATCTAAGTACAGGCCCAGTAGCTCCAATTAAAATTAAGCAACTGAATTAAGTATATAAACATAAAGTACATACTGGATTTCCAAGACAATATGAAAAAAATGTAATCTATCTCAATTTTTATATTTATTACATGTTGAAATTATATTTTGGATATGTTGGGTAAAACAAAATATTTTACTAAAACTAATTTCATCTACTTCTTTTTATTTAATGTGGCTACTAGAAAACAAAATTACCTACAAACCTATATAGCTAGCATTATGTTTGTATTGGACAACTAATCAAAACTTAAATTTAACAAAGTTTCCACATAAAGGTTTTGAGGGAGGTGGGAGGAAACACAAATATCAAATTGCTATTTTTTTAAAGATAGGTGTATTACATGCTGAAACTGGATTGGAGTTTGGGACCAAGAGTAGATGAAGCATTGGGTAAAATAGCAGGCTAGCAATGATGCAGGAAAGTGATGATATTGGCTAGAGTGGAGGTGGTGGAGATGAAGCCAATACATACAAGAGGCACTTGTTAAAATTGACAGTATTTACAGATGTATTTAATCAAATTCTTCTCCAGCTCAATCAAAACATTGATTACAAGCTAATTTAATCACATTCTATAACTTAATGAAAACACTAATTAAAATGCATTTAATCAAATTCTATAATTTAATCAAAACGTTGATTACAAATTTAATCCAATTCTTCAACAATTTTATTAAAATTACAAATCTGGCAGATTCTCTTGCTTCAAAGAACAACAACAAAAAACCCCAGGACAAAACCCGCACAAAATACATGACCTATCACAATGATTACAGAATTCATTGTAACATTTATATTTAAATGGATCACAAAGGTAGCACAGGTATGACAAGTGAATAGTAGCTGCTAAACGAGCAACCACTGATTGGATTAAGCAACGCATGATTGAATTATTCATGGCAATCTGGAACAGATTGGAAAACCGAGACTGGCCAGGCCCACCTGGCAGAGGACAAGTCCAGGGCTCAGGGGCGGAGTCAGGATCAAGGAAAGGATGGCTATAATTGGCCAGAATTCCCTTGTCAGTCAGTGGCCAGGCCCCACAGTCCGCGCATCATTCGTCGCCCCGCCCACCGTAGGGCGGGGCAGATACGCCCTCGGCATATTTATTCCGACGCCAGTAAAGCTCAGCAGCCTCAAGGCCTCGGAGAGGTGGACAGGCCTGGGAGAGCTCCGGAGCCCCCTTGTTAAAGTCGGGGAACCTGAGCCACGGGACGAGCCCTTCCACCGGACAGGCCCTCCCGCGGGGAAAGTTTCCGGGGCAGGGGGCGGGGCTGCCGGAAGTCGCCGGTCGCCGTTTCGGCTGTTCGTTGTTTGAGCGGCTGACGGGAAGGAGAAGCCCGAGCTCCGGCGGCGCCGCGGGGCGGCAGTCAGGACCGGAGCCCGAGTCGCCGCCAGCCTCTGGACTAGCCGGAAGCCAGGAGTACCGGCTGCGGGGCGGCGGGGCCGGACGCCCGCTCGCCTTCTCATCTCACCATGTCGCGGGGCTCCATCGAGATTCCCCTCCGGGACACTGACGAGGTAAGTGTCGAGTATGGGGGAGGGTGGGTGCTGTGAACTTGGACGATCTCCCCCTCCCCCTTTCTCTCGACTTCGTTTCCGAGGCGAGAGCACCCTCTCCTCAGGTCGAACTCCCCGGCCCAAGCTCCGATCACCTCCTTCCCCAGCCCCTGCGCCCTCCCAGGCTGGGAACATCAGGTCCCAGCAACCTCGAGGCCACCCCGGGAAGGAGTTCTTGAAAGTCCCTCTCCAAGCTGTTCGCATTTGACAGTAGCCTGATCTTTTCCTAATTCAGGAGCACAAGGGTGTGAGAGTGCGTGATGAAATGTAAGGCACCTCACTGATCACAGAGGTGGGCGCTGGTGTCACTGTGTTCTCTCTGCTGCTCAAACTAAGTATATCTCCCTGGGAATGTATAGGATGCCGCCCTTCCTCCCTTAGAAACTCGAGTGTCATGGTGCACCAGGTCTGCCACACAAGGCTTCATCATCGAAATAGAGACCCCAAGATAATAGCCGCTGCTATGTGCTGATAGAATTAACCCCCTCTCCCTTCCTGTTGCCTCTTTCATGGGTGGCTTATGGCTTGTCTGAGTAAAGGTCTCAATTGATGTTTTCTCATTAGATATACTCTTATTTTTGTTTGATTGACATACAATATTGATATATGTTTCACTTACCGTAAAACCAGTGGTGTTGAGTAATATTCACAACGTTCTGTAACCATCACCACTATTTAATTCTAGAACATTTTTCCTACTGTTATTTTTGTGCCACATTCAGGAGTGTGTGTGACACAAATGCTGCCTCCATGATTAATGTGTACAGTGTCACTCAACGTTGCATTGCCTCTAGGATTGTGCTTTTCAAGTTGTAAGATGGATGGCATCAGCCTGGGGTGCTTACCTGCACTTTACCTGCGGTATACGTTAAGCAGGGTTTCCTTGTATTTTCTCAGTAAGCAAAGCTTTCATAGCATTTCATAGTTCTAGTGATTTGAGGACAGCTAGCAGGATTTGTTTGCTGTGCTTTTACTGTAATATTGCCATATAGCGTATTTGTCATGTGCTCCTTGAACATTTCTTAACATATGTGTGTTCAGCGCTACTGAACGTGAACACAAATCCTATGTATAACCCTATTGATGTCTCTTTGGGAAAGCAGCAGTCAAAGAAGAAATGGGAATTTAAAAAAGAAAAATAAGAGTTAAAACCTACATTTTGTATTTTAGGTCATTGAACTTGACTTCGATCAGTTACCGGAGGGAGATGAAGTTATCAGTATTCTGAAGCAGGAACACACACAACTGCACATATGGATTGCTTTGGCAGTGAGTATTCATGTAACGTATTTTTTTATATGTTGACTGGAAAAAATATGTGGTTTCTGTTTTCAGGTACAGTAATAGCCAGCTTGGGTGAATGATAAATTAGATAGTACCATGTATATGGAAGTTAATTGTATTAAAGGCTAGTTTCCTTCCTAAGTTATGTGCTGGCCTCTGGTAAATGAGTGTGTGTTAGTGAAAGCAAAGTTCATTTCAGTTAAATAGTACTCTATATTGAGCATTTGATTATTTAGTGATTACTCAGTGAAGCCTGGCTTATGGTTTGTGGATAAACTGAGAAAAAACAAGGTGCCACAATGTAAACAATCTGACACCCTCTACCCTCCCCAGCACCAACTGCATAATGATGTTTCTTTTTTGTGGGAACATTCTAGTAAATGATTATAGTAATGAAATATAGTAAATACATTAATCATTATTCCTAAGCAAGTTTGCCATGGGTCACTTTCATGTAGAGATACACAGGAGGCCTCTAATGTTATCTTGAAGGGTCAGAGAAGTAGATCTGGAGTTGGGCTTGTGTCCAGTGTTCAGGCCTAACTCTTAAGAGTTTCTGAGGTGTGGGTTTACAGAGAGGTACTTTCAGTGACAAGCAGTGCCTTCCTGACTTGAAATGCTATGTTTTCCTAGTCTATGGAGAACAAGCCATTAATGCTTGTCACACATTTTTTAAAACCAGAAAGGAACTTAGTTTTTTTGGTACAAATGGCTCCTTTAACAGCACTCACATGAAAACTGGAGTCTTGAAGGGTTAGCATGACATCTGCAGTAAAATAAATTCATGAACATTGTTGGTTATAGGTTGTTACAGCAGAAAGAATGTAGACTTTGGGATTAGAGAGGCCTTTGTTCAAATTCCAAGTTGGCTGCTAACTAGCTGTGTGACCTTAGATAAATGATTTACCTTCTGAGCCTATTTCCTCATCTAAGACAGGGGGTTGTTAGCATTCACTTTAAAGGTGGTTGTACAGGTTAGAGATGATGTATATTTACCCCTTATTGTGGTCCACAGTAAGGGGTTGATAAATGATGGATATTCCTTTTGTTGTTAATAAATGAAACAGGTGCCCAGGGAAGTTATTCAACAGATCCAAAGCCATAGATAATGTTTGATGGACCTAGAACTAGAACCCAAGTTTTCTGTTTGGAGTTCTTTATACCTCTCACTATTGCTTTATCTCTTGTGCTCTGATTTAGTTTGAAATTGACTATTGCTAGGTAAGAAGATGGAAGCATTTGTAGTGATTATAATTTTTTAAACAGCTTTATTAGGTATAATTCACCTATAGTAAACTCCACATATTTGACATGTACCATTTAAGAAGTTTTAGCATCTGTATACACCTGTGAAATCATCCCCAGGATCAAGATAATGAATATATCCATCACCCCTAAAACTTTCCTCCCAACTCTCCCTTGCCCCCCACAGTGCCTAGGCAACCCCTGATCTCCTTTTTGTCACTAAAGATTAGTTGGAGATTTATCCATGTTGTAGCATATATCCAGTAGCTCCTTTTTACTGCCAAGCAGTAGCCATTATACAGGTAGACCACAGTTTGTCCATTCACCTTTTGATCAACAATTTGGTTGTTTCCAGTTTGGAGCTATTACACGTAAAACTGCCATAAACATTTGTGTACAACTTTTTGTATTGACATATGCTTCAGTAATTCTAATTTGATTCTTTGCCGTATAGCTGGAATACTACAAGCAAGGAAAAACAGAAGAGTTTGTAAAGTTGTTGGAAGCAGCGCGTATAGATGGCAATTTGGACTATAGAGACCATGAAAAAGACCAGATGACTTGCTTGGATACATTGGCGGCCTATTATGTACAACAGGCTCGGAAGGAAAAGAATAAGGACAACAAGAAAGATCTTATCACACAGGCAACCCTGTTGTATACAATGGCAGATAAAATTATTATGTATGATCAGGTAAATTGTCAGATTTGTTTGAATTTATGAAAGGGAAAAAATACCACATGAAAGTAAAATGTGTGTAATAGGTAACAGATTTTTAAATTTTTCTTAAAATAACTTGGTTGATAAGAACAGTCAAAAAGAAGAAGGGTTCCTTATTAAAATAGAAATTTCTTTGGTCCTTGTACTGTTGACGTAATATGGGCAAATTTAGCATGTGAAACTTATCCACATGTTAAGTTGGTAATTCAAGCATCCTCAGGTGAATTTCAAGTATATTTTAAGGAGTTTGAATTTTTTGTCACTGTTCCTGACATAGACAGCTTGCATTTCGGAGTAATTTCTCAGTTTGTAATTAAGAATTGCATACTGGTCGTTTAAAAACATTACGGTCGTAGAGGAATTTGTGTGATGCTCCACTTCCTTTCTGTATGGTTTTCATTTTCATGTTACACATTTGTGTTAAATTGTGGTGAGTCCTGGGTAAAGTGAAGTCTAAGATGATGCATTACTTATTCAGAACCATTTGCTGGGAAGAGCCTGCTTCTGCCTACTTGAAGGTGACAAGATGGATCAGGCTGATGCACAATTTCATTTTGTCCTCAACCAGTCTCCAAATAATATTCCAGCCCTTCTTGGTAAGTCATTTTCAGCAACCATCTTAGGAATCTGTATTTTTCAGCATGTGCCTAGAATGTGTCTCTTTGTTGATTGCTCCTTAGTAACTGGGCTGGGCAGCAAAGTAGAAGAGCTTTACCTTATTAAAAATAAAACTATTGCAATAGATCATTGTTTCTGTTGAAATTATAGGAAGAAGATATGTACCAGTTAAGCATAATTTGTTATCCAGTTCTAAAGCGTCAATATGCAGTCTATTTGGACAACTCTAAGCTACTTTAATTATTGTTTTATAACATTTAACATAAATATAGGACTTTTATTTATAGGCGTAGGTTAATATACCTTATGGAAAACAAGTTTAAACATGAAATCATCTTTCCTATTTTCAAGTATTTCTTACTGAGAGATGTATTTGACTTAGGTGAGTTAGAGGAGAGCATATGAGACTTGTGTTCTTTAATAAGTGCATGTTTATTTTTAAAAATCATTACAGGTAAAGCTTGCATTTCGTTCAACAAGAAGGATTACAGAGGAGCTCTCGCTTACTATAAGAAAGCGTTACGAACTAACCCGGGATGTCCAGGTAAGAGAAAAATTGTAAGTCTAAGCCGTGTATGATCCAACTTAAAATACTGATATTTGATTCAAAAGCTGAATAGTTGATCATAATATAATCTTTTTGCCTTGTACTATTTTTCTTTCCAAAATCTCGTTCATTTAGCAAATTTTGAAGTCAAGTGTAAAATGTTTCCAGAAGGAGAACATGTCAGACTGTCAAATTCTGTTGTTAGGCCAAGTAAAATAGGGAATGAAAGTTGATCGTTGTTGGATTTGGCAGCGTGCAAATCATTAGTGACCTTGATAAAAGCAATTTTACTGGAATGGTAGAGATGAGATACTCATTGGAGTGGAGTCAAGAGAGAAAAGGGATGGAAAGGAGTTGGAGGCAGCACGTGTAGATCTTTCCAGGAGTTTTATTATCTAGGGAAGAATAGGAATGAACTGACAGCTGGAAAGGGAAATGGAATCGAGCAGATTTTTTTAAGATGGAAGAATGTATGTAGATGAGAATGATCTAGTTGAGAGAGAAAATTTGATGATGTGGGAGAAATAGGGGAGGGTTGCAGGAGCAGTGTCCTTAGATGAGAACGGGTAGGATCTAGTGAGCAGTGGAGAGGTTGTCCTTAGATAGGAACGTGGTTGTGTTTTGACATGGCCTTGAAATTGGAAAGCATTTATAAGCGTAGCTCTTCAGATGTGCATGTAGTCAGTCACTATATTTAAGGCCTTAATGAAGCTTTTTGTTCTCTGTTTGAAAATTGCTCTTTAAAAACTAGACATCGAAGGTACAATGTACAGTGTAGCCAGGAGTGTTGGAAGACAAGAGAAATACCACTGTTATAGGTGTTCTGTTCTACAGTGAGAAAGGTATCCCTGATGAAGGGGTGAGTGTTGGGAGGTGTGGGGGGAGAGTGGTATGATCTGACCTGCAGTGAAACCAAGTTTGTGATACACCCAAAGATTTTTATAGTGTACTTATACTGAAGTTAATTCTGGGATTTTGCAACTCAGAAATAGAGCGTGTTTAAGCATTTAAAAAAATTTGAATCCTCAAAATGCCCTAGTTTGACAGACCAAATGACTTGATTTTATTTTTGTAGCGGAAGTTCGTTTAGGAATGGGCCATTGCTTTGTGAAACTTAACAAGTTAGAGAAGGCTCGTCTGGCGTTCAGCAGAGCCCTGGAACTCAACTCTAAATGTGTGGGAGCATTGGTGGGACTGGCTGTTCTAGAACTCAACAATAAAGAGGTATGTGAGTGAAAAAACTGTCTGGTTCCTGACTGATTTTGCCAGGTGAATAGTATTGAATTATATATTGAATTATATCTCAACAGAGCTGTTTAAAAATGCAATCTTTTGGAGTCTTTTTTGTTATTTGCCTTAGGGATTAATTATTTAGGATAATGATATCAAGTATATTTATTATATGCTCCCAATTTGTTTTTGTGTGTGTGTGTGCTTTTATTTTTCTTCTTTAAACAGTGCAAAGCTTTCTTTCTTTTTCCTTTTTTAAATTTACTTATTTGTTTATTGGCTGCATTGAGTCTTCATTTTTGCACATGGGCTTTCTCCAGTTGTGGTGAGCAGGGGCTACTCTTCATTGCAGTGTGTGGACTTGTCATTGAGGTGGCTTCTCTTGTTGCAGAGCGCAGGCTTCAGTAGTTGCGGCACACAGGCTCAATAGTTGTGGCACACGGGCTTAGTTGCTCCATAGCACGTGGGATCTTCCTGGAGCAGGAATCGAACCTGTGTCCCCTGCATCGACAGGCGGATTCTTAACCACTGCGCCACCTAGGAAGTCCCTATGCACCCAGTTTCAAAGGGCAGGAAATGCATTCCAGTGGCAGTATTTCTGCAGTTAGTTTGTTAAGAAAGTTAAATTCTAAAAGTTTAACTCACTATTTGAATTTACTTTTATTATTTTTTCTTTAATTTTTAATTCTTATACAATTTTTAAAGGTTACTTTCTATTTGCAGTTATTACAAAATCTTGGCTATATTCCCCATGTTGTACAGTACAGCCTTGAGCCTGTCTTACACTCAATAGTTTGTACCTCCCACTTCCCCACCCCTATATTGCACCCCCCCCCCGTAACCACTGAGTCTGTTTCTTTTTTGTTATATTCACTAGTTTGTTGTATTTTTTAGATTCTACATACAAATGATATCATACAGTATTTATCTTGCTCTGACTTATTTCACTTAGCACAATGCCTTCCAAGTCCATCCATGTTGCTACAAATGGCAAAATTTCATTCTTTTTTATGGCTGAGTAGTATTCCATTACACACACACACACACACACACACACACACACACACACACACACACACCCCCCATCTTTATCCATTCATCTCTTGATGGACACTTAGGTTGCTTCCATATCTTGGCAATTGTAAATAATGGTGCTGTGAGCTTTGGGGTACATGTATCTTTTTGAATTAGTGTTTTTGGTTTTTTCATGTATATACCCAGGAGTGAAATTGCTGGGTCATATGGTAGTTCTGTTTTTAGTTTTTTGAGAAACCTTCATACTGTTTCCCACAGTGGCTATGCCAATTTACATTCCCACCATCACGGTTAGAAATTTTTTATTCCCAATGAAAGTTAACTAAAACAAGGGATTTCCCTGGGAATCCGCCTGCCAATTCAGGGGACATGGGTTTAATCCTTGGTTGGGGAAGATCCCACATGCCGCAGAGCAGCTAAGCCCATGCGCGACAACTACTGAGCCTATGCTCTAGAGCCCACAGAACCACAACTATTGAGCCCATGTGCCACAACTACTGAAGCCTGTGCGCCTAGAGCCCATGCCCCACAACAAGAAAAGCCACTGCAATAAGTCCAAGCACTGCAACGAAGAGTAGCCCCCACTCACTGCAACTAAAGAAAGCCTGCATGCAGCAATGAAGACCCAGCACAGCCAAATAAGTAAATAAAAATAAATTTATTTTTTTAAAAAGTTAACTAAAATGAGCTATATTTTGGTATCTGAACTTAGAACTGTGTAATCTTATTTCTTCAGACTATAAAGGAAGCATTGAAAAAGTGCTATTTAAGTAATGTTTCCCTCAACCCTGCCATCACTGTTTTTCTTTCAGGCTGATTCCATCAAAAATGGTGTCCAACTTCTTTCCAGAGCCTATACTATTGATCCTAGCAACCCTATGGTATTGAACCACTTGGCAAATCACTTTTTCTTCAAAAAGGTAGAAGTCATTTATTAAAGTTGTTTAATTTTAAATCCTGATTTTTGTTTTTCTATACTGCACTTGATACTTTATCTTCTTAACTTGGAAAGAAATTTGAATCGGGAGTTGTTTTTCAAGTTGGAGTTTGTATTAGTATTGGGGATACTAATTAGTATCGGGTGTGTTTGTTCATTCATTCATCCATTTAATAGTTACTGACCCTGTATGCTGTACCCAACATTGCCATGGGGATGTGGAGTTCAGTAAGACATGGTTTCTGTACTCAAGGAGTTCTGTTTCATAGAAAACACAGACGTGAGCAAACGTAAATGTAAAAATAAAGGTCTCTACCCTGCTGTGGTAAAGAAATGAAAGAGGAAGTGATTAAGTGGTTAAGGAGAGTTTTCACCACTAAGAAGGAAAAAGCTCTTGAACTGTGTTTTTAGAAGGTCACTAGGTAGCTGAAAGAAGAGAGGACAGAACTTTGAAATAGTCTTAGCTGTTTAGTAAGAGCATAGCACATGGTGAAATTTTTGTTTGTTTATTTTTGCATGTTGATCATGATGTAATTTTTAAAGTTGCCACTAACTGTATAGAAGCAGTGGCACTCTAGATTTCTCAAATACTAAAAAAGTTTTTATGTAGTTAGTAAGCATGAGTTTAATCGATCGTTTTGAAACCAAGTGCTAAATTACCAAGAACTTTAATTAAATAGCAGTTTAGATAAAAGTTCACAAAACTACATCAATCCTTATTGGTAATAGATGGTATGTTGCTGCTTTTGTTGCTATTAACATGCATTCTATGCTTATTAAATACCAAGTACTGTTAAAAGTGCATGCCATGAGTTTATATAATATTCAAAATAATCCTATGAGGTATGTAATATTTTCCTCATTTTGTGGATGAGTAATGGAGGCAGAGTTAGCCTGAGATCACACAGCTATTAGCCATGATGCTTTACTCTCTGGCTATTGAAGCATACTCCCCTTTCATAATGAATTCTTAATTAAACTTTATGCTATAGCTGTTATAGCACTAAAAGGCAGCTACTTAGGGAGACTGTGAAAATGTATCTTATAAGTAAATGAAGTGTTACTGTTTAAGATAAAACAGTTACACAAGTTAGTTTGGTTTTTACTGGAAAAACAACAGCAACAAAAACCAGAGGACTGATGATTCTGAGTGCATATCTAGTAGTGTAAATCAGGTAGTCAGCGCTCACAGCTATTACTACAGCTTCCTTGAACAAAATGAGAATAATTCAGTTTTTAATTTCCAATGCTAGTTACCCTTCCACTGCTGAAGATTGACTTGCTTCTACTGAGCATAATCAGTATATTCAGAATAGAACCTTAAAGATTACATAGGTGAAATATGTAAATCAAGCCAGTCTGTTTGAGTATTACTGAACACCTGATCTATGATCAGAACTGTGCCAGGTGTTGTGAGGTCATCTTTTTTTTTGTGAGGTCATCTCGAACTGAGTATGTCTTGAAGGTTTACAGAGCATGTTTACGTACGTTTTCTCAGTTTGTCATTACAACAGCCCTTCTGCTAGGCAAGATATTTCCATATGCTTATTCCAGGGAACAGTATATAAATTTAGCTAAAAGGCTGCGTCATGTAATTAAAAGTGTGGAGTTTGAATCACTTGGTTCAAATTCCTGCATCACCATTATATACAGTTCTGTGGCTTTTGGCAAATAAACTAATTTCCCTAAACTTTAATTGCCTCACTTGTAAAATAGTAATAATACCTACTTTATAGCATTTGAGGGGTGGTAGTTAGGATTAAGTGTAATATGCATGTTAAATACTTATCCAATGGGAAACACTCAATTCCTGATAAAAGCTGCAATCGCGTTATTTCTAATGTAAAAAAAAAATGCAAAACTGGTCATTGACCAAACAAAAACTCTACTTCAGACCAGATTTCTATTCAAATGAATAAAACACATTCTTATTAAAAGTGGAAAATTGTTTCTACCCCTGATGTATGAACTCTGACTTTGAGAGGCTTAGGAGATGAATCCAAAGGAAAGTCAGGTCTAATAGAAAGGTCATGACCCATGCATTCAAATAGAGCTGAATGCAAGTCCAAGCGCTGGCACTTGCTCCTGCCCTTATGTGATAGAACATATCTTTGGAGTCAGAGAAAAGAAACAAAACCTAAATCGAGATTCTAGCTTTTCACCTTAGATAACAAACTTTACTTCTTTAAGTGTCTATTTTCCCATTAATAAAATGGTAATAATGACACACTTTGCAGGGGGGTTGATTAAGCTTGGAACTAAGTATCATACCTAGGTCAGTATCATACCTTGCAGAGTGCTTTGGATATAATAGTTCTCAATAAATTATAACTGCTCCCATTACTGTTAATAATGGACTTAACCTCTCTTGGGTTTTCTCCTCACCAAAATAAGACTGATGCCTCAAAGGATTACTGTGGGGATTAACTGAAATAATAGGTGTACTGAGCAAAGGTTAAATACTGTACAAATGTTAGCTCCCTTCTTCCCTGAATTTACCAGCAAGGGCAATGAGGAAAATGATTTGTAATTCTGGATACAGTGCAGTTATTGTTAATTCAGTTAACACATTTTGAAAGTGAAATTTGAGGAAGCCTCGTGACTGAGACTGGTAGCATTGAGTTCACTCAGTTGACTTTCGGGCCTTCCTTGTTCAGGATTACAGTAAAGTGCAGCACTTGGCCCTCCACGCATTCCACAACACAGAGGTGGAGGCTATGCAAGCAGAAAGCTGCTACCAGTTGGCTCGATCATTCCACGTCCAGGTAAGTTAATTTTACACCCTCTCTAAACATCTAATTCTTTAATGGTTTTCCAAGTCTTTTAAAAACTTTTGTATGTATTGTTGATCTTGTTTTATTTTCATGTTTTAGGAAGATTATGACCAAGCTTTCCAGTACTACTATCAAGCCACACAGTTTGCCTCATCCTCTTTTGTGCTGCCTTTTTTTGGTTTGGGACAAATGTACATTTATCGAGGTGACAAAGAGAATGCATCTCAGTGCTTTGAGAAAGTTTTGAAAGCTTATCCTAATAATTATGAAACTATGAAAATTCTTGGCTCTCTATATGCTGCCTCAGAAGACCAGGAAAAACGAGATATCGCCAAGGTATGTTTTAAAAATCTAAGAATCTTATTTTCTGTTAGCTATCCCTAGACACGCATTCCTCATTTCTTGTTATTGCTAGTAGAAATATGATGGACACAGTTTTGTTAGCTGAGTTCATTCTAGCTGAAATAACAGTTGACTTATTAAACAGGGTAGAGTAGCCACCATGTTTTATTTTCATAGCCTGTAGTTGGAATGCTTTAGCTTAATGATCTCTTTTATCCCAGGGCCATTTGAAGAAGGTCACAGAACAGTATCCTGATGACGTTGAAGCTTGGATTGAGTTGGCACAAATCTTAGAACAGACCGATATACAGGTATTTAACCATGTTTTTCATCTCCTACCTAATGTGTTTTTGGTAAGCCTGGTACAGTGTTTCTCCTCCTCTCATTTTCACTTACACCTTATTCTGTCCACCGTGAAAATACAGGGTGCCCTGTCAGCCTATGGAACAGCAACACGGATCCTTCAGGAGAAAGTGCAGGCCGATGTCCCCCCAGAGATTCTGAATAACGTGGGTGCCCTCCATTTCAGACTTGGAAATCTGGGTGAGGCAAAGGTAGGAACGTAGAAATAGTCCCTTCTTCTATACTATCAAGTTCAAGGCATACTTTTTGCGATGTATCAACCAAGTCTTTCAACCATGTAATTTTCTCTTCTTTCTCCTAGAAATACTTTTTGGCATCACTGGATCGTGCAAAGGCAGAGGCTGAGCATGACGAACATTATTACAATGCCATTTCTGTTACAACGTCTTACAATTTAGCCAGGCTGTATGAGGCCATGTGTGAATTCCATGAAGCAGAAAAGCTATATAAAAACATCTTACGGGAACATCCTAATTATGTTGACTGTAAGAAATTTAAACTTTTTTTTTTAATGTGTTAAAATGCCCGCAACAGCAGCAAAAATTTAGCCTGAAAAAAATCTTTTTTAGAACCAATAGTAAACTTTTTAAAAAAAATTTTATTTCATTAAATTTTTTCTTTTTTTTCTTTTATTAAGAATTAGAGGAGGACAGATCTCTGTGTGTGTGTGTGTGTGTGTGTGTGTGTCTGGCTGTGGGGCAAGCAGGATCGTAGTTCTCAGACCAGGGATTGAACCCATGCCCCCTGCAGTGGAAGCGTGGAGTCTTAACCACTAGAAGTCCCAATACTAAACATTTTTGAAGGTTATACTGTCCTCTTTTCTTCAAAGCAAATTTGTGGCCTTAAAAAAAGAAAAGAAAAGAAAAAGATGCAGCTTCACTTAAATTTATGCTAGACACAAAAAGAAACAACTAAAAACCAGTTGGACCATGTTTCGTAAACCAGGCCGTCTTCAGTGGGTTGGCTACCTTTATTAGGCTTTTAACAACTCCTTAGCATATTTGGTGATGGGTTTATCTTTATGATGGGTCCTGCTTTGGTTTCATATAAACATTTTGCAATGTTTATAACAGTGAGAAAGAACAGTGCTTTTCCCTGAAATAATTATTACTAAAAATGTCCTACCTTGAGTTTTTACAACCTAGACAATGCGAAATTTGGAAAGTTTTTAATTAAAAATAATTTATATGCTTGTTTTTCCCTTGAAAGAATCTGAAACTATGATGTTTTGACTCTGGTCAAATCAGGGGCTAGTAACTTGGCCCCTGTAGTACTGCTGTGAATGTAAAAGTGATTTAAAATAAATAAGATTTTAGTTAAGTGCCAGGCTAAATTTGAACTGAGTTGATAGGCAATAGTAAACCATTGTTGGTTTCTTGAGAGAGTGACATTTTCTGGAGAAAATCACAAGATTTGTGTGGCACTTTTATTGTTAATTAAGTGGAAGAGCCACAGTTAGAGCCCAGACTTTCTAACTAGTAATCGCTAGTCGTCGGTGCTGTCACTCTTGTGCCATATGCCAAGCACAGTGCTGTGCATGAGAGAGGAATTGGAAATAGAACAATGCCAAGCTTTTAAAGTAACTTAGCCTGATATGAGGACTTGGTCCAGGGCGCTAGCCTGGGGAGTGGAGTGGAAGACATAATCAGATTTCAGTCAGGAAGACTTGATGGTGACAGAGTTGCTCTTTAACTTATTAGGTTATTAATTAGTTATATTGATGCTTGATATATTTTCACCTGCGGGACTTTTCTGTTCATTGTATGACTGTATTAATGAAAAACAATTGTTTCAAAAGTATGACTATAAAATTATGATCCTACTTTACAGCTAATATTTTAAACATGAAAACTCGTGTGTTTTCAGGCTATCTGCGCCTAGGAGCCATGGCTAGAGATAAAGGAAATTTTTATGAGGCTTCAGATTGGTTTAAGGAAGCTCTTCAGATTAATCAGGTGGGTAATATTAACTCTTAGGTTTGAAAAATAATTATTTCACCATTTTCCCCCAGTAAATCAGTTTTTCCTTTTAATGGCTATCATATTTCTAGGCTTGGCACCTCCGTATTTTTTTCACTTGCTTGTTAATGATACTAAACAGCACAGAAGTCATCTAAATGTTTGGATGTGGCCCACAGTAAGAAATAGATTTCACATCATAGCCTAGGACATACACATGTATATACAGACAACTGAAATCAAAGTTATACAAATCATTATGTGCTCTTGGCATAGGCAGTACATTGATATTTTTATTGTATTCCATTCTATTGCATTTCTTATCATGATAACTAAACACTAAATTGATTTTAGAAGTCACTAATCCATCTCAACTCAGTTTGAAAAACAGTGTTGTAAATGTAGTTTGTAAACCTCTCCAGTAATCAGCTGTTGTGGAAAGATGATTGATCTCTCTGAATCCAGATGACAGATTTTGCTTCTTTTTATATGTGTGTTTTTAGGACCATCCAGATGCTTGGTCTTTGATTGGTAATCTTCATTTGGCAAAACAAGAATGGGGTCCAGGCCAGAAGAAATTCGAGAGGATATTAAAACAACCAGCTACTCAGAGTGACACTTATTCTATGCTGGCCCTTGGCAACGTCTGGCTCCAAACGTTGCATCAGCCCACCCGAGACAGAGAAAAAGTAATCTCTTTTCATCTCTTTAAAACAATTGATACTTACTTGATTCTTGTTTGAATTTGTTATAATGTTTATCTCTTTTTATAGGAAAAGCGTCATCAAGATCGTGCTCTGGCCATCTACAAACAAGTACTCAGAAATGATGCAAAGAATCTTTATGCTGCTAATGGCATAGGTAATTATATGATTTGGGTGTCCATAATAATTTGTGAAATGAATGCTTCTGGAGGGATATTTGTAGATCAGAATTTCTCTCTAGTTGTTCTTCTGGCTACAATTAGAAAATTCTAATTCTGTAAACCTTTTTATAACTTTAGGAGCTGTTTTGGCCCACAAAGGATATTTCCGTGAAGCTCGTGATGTATTTGCCCAAGTAAGAGAAGCAACAGCAGATATCAGTGATGTGTGGTTGAACCTAGCACACATCTACGTGGAACAAAAACAATATATCAGCGCCGTTCAGATGGTAATGTCTGATTTTTCAAGATATTTTTATTTTGTGTTCATTGTCGAGCACTTTGTTTCTTAACGATTCTGACCTTGCCTTGGAGTTGGGTGCTATCCCTTATGATATCGTGTCTGTTCAGAGGCTTATTATATAAGGTTAAGCCAGTCTTTGGTATCCAGACAGAGCTATGAGTCCTGGTTCCACCATGAATTGCATGTCTTAGACAAAGGACATCCTCTCTGAGCCAGTTTTCATATCTATAAAACAGAAGTAATTGTACCTTAATCTCATAGAATTTTGTGAGCATCCAGAATGAAAAATACTTGGCACCATACTTGGCACTAGTTTGCCTAGCATAGCAGTAAATACCCAGAAGATAGTGGGATTTAATATCCATTTGCTTGTTTTACCCTCCTACTTCTCAGATGAGAGAACTGAGTTTCAGAAAGGTTAAATGACATTTAAAAAGAAACTCCATGGGGATAAGTTTTCATGGCTCTGGAATGTTGTTATGCTTTTCATATTTGTTGATACTGGAAGGACCAGAGTCATGCTCGGCATCTTTAGCATAGTAAAAAGGAAAAATGTTCCTACGGGGGGGATTGTTATGGTCAGAAAAAACAAGTTTCTGACCAGAGTTAGAAGACAGGCTCTGGGAAGTGGTTAACCATTTTTCTAAGAAGGATGGGTATTATTATTGTATTCAGAATATTGGAAAGGTACCAGTCATAAGGACCTACAGAACCAGATTGCATATGATAGTCTCAGAGGTTGTGTTTTTGGAGGTGGGCCTTCTTGATCTGCAAATTAATTACTAGGGATATTCAGGGGAAAACTGTCTAACCATCTTTCACGAAAAAGGACTTACCTATGACAAGATATATTCCATGGTCAGGAAGTGATGTGTTCCTAGCAAAATTAATACCAGTACTGCTCTATTGGTTTTACTAAGAAATTAACAACCAGAACTGTGAGACTTCCCATACTCATGGCCAGTAGGTGCCACCAGTCCTAAAGAATGGTGGTAGAGCACCATAGGAGCCAGGTGCATGACTTCTAAGTTGTCCGTAAGCCTGTTCTAGATAGTGTTGCTAGAGATACAAAAAAGGCGCAGTCTGTTTAACCTTGCAGTGTTGATTGAAATGTCAAATGGAAAAACTGTTACGAGTATGTAGTTTTCCTTATGATTAGGTTTTTATGTTGTGAAAATGTATGCTGGTGTATGTAAAAAAATCATTCTCAAGTTAGTCTTTGAAATCAACCATTCAAAAGTTAAAATACCTTTTTACATAGCTTTAAAATTGCTTGAAATTTTGTTACAAAATGACAATATCATTTAATCTTCATGTTTTAATTAACTTTTCTTTTATTGTAGTATGAAAACTGCCTCAGAAAGTTCTATAAGCACCAGAACACTGAAGTTGTGCTCTATTTGGCCCGGGCCCTCTTCAAGTGTGGCAAGTTACAGGAATGCAAACAGACTCTGCTGAAGGTAAAAAAGAGAACTCAGTTCTATGCTGCATTGTATTTTTTATTCTGTTTTACACATGCTTACACACCTAGCACTATATTTGACTAAAATCCTTTTAACGTCATTTTACCATATAAAAGATTTGCTTTGTTTTTATTTATAGGCTAGACATGTGGCACCCAGTGATACAGTTCTTATGTTTAATGTGGCCTTGGTCCTGCAAAGATTAGCTACCTCTGTCCTGAAAGATGAAAAGAGTAATCTGAAGGAAGTACTTAATGCTGTGAAAGAACTGGAGCTTGCACACAGGTAAGATTTTGCAGGAACAACCTTTAAAATGCTTTTTCTTTAAACCCACATGCCTCAGAATCATTCTCTCTTAGAATCATTCCAGTGATTTTTAAGCCAAAGCAGACAGCTGCCACCAGGTGGCGCCAAACCATAGCCAGGATCCTGCTAGAATTGGATCATGTAGCCTGACCCCTAGAACTTTGCAAGCTTGCCCTAGATTTTTCATTAATCTGACAATAATATGCCCCAGAATTTTACACACTAGAAATTTTTAGACTCTGCTTACATTGGTTTTACGTGTTATACAAGTATCTTTTATGAGATACTAGTTTTCCTTGAGCTAAGATTAAGACCTTTCCTCTTAAATATTGAATAAGTGTATTCAGTTCAGCTCAAAATTTATGTGACTTCATAGTATTTATTTGGTAATTCAGTATATGATAAAATTAAAACCTGACATCTCTTCAGGTTTTGTCCAACCTTATTTGAATTCTTGTTCAAGTATTCCTTGCCTTGCCTAGTACGTTGTAAGTGCTCTCATGGCTTAAGCCTCCTAAACTCCATGCTGACATATTTAGTAAATTTGGTGCTTAGTAAATATTCATTGCTGGAATTGATTTTGGTTGTTTGTGACTTTACTGATACTATTAACTATAACTGTTTATCTTCATAAACTTGCTAATATTGAGTGGTTTAATGTTGAGAGTCCTTTTTTAAGTGAGTCATATATGTGTTTTTCCTGTTGAGATGACAGCCCTTCATGAATACGTTCATTTAGGTATTAAGTATTAAGTTCAGTCAGTATGTAAGTCTTCTCTCAGATCATTTTTTTTAGAACAGATTAATCTAAAGGATCTGTTTCATCAGTTTTTTTTTTTAAGTAGAGTTCTTATTTTCTCATTCCGTTTAGATACTTCAGTTACTTGAGTAAAGTGGGAGATAAAATGAGATTTGATTTGGCCCTCGCTGCTACAGAAGCCAGGTAATGTTACTATTTATGGAAGGTGACTTTGTTTGAGGCAGTGATATTGGTGTGAGCTGGGAGTGTGACACAGTAGTGAACAGGTTCCTGACCTTCCAGAGGTCAGTCTTTCACACTCCTCTCTGGGACTCTCCAACCAGGACCAAGGCTTTTTCCTCAGGGTCCTTTCAGGGAATGTGGCAAAATTAATTTAGTTCAAGTACTTAAGTTGCATTGGAAAATACTTTTCTATTTCACCAATGTCAGCTGCGTAGTCAGAATCAAGACACGATTCCTGAATCTGAGTCACATGTGCAGATATGGTTGGGAACCTTTTTAGCTGTGCTTTGGGAGGAAGTTTATAATTTGGAAACTTAACATAGCTGACGGTACTGGCTTGTGAAAAGCTAAGTTAATTTTCCTAATTAAGACTTCCCATAGGTATCACCTAATGATCCTGCTTCAAACTTTTAAATGTGTATAAGGAATACAGATGCTCTGAGTTTTTAAATAAAAAGTATACTAGCTGCATTTGTATTTCTCTAAATTTGGAATGTTCTAGGCAATGCTCTGACTTACTGAGCCAGGCCCAGTACCACGTGGCCAGGGCACGCAAACAGGACGAAGAAGAACGGGAGTTGCGGGCCAAACAAGAACAAGAGAAAGAACTGTTAAGGCAGAAACTTCTCAAAGAACAGGTATGTATTGTGTTTGCGGTTATACTAGAATTAAAGGTGTGCTTACATACACTTTGTATGTTAAAAAAAAGAGGTTCTTCTGATGGTAACCATGGTTTTTTTTTGTCATAAGAACATTTTGATGAGCTTTTCTCCTACCCTTTTTCCTCATAGGAAGAGAAACGTCTCAGAGAAAAAGAAGAGCAGAAGAAACTTTTGGAACAGCGGGCCCAGTATGTAGAGAAGACCAAAAATATTCTGATGTTTAGCGGAGAGACTGAAGCAACAAAAGAAAAGAAAAGAGGTGGCGGTGGTGGACGGGTAAGATATGACTCCAGTTACAAACGAAGCTAATTGGTTAAATTCACTCAGTACTTAGTCCTGAGCTTTAGCTTCGTCCTTTGCTAAAAGATAGTTTTCCAACAGAGACTGCTTTAAATGGTATCCCCAGTATTTAGAAATGCATTTTACTGTTAACTGAGTGCAGTTTATCTTGTAGCGACTTTGTAGTTGATGGTTTTTGCCATTTGAGGCATTCATCCCAATTAGAAGTCTTTATAAAGTATGGGCCTCACCGTGCACCTCTTCCACATGACTTAGAGGACTGATGGGAAGTGGCCTCTTTCATACCTTAGCATTCCAGCCACATTCCACCAGCCAGGAAAGCACTGACTGTGGTTGGTCTTGTTTGGATTTCAGCGGTCCAAGAAGGGAGGAGAGTTTGATGAGTTCGTCAATGATGACACCGATGATGACCTACCTATATCCAAAAAGAAGAAGAGAAGGAAGGGCAGTGGTAGTGAGCAGGAAGGTGAGGAGGAGGAGAGTGGCGAGAGGAAGAAGAAGAAGAGGAGAAGGTAATGTCATGGAATAACTTTTTTTTTTTGGCTGCATTGGGTCTTTGTGCTGTGCGCGGGCTTTCTCTAGTTGCAGCGAGTTGGGGCTACTCTGTGTTGTGCTCGGGCTTCTCATTGCAGTGGCTTCTCTTGTTATGGAGCATGGGCTCTAGGCATGTGGGCTTCAGTAGTTGCAGCATGCAGGGTCAGTAGTTGTGGTACACGGGCTTAGTTGCTCCACAGCCTGTGGGATCTTCCCAGACCAGGGATCGAACCCGTGTCCCATGCACTGGCAGGCGGATTCTTAACCACTGTACCACCAGGGAAGTCCCCAGAATAACCTTTTAAATCACGGGTTTTGAATCACCTCATGAAAGTGGCAAAAGACCTTTCACCTTCTGAATCTTAGGTTTAGAATTTGCGAACACCTGGTAATCACTTGATCCCCCCAGACAGGGAAACCTTTCTTTGATTCCCCCACTTCCTACTTGAATCCTAAGATGGGCCCCACTACCAAATCCCCTGAATGCTTGGAGTCTCCACACATCTCCACAGCTTTCCTTCTGAGAGCTCCCAGTCAGTCATAATTGCCTTTCTTGTGACTGAAAATTGCAATATTTATTGGAAAATCTATGCAATTTGGGATGAGAAACCTTAGTGTGTCCACGTTGACTGTCCATCTTAGAAATATTAGAAAAGCCACTGAGCCTCAGTTTCCTCTCTGTAAAATAGTGATAGTGATGGCCCACCTCCTGGTTTTACAGGATGTATAAAATGTGAATTTATGTGAAAGAAGACCTTTTAATCCTCCCAGTGCCATCCGCTGTTAGGATAAGTGGTGCCCTGCCACCCCCTCATTTGGAGGAGCCCTTGAGCTATCTGTTCCTCTCAGGGGTTTCCCTGTCCGGGAACTGCCAGTCTGACCTAGACTTGTTCTTTCCAACCTGTGGCTGACTCTGCTTGTGGAATTCATTCAGACACAGACCTGTGGAATTGAAGCTGCGGCTGGACATTAGGAGGCCTGGAATGAGTAACTGGAAAGGAAGAAAGAGGAGGGGAAGGATGTTGAGTCTGGAGCCTGGGTCTTTTTTCACATCTTCTATCACTCACCAAGGGCAAGGTTCAAGCTCATCTTAGATTACTAAGAGGGCTTAACAGTGGACTGAATTAGTCAGCAGACATGGCATAAACACAGTTTTTGCAGACTGCTGAGCCACGTGCAGCAAAAGTAAGTTGTGGCCTCTGCCCTTGAGGGTGTACAGTCTGGTTGAGGCCAGCACCCATAGAGAAGGTGACTAATGACTAATACTATTTGTTTCTTGGGGGTTTTTTGGCTGCATTGGGTCATCATTGCTCTGCGCAGGCTTTCTCTAGTTGTGGCAAGCAGGTGGGCTTCTCATTGCGGTGGCTTCTCTTGTTATGGAGCACAGGCTCTAGGTGCGCCAGCTTTAGTAGTTGTGGCACACAGTCTTAGTAGTTGTGGCGCACGGGCTTAGTTGCTCCGCAGCACGTGGGATCTTCCCGGCCCAGGGCTCAAGCCCATGTCCCCTGCATTGGCAGGCGGATTCTTAACCACTGCGCCACCAGGGAAGGCCCTAATACTATTTGGATGGCACAGAAGTCTTGGGCTTTACAGGCATGAGTGAATCTCGACAAACTTTTTCTTGGTGTTCCTATTCTAGACCTCCAAAGGGAGATGAAGGATCTGATGATGATGAAACAGAAAATGGACCCAAACCGAAAAAGCGCCGTCCACCGAGAGCAGAGAAGAAGAAGGCTGTAAGTGTCCGATACTGTAGTTTTCCTCCCCAGTAGGTGTAAAAGACTGCAGTCCTCTACAATACATTGTTCCCCTGCAGTGTCTTCAAGCACACGCTTGCTTTTGAAGTTTGTTGGTTGCTGTTTGTTTGTATCATTGCAATGCAAACCCAGTTTAACAAGACATCCTCATGTAAAGCGTCTTGACTAATCTAGTACATTTGATCTTCCTTCTTCAGCCCAAGCCAGAACGTCTGCCTCCTTCAATGAAAGGAAAAATAAAATCCAAAGCCATAATATCATCAAGTGATGATTCATCTGATGAAGATAAACTGAAAATTGCTGATGAAGGGTAGGAATGTTTTGCTCGATATGGTTTCCTAATGAAAGATAACCGAGGGTGGTCACTGTGCCAAGGTGTCATCTCTGCAGCTTCTTACAATCTTAGAATGGGAAGACGTGTGAGCACACATCTCATTCGGATCTTGTCTTTTTGTCCTACTAAATGTTTGTCCCTTAAAGAAGGAAACCTATTTTGAAATCTCATTTCTTCCTGGATATTAGCTGAAGTTTTCTGGATGACATCCTCCAAAATAAAATGTAGCATTTGCTACACTGCCGTTGACTGGCTTCAGGTATTAGGAGTAGCCTGATCTTGGTCACAGGGAGAAAGTGACTTTCTTGGCCATTTCCTCCCTTATCAGGCAGGGATGACTCCGCATGGCCTGCTCTGTGGATGACTTATCCTAGACTCCTTTAGCTCACAGCCCACTTGGTGATGTAATATTCTGTTTTACTTGTCCTGAACTTGCCCCTCAAGCTCCGCATTTGGATTCCTAGACTAGGACTCTTAATGCCATACGACACCATGTTCTTCTGATGGCCATCATTTCATTCACTCATTCATTCAACAGACATTTGAACATCCATGCTGTGAGGATGTGCTGGGGATGCAGAGGAAAAAGACATCAACCCTGACCCCAAGGAATTTATGCTTTAGAGACAGTGAAGAATGACAGATAAACCAAAAAACTACATTCTAGTGGGAAAAGTGTTATCACTTATATTTTGCATTTATTACTCCCCAGGGACCATATGTAATCTGGAGTTGAGGTAGTAGGGGGAATTGCTGAGGTATCTTTTTGTAAAAGAAAGGCTGTTTAAGTCTTAGTAGAATAGAGAGTCCTAAGCAACTGTACTTCAATAAAAAATAGAAAGTTTTAAAAATAAAAGGGAGAGAGAGTCCTGGTTGGTTAGAGGTGAGGCAGGGGTGAGAGGTTAGCATATTGAAGGGTAAGGGTCCCGGTGGGGGGCTGGCCTGGTATGGAGAGCATCTGTAAAGCTCTCCGGTTCCCTTCTTCTCTGAAGACACTGGGTGAGACAGGTTTAGGTTGCTTTTCCCTGAAACACTGTTTGGCCCTTGCCCACTGTGTCACCCTGGCCCAGTGATCAGAGGCATGATGCTTAGACCCTTGCGAAGTGTTTGCTTATTTGGCCAGATGGAGCAGTGAATTAGATCCCAGGGGGCCGCTGGCCCTTCGCGTGTATACAGAATGAATATCTAGTGTCCTCTTCTCAGTCACTCTTCACATCCTGTGCGAGTGACCTGAGTTATGTGATGTGTGTCTAGGTTTCTTCTTTCAGATGTAAGCACAAAGGGCCTTTCTATAGTCTGCAGGGATGTTTTCATTTCTGGGGAGAGTGATATGTTTCACCTCCCTCACCCTTCTTAGACTGACCCTGTAGGATTTAATATTCCTTTCTTGGAATATCTGTCATGGAAACCAAAACCGAGGAATATGCCAGAGGAGAAGCATGTCCTCCTCTCCACAGCTCTGGGGGGGTGCGCCGCTGTCACAGTGGTTAAGGGAATGTTCTTTCCTCCAGGAAGCCAGGATTCCCTGGGTGCCACCACCATCCCAAGCGTTAGCACAAGTCCCCTGCCCTTAACACCTGATAAGTAGAGAGGAACCCGGGCAGAAGTACACAAACACGCTTCAGAGCCCTTTTAGCCCCAGCTTCCTATGCCGAGTAAGTCTCGTTGTGATGGAGGCCACCAGAGCAGAAGCAAATCCCAGGATAGAAGTGGTGATTTCTCCTCAGCCATCTGCTAGCACAGATGGCAGTGGGACAGGGGAGCTTCCCACTCAGCCAGCCTTGGGAGAGGGTTCATTCTTCAGAGTCTGCAGCCAAGTGAGGTCCTGGGTTTCACCTCTGCTGCTATATATTTGTTTATAAAGGTAAATAGATGTATCCCTTCCTTTTCATAATTTTACATGTGAAATTGAGAAATGCTTCATTCTGATGAAAGGTGCCTGGTATGACCAGTGAGAGTCATCCTTCTCAGTTTATGTTCTGTCTTAGAGCCAGTGCCTTATTCTTTTTTCCTATTTAATCCTCTTTTTATTATGAATCATATCACATTTACAAAAAAGTATAATACACCAAAGAAATATCACAAAATGAACACCTATGTCAACAGCGATCAGGTCAAGAACATTAAATGCCCTTCTTTTTTTAAGCGCGTCCCCTGCTTGCCAGGGCTCCTTTGGCTAGAATCCTGGTCTGACGAGTGTTTGTCTTTACCAGACATCCCCGCAACAGCAACAGCGACTCGGACGAGGGCGAGCGGCGGAAGAAGGGCGCCTCCTCGGAGAGCGACTCAGATGAGAACCAGAACAAATCTGATAGCGAGGCCGGCAGCCCCCGGCAGCCCCGGAGACCGCACTCCGACGAGGATTCAGACAGCGACCAGCCGGCCAGGAAGCGCAGGCCCTCGGGCTCCGAGCTGTCTGACAACGAATCCCTGCAGTCCGGGCAGAGCCGCTCGGGAGGCTCTGAGAGGGACTCTCGGCCTGCATCGCCCAGTGTCGAGTCGGACCATGACTCCGAGAGAGCATCTGATAACGAGGGGTCCATCCGAGGCTCCGGCAATGAGTCCGAACACGAGGGATCCAACAACGAGGCCTCGGACCGGGGCTCGGAACGTGGTTCAGATGACAGCGACTAGGCTTTATTTCATGAATAAGCTTCATCTCTGCAGGAAACTTTTTTAATATGTGAAAGCTGTGATAAAAACATTTCAGGTGGTCAAACAGTGGTGAGATTTTTCCTAAGTCAGTTTTTTTTCCCTAAGTCAATTTTTTTTGTACATTACTACACCACAAGAGATGTTTCCCTTGCTAGAGTCCAATATTTGAGTCTCTTTAGCAAAAGGTGACTATTCTTCATTATGGTACAATTCCACCTATCATATGTGAAAATCCCGGTAAAATAAACCCACATGCTGAAGCATTCCTACAGAGGTTTGACTGAAACTGTGGCAGACGTCTCATCTTCTCTGTCTGTTAAGCAGCATACTATTTGGATTTTTATTGCAGTCTTTACCAAGTGGTGCGAGAAACTTGGTATTCATGTCTTTGTTCCATTTCAAGTTTAGATCAAGAATATTTTTATTTTCTGGAGGAAGAGGTATCTACTGTATAATTGTACCAAAGTACAAGGGAAGGAAGGTTTTCTTCAATAGTGTAATACTGCAGCCCTGTAGATAAAACCACAAATATATCGTTTGTTAGGTTGAATAAGATGTGGAAAAATGCTTTTCTGTTAGTAGAATGCAAAGACCTACCTAAGCCACATAATAAAATTCTTTTACCACCTTTTATGCGTAACTTTGTGCCAGTTTTTTCTCAGTACATTTGTATATGAAAATATAGTATCAATAAAAATATGCAAATATTTGGAAGAACATGAATTAAGCTGGAGTTTGTTAACTCAGAAGTTTTGTAATTCTTTGTAGATTTCTGGAGTGGTTTTAAAGATGCAAGAAACTATTTACAATAGCCAAGATATGGAAGCAACCTGAGTGTCCGTCAACAGATGAGTGGATAAAGGTGTGGTATGTGTATACCATAGAATACTACTCAGCTGTAAAAAAAAGAAATATTGCCATTTGCAGCAACATGGACGGACCTGGGAGTTATCATACTAAGTGAAGTTGGACAGGGAAAGACAAGTATCCTATGATAGCACTTTGCATGTGGAATCTAGAAAAAGGGTCCAAATGAGTTTGTTTATAAAACAAAAATAAAGTTACAGACATAGAAAACAAACTTATGGTTACCAAAGGGGAAAAGAGGAGAGGGATAAATTAGGAGTATGGGATTAACAGATACGCACTAGTATATATAAAATAAACAACCAGGATTTACTGTTTGGCATGGGGAACTACATTCAATATCTTATAATAATCTATATAGTGGAAAACTACACACACACCCCTAACTGAATCACTTTGCTGTACACCTGAAACTAACACAGTATTGTAAATTAAAAAGGAAAAAATGTTTAAAGATGCAAGGAAAACTAAGGTACTAGTATGTATTTTTATTTTCAATAACTTTGTGATTAACAACTTAAGGGTAATTATTTATGTAGCACTGTTTGTAAAAAAAAAAACTGCAATTAGTTTAGTCAGCAAGTATGAAATGCGTTACATTAGGCAATGAGAACACAGAGGTAAAATGTCTCTCCTGTCCTCAAATGGAGTGATATTTGCACAGGTTGTGGGAGTGAAGGGAGAACAAAGTCAAGGCAAGATTTCCTGAAGGATGGGAGACTTGAGGTGACTCAAAAGACCCACCAAGTGGAGAGTCAAGGGAGGGTGTTCTCAGAGGTAGGAGCCGCACGTGCAGGTCTAGGAGCTAGAATAACTAAGGAAGACAGAGCAGATATCCCCCAGTGAAAGGTGCAGAGCCTGAGATTCAGAACCTAGTAAAGGTGAGGTTCAAACTAGAATCCAGGTCTTCTGTCTCCTCTGTCCCTGCTTTTTCCAATATGTCACATGTAATTTGGGGTGACTTCATCCCCAAATGACAAATCCAACCACATTAATAATCATTTCCCAAACGATGACTCACTTCAAGCAATAACTAAACACAAGTCCATCGGTAGAAGGTCCCTTGGAGAGCTATTTATGGAGGGATTTAACCTAATGCGGATAGTGATTTCTATAACATTTCACAGCCCGCTTCGGGTTTTGCTACACTGGTGCTTTTGAGTACGTATCCTCATTTGCAGTTTTGAGTCAGTTCCATCTTAATATGGATATTTCTCCCAGGCAAGCCCTCAGATAAGCAGAACAGGAACCTTTCCTGCTGGCCACTTTGCCCACATCAAAAGCCATATGTCAAAAGCCACCGTGTGGTTTCTTCAGGTGCAGCTCCTTCTGGCCACATCTTGGAGCCTGGAGATTACAGAAACGACGGAGGAGCAGGAAATGCCCCTGAGGACCGGGAAGGCCCTCCATACTAAGGAAAGTTGACTGACCTGTTGCCTTTGCCGTGCTGCCGCTGCCCTCAGGGACTCAGAGCAGCTCCATTACCTGGAGCCTGCATGTCAAGATTGGCCTTCCTTTTTTTTTTGGAGGTGTAGTTGATATATAACATGATACTAATATCAGGTGTACAACATAATGATTTGCTATTTGTATATATTGCAAAATGATTGCCACATTAATTAGTCCATTATCTTACATATTTACAAAAATGGGAACAGTATGGACGTTGCTCAAATAATTAAAATTAGAACTTCCATATGATCCAGGAATTCCACTTCTGGATATTTATCAGAAGAAAATGAACCAAGGGGGGAGAGTGGGAGTGGAGGGGGGGGGGCGGGTTGGGGTGGGATGAACTGGGAGGTTGGGATTGCCATATATACATTGTTAATAAGAAAAAAATATCAAATTGTACACTTCAAATATATGCAATATATTGTATGTCAAAAAATGAATTTAAAAAAGAAAATGAAAACACCAATTCAAAAAGATATATGTCCCCCCTATGTTATATATTGTAAATGTGTAAATGTCCTATATTGTAAAAGTGCAGCATTATTTACAATAGCCAAGATATAAAAATAACCTGTGTCCATCAGTAGATGAATGGATAAAGAAAAATGTGATTATGTACACACATGCACATGCACACGTGCAGTAGAATACTACTCAGCCGTAAAGAAGAAAATCTTGCCGTATGCAATGACTTAGAGAGACCTTGAGAGCATTATGCTAAGTGAAATAAATCAGAGAAAAATACCATATGATCATTTGTATGTAGAATCCAGAAAACAAAACCAAATAAACCTAAGCTCATAGACACAGAGAACAGACTGGTGGTTGTCAGAGGCAGTGGGGTAGGGGAGTGTGGATGAAAGGATAAAGGGGGTCAAAAGGTCCAAACTTCCAGTTATAAAATAAATCAGTCGTGGGATGTAATGTATAGCATAGTGACTATAGTTAATAATACTGTAATGCATATTTGAAAGCTGCTGAAAGAGATCTTAAAAGATCTTATCACAAGGAAAAAAAGTTTTTTGTAATAGTATATGGTGACAGATAAAGTTTATTTTTCAACCCTGCCATAGCTCTTGGTTGTCTCTCAAGCCTTTGTGCCTGTCCAAGCAGCCTATTTTATGTATAATAGCTCCTAGCATTTGAGGGTGTGCTCACACCTGTCAGCGTCCCAGAGGAGAGGATCTCCGCACCTAGATTAAGGTTAATTGGGAGCCAGACTCTCAGGCAGCAGCTATGATGATTTGCTAATAGGCCTCGTTCACAGAAATGCTGAGTGCCTGGGTCTTTTGCCTCTTGTGCTGTGAGGGTGGGAGGTATTTAAGGTACAGGTGAGCTGGGCCGGGGCAGAGGGAAAACACAAAGATGGCGTCCGCCAGCCTCTGTTCCCTGTTCCCTGAGACGGGCCCTTGAAGTGTGCCTGCCCCTCAGGCCACAGCTCTTGGACTGGAAAAGCAAATAGGCCTCTTTCAACAGAAAGATGGGGTAAGTAAGTTTCAATCGGCTGTCTGTGCAGTGGCTGTCTGTGCTGCCTGGGGGTGGTTGTCCGCCAACAACTGTTTCTCTGATTACGACAATCCTGCAGGCCCAGGAACTCAAGCCCCCCGGCCTCCAGAGCCAGGCAGTGGAGGGGCGTCCCCTGGGCTACAGCTGTAAAAACTGGGTCACCAGATGTAGAGTGTAGCAGCTCCCCTCCAGGAGAGCCCGGCTCTGGAGGGCAGCGAGCAGGGTGAACAAGGACGGCACCCAGCTGGAGTGAGGCGGGTGGGGGAGGTGCAAGGATGGCGCCCACTGGGGAAAAAAAATTTTTAAGATTGTTTTAAAGATAAAAGAGATAAAAATGTTAAAAAGGAAGAGAAAAAGTGTCTGCTGGCTTTTAGCAGGGCAGAAGGAATGCAGAAGGACCCACAGGCCTCCATCCCTGGAGAGTATCCCAGCAGGCCAGGGGCCCTCAGTCCAATGCTGTACAATTAGCAAATGAACGTCTTTCACGTAAAATCTGGGCATTTTTCAGAAGCTGCTCTGGGCTGGGTCCTGGGGTGAGCGAGTCCACGTGTGAGCTCTTTAGGAGAAGTTTGCCACGGCCTCATGGGTCTTCTGGGCAGGAGCCATTGGTTTTCAAAGCTAGATGTTCTGGGGGCTTGTCTCAGGAGCTGGGGTGCCCTATGTGCGGTACAAACCCTCTGGTCCGCAAGGAGAAGCTCTGGGTTTGGGGTTCCCTGCCCAGTGTGGGTTGATGGTGTTTATAATGAAATTGTGTCGCAGCCTTTCCTACCCACTTTAATGTGCTTTTTTTTTTCTCATGTGCCCAATATAAAGGAGTTGTTCTGCTAGTTTTGAGGTTTTTTTCAGAGAAAATTGTTCCATATGTAGCTGTAGACTTGGCATGTCCATGGGAGGATGTGGATTCAGGATCCGTCCCCTCCTTGAACTGGACTCGTCACCTTCCATTTCCTAGTGGGCTTGGTGTCAACAGAAGGCAGCAGGGAATAGTTGGTGAAGAGCAGAGGTACTGGAGTCCAGGAGCCCTGGAATCTTGCCGTGTGCCACTAAGAAGCCATGGGACCTGGGACAAGCTACTTCGCTAGTTAGGCCACTTTCCCTCTGACACAAGCCATTTCTCCTCCACTGTGTGTTTTGAAAGCCTCAATTGGATCTGTCACAATTAGAGGATGCCATTTGCTCTGGCTTTGGTGTTAATTCGGAACCCGACCAAGTTCCACAACCATAATTCGAGCTATTAAACTTAACATAAATTTTGCTTAAGTGGAGGCGAGAAAAACCACTTTGTTATTCTGACTCTGAAACTCACTTCCTCCCCTGGAGTTACGATGTTTATAACATGAAGTTTCCTAATTCGGCAACTATTCCAATATAGCAGAAGACTATACCTAACGATAGGATTGTTGGGAGGATTGGCAGATTCAGTGACGAGCCTGTGATGAACTCCCAGTGATGTCCTCCCTGTGAGCGAAGTAGTTCTGAATGTCTGACAGGATTCGTCAAACTCACTGATCCTTGTTCAGACCAAGTGGGGACAGTTACTCTTTCATGGGTCTTCCTTTTAAAAATACTTGCTTCTTCCTAGTTCCTGCTGAGAAAAATATTTTTAATCTCCAGGAAATATGGCTTTCCTGAAGCTTTTTAAGTATCCCTTGTTTTGATTCCACTAATGAATAATTTCTTCCCTGGGAGAGTAAGTAGCCAACAGAGGCAAGAAAGATCATTTAAAGGAGATTAGAATCAGCTCTTAAAACTAGAATTTGGAGCCTAGGGCAGCACAACTTTTTCCTGAAGGTAGTTGCTGATGCTCTGGTCATTTGGGTATGTTAGGGCAATGCAGGCCAGTTGGGAGGCTTGCCATATGACATCAGGAGCACAGGAAAGGGTATATGCTATAGGCTAATCCATTCCTATAATCATTATCTCCTCTTCTTGGATGGATCCCTTGATCTTTATGTAATGTCCTCTCTTGTCTCTTGTAACATTTTTTATTTTAAAGTCTATTTTATCTGATATGAGTATTGCTACTCCAGCTTTCTTTTGATTTCCATTTGCATGGAATATCTTTTTCCACTCCCTCATTTTCAGTCTGTATGTGTCCCTAGGTCTGAAGTTGGTCTCTTGTAGACAGCATATATATGGGTCTTGTTTTTGCATCCATTCAGCCAGTCTGTGTCTTTTGGTTGGTGCATTTAGTCTATTTACATTCAAGGTAATTATCGATATGTATGTTCCTATTACCATTTTCTTAACTGTTTTGTTGTAGTTTTTGTAGGTCCTTTTCTTCTCTTATGTTTCCTGCTTAGAGTAGTTCCTTTAGCACAGAGTCTTACTTTGTATCAAGCCCCACCAATAGGAAGGGTGCCCTGGCCTCTAGCCTGACTGTCACTCCCACTAATGTGATGAAATGCTTGACTTCTCAGCCTCAGTATCCCTACCTATAAAACAAGGTTGTTTGAGATTTTTGTTTGTTTGTTTTGGCTGCATTAGGTCTTCTGTTGCTACACGCTGGCTTTTCTCTAGTGGTGAGTGGGGGCTACTGTTTGTTGTCGTCTGTGGGCTTCTCATTGTGGTGGCTTCTCTTGTTGCAGAGCACAGACTTCAGTAGTTGCAGCACTTGGGCCTAGTAGTTGTGGCTCGAGGGCTTAGTTGCTCCACGACATGTGGAATCTTCCCAGACCGGGGCTCAAACCCATGTCCCCTGCATTAGCAGGCGGATTCTTAACCATTGAGCCAGGGTCATTGTGGAGCATTTTAAACAGACTGTCTAGACTGTCAGCTTCATTAGTTAACTTGAGGTCTTTTTGTGTCAAGTAATTGGAAATCACATCTGCTATTTCAAGCCTTATTTTTTCATCGATACAGATTATATTTTCTGCTTATGAAATATATGTATTTGCTCTTTTTGCTCTTACTCTGCTTACTACAGCAAAAAAAATGTTTTCGTAACACTTCGCTTTGAAAAATATTGAGTTTTGGAAATTATCTTAACTTTTTACTCATCTTCCTTGACATAGCTGATCAATTCTAGATTGCCACAATGGTAACACTCCCAGGGAAAATCTGTATTTTATATGCAGTCCACAGCTAAGTAGTGAAGAGGACACATTATGTAAAAGACATCAAGGCTGGATTTTTCAAGCCTCTCAACCAGAGGTCACTAAACTTGTGAATTCACCTTCTTGTCAATTCTACCACCTAAGTAGAACTCTAATCCAGTGTGTTCCCCAGAATGTTTTTCATGAAACATCAGTCCCAAAAGATATTCCTTGAAAAATAAATTCCATAGCCATATAGGTCAGGAAAATGCTGTGTCCTGCTGCAATTAGATGTTTTTAGTGACAAGTCACAGAAAACACTGTTTCAAACTGATTCAATAGTAAGGAAAATTTACTGTATCCTACCCTGGACATCTGGGGTTTGGGGAAAGGATTCAATCAGAAGACTCAGTATTGTCAAAGACCCAGCTTCATTCATTATTTTTATCATGAACACAGAAGAATATGTGATGTAATAAAATATGAAAACAATACGAGACCTATACCCTTACCACAGGCTTCCTGTGTCTCTTGTAACATTTTTTATTTGGTGGGAAAAGGCATCACCACCATGTTCTTTGGCCGTGAGCAGTTAAGGGAGGCGCAAATGCTGGGGCTGGCTTAAAGGATAGTCAGACCTCGCTTCAGCACCTGCAACCCTCTTATCTGTCTAATTTGAACTTTCTGGCATTGGAGCCATGAACATCCTTTTTCATGGTTCACAGAAATTGCAGAAGTCAGGTTTCCACTCTTCTGATTCCAAGAAGATGCAGGGACTCTTCCTGCTGGTATCTCACATTGCAAACAGCTGATCTTGTCCAAAACCCCTATTCAAAGCAGCTTTGAAGCTCTCAGTTGTCATACGCGCTGACAGTGTACACCCAGGGACAGTTGTGGTATGGCTGGTGGGCCCCTGTTTCCTGTGGTGGGGACAGCAAGTGCCTTATAGTTATTTAGCCCCAGGGAATGGGGTCCGGGAATGGAGAGAAGCTTTGGCTTTTGGAAAGACCTGGGACCTTTGATCCATAGTCGAAGGAGGGGAGTCACGTGGGGACAATTGCTGGCAAGTTGGTAGTTTCAGTGGTAGGAAGAGATGGGGGAATAGAATTGCTTCTCAATGAAGGAGAAGCTGAGTCCCGGGCCACCACAGCAGGGGACGCAGTATGATACTTGGCAGTCAGCAGCGGGGGCTCTATTAGGTGGTGTGTCAAAGCTTGTCAAACTTTAATGGGATTCTGATCCAGCAGGTCTGGAGTAAGACCAGGTATTTTGCAATTCTAACAAGTTCCCAGGTGATACTAGTCCAAAGACTAGGAGTAGCGAGGTTATATATCATTACAAATGAAGCTTCACTGGGGGAACACCCACAAATTTTTTTCATTGGGGCTGAAAAGCCTGGCAAGGCAATTTCACCAGCCAGGGCTGCGGTGTGAAGAGATGGGGAGAGGAGAGTCAGAGAAGGCTTAGGGAAGGAGGAGAAGATGTGAGATAGTTATTTTGAAGAACAGGAAAGTCAACATACCAGGCAGGTAGTGATGTCTGGTGATACAAACTTCAAAGGATCTGGGTGTTTGAAAGAAAGGAGGGCAGATGTGGCTGGTAAGTGCTGGTGGGAAGAGAGGTGGACACTGGCCCATCTGAGGCCGTTGGCATGAGAGGAAGGACAGCAGACCAAGGGATGGTATCAGGGGACAGCTGAGCTTCCTTCAGAACAAGGTGGCAGGAATGTCCAGAGAGAGCCTGAGGATAGAGGGACATCTGCTGGTGATAGACTGTGGCACCCAGGGTCTGAAGGAAGGGCTTGAGATAGCAGGGACAGGGAACTGGGCTAGATTAGCAGATGAATGGGGAAGCACAGGGTGGGGTGTGGTACCGGGTGGATGACAGGGGGCCCTCAGTCTTCTGCTGGGCTGAGGAGCGAGTGAGGCTCGATGGGAAGATGTGTCACCAGTTCAGGCTGCATGGAGTGGGGGTACTGTCTCCTGCAGCTCTGGTAATGCACAGATCGTTTTGGCGGGGAGGCACATAAAAACTACAGGAGCAACGTCACTCCTGGCAACTGAGTTACAAGTGCCCATCTGCGTCACATGAGGACATTTGGCCTTCCCATTTGTCCAGTAGGTGGGGTTTTTTCCGTCTCCATTTAGCGTATGGATTTTTAAAGTGGTCCTTAAAATGGCTTGTTTATAACTTTTGCTAAGTCTTTAGGTTGCGTGATCATGTCCCCAGGAATAATGATGAAATCTGTGTTAAATTTCGTTGTGCTTTCTGGCACAACTTGACATCTGCAAAGGCCTGATTTCCAAATAAGGTCATTTTGGCAGGTACCAAGAGTTAGGACGTCAGCATATCCTTTGAGGGGGACACAACTGAACCCATTACAGGGGGATTTGGAGGCTGACTGCTCCTCACCTCAGGTCCTATGGCCCGACCCTCAGAGGCGCTGCACCTTCACATACTCACCAGTTCTCCGTGACCCCAGGAAGGAGGCGCTCACCGCCGCTGGGACGAGGCTCTTCCTTCCTCTCCCCCTCTGTCCCCTCGATGTGCAGTTGTGCATGTGGTGGTGAGGGCTGGCTCTCGAGATGCAGTGCAGGGTCCAAATCAGGACCCTGTGACTTAAAACTTTTGAAAGAGCACTAAGGAAGGTGCTCCTACCACTGGCTGAATACATGAAAGATCTTGGGGGGTGAGATACTTAACTTCTCTGACCCTCCGTTTCCTCATCAATGAAATAGAGACAGTAAAGTGCCTGCCTCAAGGAGGCTAGGAAGATGAACTGGAATGACTAACATACCTAGTCCAGCCTGACATATACGAAATGCCCAAGAAACGTTAGCTAGACTAGTCCTAACAATACGTCAGGGCACAGCACTGAAGAGAGTTAATGCGTTATTAGTATCATTCATTGACAACAATAGTAATCCTCCAAAGGTAGTCCATTCCACTTAGAAAAAAACAAACCAAAGTCACTACTCTGTCCTGCTAGTTCTACACGCCCCTTTCCAGCCTCAGGCCCCTGCGCTATTCCCTCACACGAACCCCGGCGTTGATCCTCAGGCACTCCACCTGCCTTCCCATCTCGGGGCCATCGGCTTTGCTGCCCCTCTTCCTGCAGATATCTACATAGTTCACTCCCTCATTGTATTTAGATCTTTGCTCAGAGGTCACTTCCTCATAATCCCCTATTTCAAGTAGCGTTTACATCACTCCTTATCTCTTGTTCTGTTTATTTTTCTACATACAGCGTTTTTTACTACTGACACTATTATGTGTTTATTCTCTCTCTCTCTCTCCCCGGAATGTTTCCTCCATAAGAAGACTTTGTCTCATACACTGTTTTATCCCCAGCACTGGAATAGTGCCTGGCACATAGCTGGGACTCAATAAGTATTTATGACATGAATGGACTTGGAGAGCCATCCCACACCTGTCCAACGCTGTTTTTCATTACCTGTGTCCTTGCAACAACACTAGGAGGTGGATGAACCAAGGATTATTTCACAGATAAGGCAAACGAAGCCCAGAAAGGTAAAGCAATTGACCTAAGTTCATGGAACTAATTAATGGGGGAGCTGGGGTGCAGGCTCTGGTCTATGACTCTGCACATCCTGAACGGCCCTCGAGGATTCACTGCTTCTTAGCCACATCGTTGCATCGTTGAGGCCAAAAGTCTCACTGCCTCTTCTCCCATTGATGAGCAAGTCCAATATGTCTTGGCCTTTCCTGTGGGACAAGGATACGCTATCCTCCTGCCAAGGGAGTCTCCTCCAGGGATCCCAGCAGATGGCACTATAGAGACAGCATCCTGATGGGTGGCCTTGCTCCGTCTCATCCTCCTGGACTAACTCCAGGTGATGTAGGCTGGGAGGACAGCCTGGGTCTGGGCAGCCTGTGTGATTTTGGTGTCCTGTTTCTGCTCCTCTCTGCTCTGTGCTGAGAAGTCCCCTTGGTGAGAGCCCTGGCTTTCCTTGGAGGACGCTCCTTGGAATTCTCAAAATCTATTGAGATAAGTGGGAAAGAGCTTTGTGATTCCCTGTCCTCCTGGCTCCACTGCACAGCTGCGATCCTCCAGCAGAAGACAAAAGATGTCCCCTCATTTGGAAGGGGACTCTGTCCTGGTGTAGAGTGGAAGGGAGATGGGAGCTCTGTGAAGCCAGGAGAAAGGTGGAGGTGGGTTCCCCGCCTGTGCCTAGAAAGCCCTCCCTCCAATGTTTGCTGGGAAAACAACTCTTCCTTGAAGTCTCAGCTTCTCCAGGATGTGTCCTCCTCTCCCCTCAGATGGCCCCTTTCTCCCATCTCAGTGTGTCTACTGCCTGGCCCATGGCTCCAAGTGTCTGCTCCTGTCTGCTCCACCGCTAGACTGTGGACTCCCTGCGGGGAGAGATGGCGTCTTACCCAGGCCGTGTCCCAGCCCCTAGTGCCAGGCTGGCACAGACAGGGCAGTGTGTATTCAAATGTATTCATCTGTACATTTTGCATGTACAAATGTATAAATTAATGTGGGGGAACTCGGTGCTTTGTAATTGGATTGTAAGCATTGGGAAATGGTAAGGCTGGGACAGCCACAAATGAAAAAAAGTCACATCCCTTCAAGTATTTTTTGATAAATACCCTGTTTTTAGTTTCTGTCTAGTGGGTACAAATAGGTATGAAAATTATTATAATGTAGTGCATAGACTGTAGTCTCTCACTCCGAGTTACCATGAAGTCAATAAAGCTTACGTGTCAAGGCCATTCTCTTACATAGGACTCCTCCAGCCCTGAGCACAATTTTGTGTTCTTTAAGAGCCACAACTTCTCCCCCACCCCCAACTGCATCAAATTTGGGTTCCACAAAACCTAGATTCATGTTGCGTTTAATACCTATTTATTGATCCCTAATATGTGCCCAGCACTGCGCTAGGCACTAGGAAGAGAGCAATGAATGAGACCTCCGCACCCGCCTCTTGGAGGAGTGGAAAGTGGAAAGACAGGTGGTAAGCAGTTGGTCCCAGTGCAGTGTACTAAGTGCTAGGTGGGGAAGTGGGGTACCGAGTGGACTCACAGTGGACAATTGTTTTTTTCCTAGCTGTCCACCCAAATCCCTTCCGAAGTTCCTTTCTTCCCCCTACATTGTATAGCTGAGAGTCGGGGCCTGCTCGATAAAACAGGGGCCTCAAAAGCCAGATCCTTGATTCATTAAAGGAAACCATGGCAGCAAGGGGTGAACACATGATTCAAGCTCGGTCCGTGGTGGGCTTCTCTAGGCCTCTGACCTGGACCTGGTGTCACTGGGCAGTTCATTCAGATACCGGCAGGCGACACTCTGGAGACAGCACTACCCTAGCCAGGCTATTTCTGTGGTGCAGTTTTCTACCTTCCTTTAGTCCCCATTCACTTTTTTTTAAAAAATAAATTTATTTATTTTATTGTCTGTGTTGGGTCTTTTTTGCTGTGCACGGGCTTTCTTTTTAGCCATGGTGAGTGGGGGCTACTCTTTGTTGTGGTGCGCAGGCTCCTCATTGCCGTGTCTTCTCTTGTTGCGGAGCATGGACTCTAGGTGTGTGGGCTTCAGTAGTTGCAGCACATGGGCTCAACAGTTGTGGCTCACAGGCTCTAAAGCGCAGGCTCGATAGTTGTGGCGCACAGGCTTCGTTGCTCCACGGCATGTGGGATCTTCCTGGAGCAGGGATTGAACCCATGTCTCCTGCATTGGCAGGCGGATTCTTAACCACTGAGCCACCTAGGAAGCTCCCCCATTAACTTCTAAACCTGCTTCTCTGTGCTTCCTGTGGATCCCTTGAGTTCCAATAAATTCTCTTTCTACTTTGTCCAGAATAAGTTTCTCTTCTTTGCAACCAAGAACCTGATGGGTACAAGCTTCTAACAGCCTTGGCAGAAAAAGGCAAGTTTTCCGAATGTGGGACTTTCATGCTAATACCTGAAGGATGAATAAGAATAAGCTAGATGAAGAGGTGCAAAGAAGTGGGTATAATAGTGAGGACAGCAATGCTCCAGGCAGAAGAAACAGCCTAGGCAAAGGCCCAGAGAGAAAATGAAAAGAATATTGAAGGAGGCAAACAGATGACTTGGGGCCCTGACTATTAGATTAAGAAATCTGAATTTTGAGGCAAACCAGGAGCTACTGAAGGGCAGAGGAAGGACAGACTTTTACAAAAGACCGCTCTGAGGATAATGCGGAGAATGGACTGGGAGGAGAGTAAGCTGTAAGGCAGGGAGACCATGTGGAAGCTTATTGCAGTACTTCAGGCATGAGATGATGGTGCCTGGACTAGGGTGGTGCAGTACAGAAATGGGAAGTAAATGGCTTCAAGAGCTATAATGGAAGTAAGATGGATAACACATGGTGATTGGTGGAGACTAATAAAGGGGTAAAGAATGACTCCGGTCTCTGGCTTAGATGGGGTATCATTCAGAGCCAGGAGAAGAGGAAATGTTGGTTTGAGGGACAGAGTTTAGCAGTGGACATGCTGAGTTTGAAGGGCTTGTGGGTACACTCAGAGAAAATGTCCAGAAGCTGGTGGGACACACAAGTTTGATGTTCTGGAAAGAGGTTTAAACTCAAGATATAGGTGTCGTTAGCACATAGATGGTAACTGGAGCTACAGGAGTGAGTGACAGTGTTGAGGGAGGAAAGCAGAACAGGAACATCCATGAACCAGACAACAAAAGAGAGCCTTAAAAGGAAACCAAGAAGGCTGAGAGGAAAGCAAACAAAATAGAAAAGAGCGCAGTCAAGTGTTGAATGCTTTTGATAGGTCAACTAGGAAGACTGAGAAATGCCCATTGGACTGAGCTGGTGATTGGAAGCTCAGGCTGGAAGCAGTTCTCATGAGGAGAAGTCTTGGAAAAGCTGCTGAGGTAATTCACATATACATCAAAGGAGCCTCTGCTAGTGACTTTCATGTACCACCTTATTTAGTTCTCATGGCAACCCTTCAGCATTAGCCCTATTTTCAAAAGAAATCAAGATGCAGAAATAAAATATCTCACCTAAGATCACATTGCTAATAAGGGATAGGAATGAACCCTAGGTCTAGAACTCAAGTTCAAGTTCTTTCCATTCCCCCTTTCTTCTCCTGTGTCCAGATCCTGCCATGCAGGATAACTTACTCATTGTGATTTGGTTCAACAAATACTTGAGTGCTTATGCGTGCTAGGGGATATAGCAGTGAACAAAACAGTCCAAAAGGTCATGCTCCTCACTTTCTGGAGAGTCAACCGCAAACATGCAGCATGTCACATAACAATGGTAGACAGGAAAGAGAGGAGGGATGTGCTCAGGATTATTTAAAATTGGGTAGACAGTGTGGACCTTACTAATAAAAGTGATATTCCAGCCAAGACCTGACACGGGAAGAGAGCCAGTCATCCAGTTATCCAGAGGGCAGCAGGAACAGAAAACCTCCAGTGCTTGGCAAGTCCCAGAACCTCAAAGGAGGCCAGGATGATGGGAACAGTATGGGCAAGGGCCAGTGGCAGGAAACTAGATCTGAGAAATGGGGTGTGGGTAGAGGAAGGGAGGTGGAGAGACTAGATCAGACCTAGGGCCGTGTAGATCAATTTTAAGTATTTCGACTTAAAAATCTAGGTGGAAGTCATTTTGGTAGATTTTGTGCTAAGCTGGTTTTTTTTTTTTTTTTTTTTCTTTTGAAGGATTCCTCTTCCTCTGGCTGCTGTGAAGAAGAGACTAAAAAGAGAGCAAAGGCAAAGCAGAGAATCCCGTTAGAGCTGGTGTGATATCTAGATGAGAAATGAGAGCCACAGTTGAAGAGGTGAATTGTCCAATTTCTAATGTTTTGAAGGAAAAATCAACAAGATTTGATAATTGGACATTGGGTCTGACAACATGCATTTGCAATGGAGATTAAGAAGGAACAGAGTAATAAATAAAAAACAAGGCGAAAAAAAAGGAAGAGTGAGGAAGGAAAACTGAGGTGTCCTGAAAAGAAGTTAAGTCTCAAGGAACGATTTGCTCTCAAATGCTGCCTATAGGATGAAAACCTACTGGATAACAGACAGCACTGGAGTTACTAGAGATCTTGAGAAAGTTTTGCTGTAGGAGTGAAGTGCAGTATGTTTGAGAATGGGGGAAGAAAAGGGAGTTGGCAACAATGAAGACAACCTGTTTTGCTGGATTTAAAGGAAAGCCAATGTTGGGGGAATATGTGGAATCTTATCTTCAGGACATGTCACTGTATTATTTGTATGCTGATACTGAAAGCACATCTTTCACACAAGAAACATGCCAAGACATTCAAATACTGTTACTCCATAGTATGGTAGGTTGTAAAATTTCCCACTCAGTATTTACTGAACAAGGTGGGAGTATTACTCTTTAAGAGGTATTTGAGTTGTTGAAGCAAGAGTGGGGGTAGGGCGACGAAAAGTCTGACTTCTGACAAATCTCCACACACCAAGTCTAACTCTGGGACTTTGGCCCAATTCTCTAGCTGAATTGGGAGAATTCTGGCTGTAAACTGAAACCAAGACCCACCTCTGTAACAACAGGCCACACTTGCTGGGTTATAAATCAGTATCCCCCCCTGAGGGAGAGTTGGGCAGAGCACCAGGAATGCCATTTATTTCTATAGCCTAGTAAAGTCAGCGTCTTGAAATTCTATTTTACCTGAAGTCAGTTTACACAAGTCTCCACTTCTGTTGTAACTTCAATGAAGAGGTCTACTAGAACACCGGGAGAGCTAGCTCCTGACTCCAATAGGACACAAATGCTGGCTTTCCCCACCATGCCTCTTTGGAGAATATGCAGGTAGAACACTGAAGACAAAGGTTCTATCGGCTTTAGCAGTATGGTACATTACCGCCTACCTAGAGGCTCCCCCCAAACCAAGTACACGTTGCTCTTAATAGCTAACACAGCAACTAGGACTCCGGCAACACTTTCAAGAGGCCCTCCCCAAGCCAAAGCCCACCTAGGATTGTCACATCCCTAGCACTGGTCAGCAAGGGGTTGAGGGTTTGAGCAAATGCTTAAGTGGTTTCTGAAAATACGTTTTAAACCTCCACGAGGCATTCCTTTCCTGAGTGGGAACTGCGGTAGCCAAGACTGAGTACAAGCCGATGCTGAGTGGGCAGCTGGTCGGACGCCTGTTCTCCATGGCTGGCCGTGTCTGTCTGTCCTGGGGCAGCGCGGGATCGGGGGCCATTGGTCCCGTCGAGGCCGTTATTTGCACCAAGTTGGAGCAGGCCTTGAACCCCAATGTGCTGGAGCTGCATAATGAGAGCACTGGCCACGCGGTCCCACCAGGCAGTGAGACGCATTTCTGCGTGGCCGTGGTGAGCTCTCGCTTCGAGGGACTGAGTCCCTGCAACGGCATCGGCTGGTCCACGCAGCGCTGTCAGAAGAGCTGGCTGGGCTGGTCCACACCCTGGCCATACAGGCGCAGACCCCTGCCTAGTGGAGGGAGAACCCTCAACTGGACACGAGCCCTCCCTGCCTGGGAGGAAGCAAGAAAACTCGAACTCCCTGAACCCTGAGAGAGAGGGAGGACCAGGACGCAAACAGGCTGGGTGACAATAAACTACTAGGGCCTTCTTCCCTTCTATACAGTCTGCTATTTTTAAGAGTTGAGGACCTGGGTGCCATTCAACCGGCATATACATATTCTCTGGAGACAACAATTCATTTCACATCAAGGTTAACCTAAGGAGAGTATACAATCACTCATTACTGCTCTTGCCCTGGACTATTCAGGAGAAGCTGCCCAGCTGTTTCATGTTAAACTGTGACTAAGGAACCACCAGACCTTATGAGTTGCAAGTAATCTTGTACATTAGAAAAGAAATTATATGAAAAAAAAAAAAAACCTCCACGCAGGGCTTCAGTTGCATTAAGGAGCCAGTTTTACTTGGCTACTGTGGGGTTTCAAGCAGGAATTTCCTGGGTGGGGACAATTACTGAGAATGATGATATAACTGTTAGGCTTGTCCTAACCATGAGGGTGGTTAAGCCTCTCAGTTCACCACATATTTCAGTATGACAATGAGAAGATAAGCGTCACCAGGTTTCTTGCCCACCAAATTAACGAGACCTGTGATTCTCAAAACGGCCCCTGATTACAAGACTTGTTTGGTTACTTCCAGTAACAGGATGTGAAAAGGAATAACCACCTTGAATTTTCTGTCTAATCAGAAAATGTAAATTTCTGATTTTGAATTAAAGTTCCTTAGGATCTATCTGAAAACAAAAGCTATCAATTCTTCATAAATTTGTAGGTGCTACTTAACGTCACACAACTATATCAAGTATCACAATGTTTATTGATAGATACAAGTATATAAAATCAGGGCATGAACATGACTTGATAAATTAAGTAGACTTAATTTCAATACTATAATAAGAGGGACCAATTCAAATTCTCACCATTTGTTTCACACCCACAAAAACCACTTCAAGGGCATTTACGATCTCTCAAAACTGATCAGTTTTGTGCAAGTAAACCATGTTTCTTTTAAAAAGACTTGTGCACTTGCCCAGGCTCAAGGATATTAAAATCTAGCACATAAAGCCCATTACTAGAGGTAGAAATACAGGCAATATACTATTACGGCAACAACCATCAATTACAGTTAAGAATTTTTCTGTAACAACCAAATGGATAATCAAATATTGCAACAACTCAAGTATTACTGAGCAAAGTGCATTTCTACAGTATTCAGTGTTGCTATTCAGTTTTCTAACTTAAAACAGCCTATGATAACTGGCAGCAAAGAAGGTCCTTGCAATAGACTGCCTCTGCTTGAGAACTTATGATGTAATTATTGCATGCTGCTAATATACTATCTAAACATTAAAGATACTCCTAAAATATTTGATGGTAGACTATGATTAAGACATTACACTACAAAAAAACCTTATGCAGAAGGAAATCCTAATTGACGTTGCTTCTGCTTTAAATATTGTGAAAACATTACAGCGGAATGAATTTTCGCAGTGGTTAGGTCAAATGCAGTTACATCATAGCAACAGTATGTTTTGCACAATTTAAGGCTTTGGCTGGTTCTTTTAGTCAGCTTCTTCCTCTGATTCTTCTTCTTCAGCAGTTTCTAGCCAGGTTAGCCACTGATTCACCTGTAAAGTTATAATTTAACAAAATAAGTAGTATTTACGGAAGATAGAATAGCACAATTTTTTTATTCCAGATCAAACAATATACCCTAGGATAAAAGTTTTAGTGCCACACATTTTATAATTGCAAAAGCCTTTGGAAACTACATTTGTGCCTTAGCTGTAAGTTACTTTAAAGAATGGCTTATTTGGATTTGGGATAGCATACAAGTTGCTTATAGCCAGTCAACTCGGGTCTCATTCTTTGATATCACACCCATTACATTTCAGGAATGTTTTAATAAGGGACAGTGGCTCCTCTCAAGCTTAAACAGTTAACAAATGGGGGGGGGGGGGGGGAACGGGGACAAAAAAATATTCTCAAAAACTGTAGGATCAGATTCCCCAAGGACAAGACTTAGAACGAATGCTGTGAGGGTTACCCTCATGAAGCTAGTCTGTGAACCTCAGGAGTAAAGATACTATAAACCAGGTGTCTCTAAGCCTGGCCCTTGGAAAAATAGTATGAGAATCATCTGGGTTGTATACCACACAGGGACCTACTAAATCAGAATGCCTAGGATCAGACCTGGAACTTCCTTTTAAATTACTCTGCAGGTGATTAATGTAATGCTGTGGAATACCCCTGACATACAAATTCTTCCCCATGGCTAGAATTCCACTTGATAAGACAGAAGAAAATCATGGTAAGAGAAATCAGAAACAATCTCCTCTACTGGTATTTAAAAAGATGTCTCAATCCAATCTTGTACAATCACTATCTTTGCAAGTAGCTTTACTTCTAAAAAATGTTAGCCACATCTAATCTAACAGCTTAGACACTACTAGGATTGAAGCCTTTTATTTCACAGCTTTACCTTGTTTTGCTGCTGCCTACTTTACCACAGCTTATAATAGTGCAGAATGACACGTATGTATAAATTACCAGGCCTATTTTGTTTGTAATTTCAACTTTTAAAGGCTCATTAGTAAACTGGAAAAAGCACACCAAATTTCTCAAAGACTTACCTGGAACAAAGCCTTGCCTTTCCCCGGAAACTCTTGGGTTATATCTTCTTTCCAAGCCAAGAAAGCTTCTTCTTCAATAATTTCCATGTCATAGAAGTGAACAAAAAAGCGGAGTAACATGCCTAAAAGACAAAATGACCCCATTATTTAGTGTGCAGTTTAAGAACTGCCCCTTCCTCGTTCTTCTTCTGATGTTGGTTCTCTCACCTTTCGGGAAGTTGCTGTTGTAGCAGTGCACCTGAAGAGCATAGAGAGCACTGACTTGTAGATCAACATGATCATGAAGGAATTTCTGCATTACTGGCTTGAAGGAAAGAAGCAGTTGTTTTTCCTGCTCTAACTGTTCTTTGGAAGGAGCAGAGGAAGAGTCTGTTTCATCACTGGGTGGGTTTACTTCACTAGAAATGTACTGTAAGAAGCTGCACAGAAAGAGATTTTATTAGAACCTCAAAGTGAATTTTCTAGCTCAAAAATACAGACAATTCTTAGTCCCTTTGCCTTGCAGACTTTTTTCCCTAGTAAACAAAAACACAGGTTAACTCTAACTAGATGTAGAAAACCAAAACTGTTATCTTACCTAGTCATTAAGATGTTCACAAATCCCTTATCTACATGAAGTTTGGGAGAGATGTTATCTTTAATCCACTTATATATGGTTTGAGGGGATGGATCCAACTTTATTTGCTTTAACAGTTCCTTCTCCAATTTGAGGAGTGGGAATAAGAAACTCAGTCCCTTTCCTTCCAAGATTTCCAACATGCGGTCCTTATTCTGATCAATTTCTGAAGAGACAAAGCCATTCCCATCATCAGGTAGTTCATTTTACTCAGTTGGTCTAGAAAACTGCTTTACAAATGATTTCCCAAATGCATAAGATTCATGGAAAATAATAAAGAACCTAGTAAAGGAAACTATTTGGACCAAATGAAAACAGTCAAATCATAACCACCCCTTTTTATAAAAGTGAAATCTACCTGTGGTAATACTTATTTTCTCTGGACAGAATAATTACCCTGACTTTTACAAATTCACTCAAGGAACTAAGGAATCTCTAGATTTAGTACTAAAACAAAATAAAATCCCCAGCATTCTCTTACCTGGGAGCATTTTCTGCATATTGACCTTGCTTTGTTGGAAAAGCTCTGTTAACCATTCTCGATCTTGCAATTTAGCTAATTGCTGAAGACAAAGTAAGAAGAGAGGAAAATGGGTGCCACTTTCCAATGGTTGAGCTAGTTCTGAAATGCTCACCAGCTCCGAAATGATAGCACGAGCTGCAAACTGTGCTAAATATGATTTCACCAAGGGGATGTCAACCTCCAGTTTGGGGCACTGGTCCAATACATTCAGGAAAGCCTTAAAAGGAACATGTAAACCTAGTCAGTTTATTAGTTTCCAAATCTGAAAGGTAAGAATTCTTACAGAATTGGGAAAGTGTTCTACCTGCATGAAGTTGTCACTTGTGGCTATCCCTTCCTGTTTGAGTAAACTGATCAAAGAACTTGCTTTTTCTTTATCTTCATCACTTCTATCTAGTGACAGGATGATTACTTTGCTTAACATTTCAGGGAGAAAGTGTTTAGGAGCTCTCATCTCTCTTACACCACTGACAGCTTCATTTGCATTTCCACTATTCAGATACTCGGTTACAACAGTTTCCTGAAAGAACAAAGTCCAAATATCTTTAGAGTTTTCCTATCTCAAATACACTCCATGAACTAGACTATGGGATTATTTGAGACTTACGGTTAGTTTAAGCAGTTCTTCCTTTGATGGAGGTGGCTTTTTACTGGTCTTGGCAGGCTTTTCCTGAATAAGTGGTGGATTAGTTTTGAGACCAAGCTGAGGTGTCTAAAAAACAGCAAAATGATAGGTGTGAATGTTTAATAATTTTAATATTAAAAAGGAGCTTATGAAGTTAGAGGGAAAACATTCAAAAGCAGTCTTCAGACATCTTCAGAAAGTACTGGAACGATAGAAAATGTTGTCATACTACAGTCCATACCTGTCCCAGAGGTGGTGTTTGAGTGCGTGGTGGTTGTGCACTAGGAGGAATCATAGTTATCTGGGGCTGGAGCTTTGGCACTTGATTTTTATTCATTAGGAAAGACTGAGCAGGCCTCAGGCTAATCTAGAATTGAAAACAAATCAAAACAGGCATCCAAGTTAACAAGCAGTTAGCTAACATATTAAACTCAACACTCCAACATCCTAAAGTTAATGTAGCATACACAAACATGATAGGATCAATGGCAGAAATTTAAGTATCGTAAATACTAAAAAGGTTACTCCGTGTTATTAGGTTTAATTTCTGGTAAGAAAACTAAAGATCTGATCTACACAAAAGTAAAATATTCTTATAAATCTTATATTTATACCCGAATCCTCCAAGGATTAGCATCACTAAAATATTAAAATAAAAACCAAAAAATTTAGTTTAGAAAACATTTTATTCTAAGTCATTCCATTTGCAGAAAAGTCACAACATCTCAACCACCATTTTCCTTGCTCTAACTAAAAGACTTTTAATAGATTTGCCCTCATATCTCATAATCTTCGCTCATAGGACGCTGGACATCCAAAGAAAGAAAAAGAAGTACAGAAAAGAGAGAAAGAAGGTAAAGAATTCCAGCATTAAGTCCTCTTAATAACGCGTCTTTTTATAATCATCGGGCAATAGATTTCTGAATTGACAAACTATGATATATAAGTAACATAGGCAAATGTACCTCATCTGCATTAAGCTGTCCTTTCTTAGAAAACCGAGGTGGCATATCCTTCGACTGTCCTTGCAGCTGGGATAAGAGTCCCTGACTCTGGTTATGGTAGAGCTGGCTTAGCCCCTATTTCAGAAAGAGAGAAAGAAAGTCTAGATAAAAAGGGGGTCCACAAACTATGGTAATCTAGTACCAAAGGGATGAGGCCAAGCCATAGGAAAGCTTAACTGTATTTGCGCAGAGAAAGTAAAAGATGAAACAGGAAGAATAAAAATCTAACCTAACTTAAATAGTGATGTGATTTTACTAATACTTTACTGATCTTAAGCATAAGCATTTTACCCAGTTTGAAATAACTATCACAGATGTTAGAAAAACACACAGTTTTTAGGTTTTCTAAACCTGAAATATCCGCACTTTTCAAAAAGCAAATCTATTCATATACATTCCAAGATTTAATACTTGTTGCAAACATCTTTAAATGTTTTTTTTTTTTACCTGGCTTTTCATAAATTTGCCTCCCATTTCCCCAAACTGCGACTGTGTGGGAGGCATGATGTGTCCCCCATGGCCATTGAAGAGTTGATTTGAACGATGACGCCCCATGGTGGGTGAAAATCTATCCTGGATAACTCCTGGACCAGTACCAATTCCGCTACCTTAAAACACACACATGAAGAACTCTTAACTATTAAAATGTTAAAAACTCATTTTTTAATGTAACCAAACCACTACTTTGTTCAAAATCACCTGGCATTTGTCCAAACATATCAGCAAGTCCTCCAAGTGGGTCCCTATCCATTTTCATCCTGGGTGGCATGAACGGCCCCTCCAGAAAGAAGTCACTTCTCATCCCTTGAGCCATAGGAGCAGGAATAAACACTCCTAGATCCTTCAGAAATAAAGTGAATAAACACTTATTTCTGAACACTATTTTACATAAAACTAAAATTTATACATTGGAAAAACCAGAATACTTTTTTGGACTATAAGAGTGCTACTTACATAATTTCTATAAACAACTTCTCAAAAGGGTGACACCAAAAACATTAAACTCTACTGGTACAGCTTAAGTCTCAAAAAGTTTAAGAGGGTCTTTGTACCATTATAAACTTAAAACCCACCTGATTAAAAAACAAAGCAAAACTTACTTTTACTGCATCTTGACGGATTTGATTGATCGTCTTTGGTCCATTGTCAAGAAAAGCCTTGCGAGGAACCCAGTGGTGTTCTCGCAACTCTACGGTGTCCTTTAATATAAAACTTGTTTTAGTAAGTATTATTTTAATACTCCTAAACAGAAAGTCAACTTACCAACACACCTAAAGAAACCAGTTGTACCTGCAGCAGGAAACGAATCCTCGCCGGCAATTCCTTACTTAACATCAAGGAGCACATTCTGGCAAAGTACTGATCCATTAAGGACTGAAAGAAAAATTAAAATATGCAATTAGCAGGAAATGCTAATGGCAAATGTATACTATTTAAGGTTTTTAAGGCTTCTAGATATTATCAAGGTAAACGACTAATGGCAATCCTCTATATCACAAAAATAAGTTTGATTTCAATAAGTCAAGCTTACACTGTTTCTGTCAGCAACACACATACCTTGGCTCGTTCATGGTCTAATCTAGGTCCCACTGTCCTCATTATCTGACAGAGGCACTCCAAATCCTCTCCCATATCTTTGAGTTGGACTCTCTTCTTTTTTTCCAAAAGCTACAAAAAGAAATAAATGTCACATGTTTATAATTCCTTCTCGGTTTAGATGTAGCACTTTCCCTTAAGTTTGCACTGACCCGTACAGCTCCTACAGTGTCTAGCACAGAACTCTTTATCTGGTTTCTACTGAAGAAATCCCTTCAAATTGAGCAACTTAAACATAGGTAGGTAATCAGTTCTACCCCTATGTAGCAAAACATACTGCATACTTCCATATTTACAACATAACAATTTTGCTGGCAATCTACCAACACTCTCAGATGGTAAAGTCATAAAATAATTGACTCATCCCCCCCCCAAATAATGATGTACCCAGTGATTAATATAAGTTTAAACTCCCAATCATACTTACTGTTTTGATGCACTTATGAAGGATAGATTCATGAATAAGATCAAGCTTTCCAAGTTCTCCAATGAATTTGATGTTCCCCAACATCTTGATCTTAGCAATGGCTCTCTGTTCCTCCTCCTCAGGGAGGAGGGGATTTTCACGCTTATCATAGACTGAAAGAAGTAAGAATAAAGTCAACATTCAGAATTAAGTTGAACGTATACAGTACTGCTTAGTATCAAACAAATTCTCACCATCAACATTTCTGGTTCGGTTTTCAAATTCATCTTGTAATTTGGAAATTAGGAGGCGTCTGAATGTCTATTGGAAATGAAAGACATTTGTCAGGGCTTGCTAATGAAACCTTTCAAATCAATTTTAAATAAGCAAGCAAACACTACCACTTACTGTGCTTTGCTTCTGTCCTGGTTGACCCTCTGCTGCTGGGCCATCAAAGTTTGGTGCATCTTCTGCCAATCGCAGACATAGCTGAGCATACAGTGAGCTATACTTTGGCTCTTCTAGGGCTTTGTCCACAATCTTAAATAATAAAAAAAAAAACTACATCTTTTAAAAACTAAATAAGACAACTTTTGAAAAAGCGTTTCTTTATAACTTAATACTTCCTTGTAGTCTTAAGGGTCTTGAATCTCACAACAAATTTCTGACAAATTCTCTATGCCTCATCCATAACTTAGGAATAACAACAACTCTTTTGTAAGGCTTATTGTGTGAACTAAATCAGCTGAGGCATGTAAAGAAAATACTTAGCACACAGCCTGGAAAAATATAAACACTTAAACATTAGCTGTTGCAGTGTACCAAAATTAGTCTAATTACACAGATCTCATACTAGTAAAACTCTCTCCCCCTTAGGAGTTGAAATTATCTTGAGAATAACTATAAACAGATGCTGGAATCATATCAACTACCATAAAACTTATTTCCAAAACCAAAATACGGCATTTCTCACAGAAGGCAAAACAAAGCAACCCCCCACAGCCTAACAGCCCAATTAACCCTCCAAGCACAGTACATACAATTTAAAATTGACCTTGTAAGCCTGACACCTTTAAAAGTTAGTGTTTTCTTAAAACAAAAAACCCCACCAGTGTTCAAATATACATACATCTAACATGTAACTCACACCTCAGTTTTAAGCAATAATCCAAATATAAAGAAACAAAAACACAAAACACACACAACAACCCAACCTGGGTTAAGTCTTTTCCTCTCCTTTTCAGTTAAGACAACATTTAACTTACCAGCAGTATGACCCCTTTAAGGATGAGTTTAGACTCTACACCCACATTGAGGAGCTCAAGGCATAGCTTGTCAAACTTCTCAGGAGTAAGCTTATTTAGTATGCTGGGGAAAAAGGAATCAGACTATATATCAGCCAACACACAATTACTGAAGTGAAAAACAGCCTTTAAATTATGTTCATTTTTTCATTTCATCACTTTCCCCATTAATATCAAGACATTTTTCTTAACCTATCTAACCAAAGCTGAAATAAATCTGTTATTTAAAACATTATCTATCTAACTGGAGGGTCCCCAGCTGCTGCATAAGAAAATCTCATATTCTCAACACCCAGATAAAGAGCAAAGAGCCTCCATAATATCAAGGCTAAATCCAGGAGCTAACACTGCTACGTTCTGTGTGTCACTGGGTTACACAGCAAGCACAGGAAATGTCAGCACAACAGGCTTGTGCATCTTAACCCAATGACTGAAGGCAACTAACTCTGAGCCCCAAAACACTGATGTGCCGATTTTCAGCTTAGAACGGTCAACACTGGCATTCACTAAAATACACTTAAGGCATGAACATTGTTTTCTAAGTAATACAGCATACACACAAGAGAAACACAGTTAATCCATTCTTTCCTCCTTTTAGTGGACAAAACAGCCCTAACAAACTTACCCTCTTACTTTCCTGAAGATTGCATCATGTCGTTCTTTTTCATTTGCGGAGTTGTTTGCTGCGGAGTTGTCATCTCGTCTAGTGCTTCGTGCAGGAATCCATTTCTGAGCGTTTTGCCCTGGGGTTTTCCCCAGGAACTCGCTATTAAAAATTAAGAGAATTAAGATTAAGACAACTCGAAACATGGCATCCAGTCACAAATCAAATGCCATACAGATTAGAAATCCTTCTAAATAGAAAGAAGTTTGGATTTTTCTCAACTTCCCTTACAACTATACTCACAGTCAGTGGTTCTCAAACAATATTGTGCATCAGAATCACCTGAAGGGTTTGTTAAAAGACTCCTAAGCCTACCCCAGTTTCCGCTTTAGTGGGTCTGGGGTAAGGCCTGATAACTTGCACTTCTAACCACCCAGGTGATGTCAGTGTTCCCGGTCCAGGAGCCACACCATGAGAACCAACGTGTCTAATATCTAATGACCATGTTATATGTATACTAATTTACTACTACAACTTAGTATGGATAATAATGACTCATTTCAGAAATAACATCTGTGAAAATAATCCAAAGAGTAAGAGAATAAAATAGCAGTTTGAGAGCCTCAACTCATTAGATGATTTGGCTGAGGAATAATTAAGAGCTGATATTCTAAATTTCAGATATGTAGCATAAATCATGCCCATTAAGACAGGATTCCTGATGTCTTACTGACATTAAGTTGTAATGCATTATTAGAAGGACCACTAACCTAAATCTGTTACTTATAGAGGTCATTTTTTCCACATTTACTGTACCTGTTGCCAGCAGTCTTGGGATAGTGCTGAGGTGCACCCCTACTTCCTCCTCCGCCCGAAGAAGCACTATTTAACAGAAAATTTTTTGTTTTTAAGAAAAGTATACCCCAAGTATGTTTCACTCAAATAGATAAAGGATCTCTTTTATTATCCTGCATGTCAGTAAGTACACCACAAATGAAGACTGAACTTAGGCCTAATGGAAAGCCAAGTAATTGATTACATTTATTCTTCAGATAGCAAATAGAAAACAATGAAAATTCAAGAGCTTTAAAAAAATTGTACACAGCAAACTATAAATTAAACCTGCAGCACAATTAAGTCAGAATTACCTGTAGTTATTCCTTTGGTTTTGTGATTATAGTCTCTTCACAGTAATCACCAAAATAAATCTACACATACCTGAAACGAGAAGCACCCCCTTCTGCAATCGCACTCTCCACTTTGGCGGCTTGACAACGAAGAATCTTCAAAAGAATAATATTAATGGATGGGGTGGGGAGGGAAGGGGATGGGAGAAATGAAAAACCTAGAATGAGAGAGAGTACCAAAATTAGACACTGCTATCACACAAATCTGTAAACCCTCTTCAATTACAATTTATTTCAGAGCCTGACATTGCAGTTGATTGAACTTACACTGCATTGCAGCTCTCATAACACCAAAATAGAATGTACTCAAAACACAAATGGACAGTAAAATTTTATTTTGTTTACCACCTAGAAATTCTCGTGTTCAAGAACGCAAGGAAGTGCCTACATAGAAATTTAAGAACATCTAAACTGCTAAGAACCAATCTTTGAAAAAGCCACATTCTACCTCCTTTACAACTGAGCACTGAGATCAATAACAAAAAATCTAACTCTGAACAGGCCGGACACATCACGTGGAAAACGTTGTAGTAGTTTCTACTGCCTCAACGAGGAGCAACAGTGAGTAAGGGGGTAACTAAAGACGGCTTTCCCCACTGTTCACTCTTCACCGGGCGCACAGGGCCTGCGGGAAGACCCGAGACACGGGGTGCACGCACAGCGGCTGGCACCGGGCAGGCGGAAGCCCGGGGCCGCAACATGGCAGCAGAAACCTCCGCCCCATTTTTTCCCTTCCTGGGAACAAAAGAGCAGTGGATTCCTCCCGCCCAGGCCCGAGTGAGGGAAGTGCTTCCGACAGCCTCTTGCGAAGCCGCCGCGAGCAAGCCTCGGAGAGCAGTGGAGGCCACCCCCGCGGCCCGGCTCTTTGTTCTCAGGCAGGAAGGCGGCTTCCTTCCCACCCGCCGCCTCCAGCGACCCCCTCCCACCCATAAACCCCCGAGGGACTGACAGCCGCCTCGCCGCTCCCTCCCCCCCCCCAGCCTACAAAAGCTCTGACACCCTCGTTTCCCTCTCCGCTCCCGTCGCAGCCGGAGCTCGCCGCGCAGGGGCTTCGCTTGCCCACCCAGGGCAGCCTGGCCGCTCCACACCGGCCCCGGGCCTCACACACCTCCTCCCCGACCGGAGGCCGGGCTCCGGGACTCCTCCGCCTCGGCTGGTCCCGCGCCAACGGCCGGGCCCTGCCCGCCGGCCCGCGTCCCTACCCGCGGCGCGCGCCGCCCCGCCACGCTCTCTCCGCGTCCGAGCACACCCGCGCCCCGGCCCCGGCCCCGGCCCCATGGGGGACGGCCACCGACAGCCACGAAGACGGCCAGGTGCCGCCAGCGCTGCCAGTTTCCTTCTACTCCGTCAGCAGCGGGAAAGCAGGACAAAGACGAATAATTTCCAGGTGCCCAAAGCGCGGAGGAAACGCTGGAAAAGGGTCGCCCCGCCCGGCTCCGCCTGCGGCCGCCATTTTGTACCACTCGAGAAGAAGCGGCCAGGGACGGCGGCCATTTTAGAGCGTTCCACTCCGCGGCGGCGGCGGCGGCGGCGGCGGCTCCACTCACCTTCACCGAGAACTCAGCAGCTGCCACGGCAGCTGCCTCCTCAGGATCCGGTCGTCGGGGACGGGGAAGGGAGGGGAGAGGGGAACGGAAAACAAAAAAGGGGGAGGGAAGGGGGAGGAAGGAATTGGGACCGGCTTGAAACTCTCAGCTCAGAAGAGTCACTGCTGCAGCCACCACCCGATACTCGCCGCCACCTCCATAGAGCTCCGACTCGCTGCTGGCGCTGAGGCGTGTCTGAAGCCGAACTTATCACTCTAGGGCAGCCGAACCCACCAGAGCCTCCCCGAATGGCTCCTTCGCCACCCAATCAGCGGCCTGGCTTCTGTCCGCCGCCAATCGGCGTAGGGCGGCAGGGAGGAGCCACAGGGCCAAGCTCGGTTGCGGCGCAGCCCCGCCGCAGTGCGCAAAGCCATATTCGCGAAGGCTCTGAGGCCAAGCCAGTGGCGTAAAGGGAGCTGAGCGCGGTCGGGATGCGGCCCGCTTGCGTAAAGTCGTAGAGCCGTCTGAGTCTGCGTTCGTGTGCCTGTCTCCTCTTCCTCCTGTCTCTTTGTTCCTGGAGTCCGTATCCCATGCTCGAGATTTACAGCCCCCAGCCTCTCTACCTCGTTTTCTCTCCGGGGATGTGGGACGGAAGCTCGCCCTTCCACCCGACCCGATTCCTGTCCTTGGCGTGTGCGGGCATTGATCTTCCTGGCGCCCCCGAGGAGCCGAGATTGCCCCTTCCAGGCTGGGCCTCCGTGGGTCGGGTGTGCAGGGCTGAGGCCTGGCGCCCCCGGGGCGCAGCGCCGGGAATCGCGGGTCTCCAGGTGCTCGGCTTTGGCAGCCTCTGGGTCGGGGAGCCGGGAGAGTAGGGTTCAGGAGAGTAGACGGTGCATCTCCGAGCGTTGAGCTTCATTCAGCTCCCTATTTATTCCACCCCCTGCTGAGTGAATGAGAAAGGGATGAAAGGAAGGGTTTTATTGTCTTTGTACCTCACTAGGGAAGCAGTTTTCCCCAAAGGAATGTCCGGCCAGCGGTCACGGAGGAAGACCAGAATTCTTTGGAAGAAGTGTTTGCGGAGCGCGGGAGGATTTTACTTGCCAGCTCCTGATTTGTTTTTTAAAAAGCACATTGAAGACAGCCGTATATTCCCATTTTATATACGGTCCATCCTAACAAATAGGATTAGGCTTTTCAAAACCGTCAGGTTGAACTATTTATACTTCTCGGCTAGTATTTTAAAGCAGAGGTGCAGTAAAATGAAGTGTTCCATCGTATGCGACATTTAGCTATGCAAAAATGGAGTCATGTTTCCATTTACTTAAACAACAGACATATCCCCACCTTCATTTTGACTATAGTTCTTGATATAATGTGTAATCTAAAGGAAGAAACTATGTGTGTGTTTTAACGTGGATGACTTTTAAAGACAGTGTCCAATAAAGGGCAGGATTTTCAAGGATTCAAACTTATATTTGACATGTCAAAACAGCTTTTGGGGTTGAAAGCACCTAGTCCTTAATACGACTTTCAAGAGAGGTGCCAGTTTTTCCTAGGACATTTACACCTGATTGTGGAAGGGTGTGGTGGGCGCTAAAGGTTGCTAACACAATTCCGGCACCTTTAGATCTTTGCCGTATATTAGGCTGATCATTCCCCCTCATTATTATGTTTTTCTAAAATTATTGCTAGTGAGTCAATTTCACTTAAACTTTAACAACTGGAAAAGATATTCTCACCCTTGGAGTTAGTTACATGTAAAAAAAAAAAAAGGAAACTTTTTAAGAAAGGTAAAAATTGTGTTTCAAATACAAGAGGTTCAACTTTGTAATTTCAGGACCCTTTCAGCTTCAAAATAACACCAGAATAATATTTTCAAATAATTTCGGTAGGGCTTTACAGTTTGCAAAAATGCTTTCATATATATTTGTGATGTTTTTACATAACTGGCTTACATTCTTTTTGACTGATAATACATTAATCTGATAGAATAGTGTTGAAAAACTATTCTAGGTTAGACTTCAAAGAGAATATTTACTGAATCCTAAAACCTGGGTGGTCTTTTAATTGAAGAACTTGAAACTCAATAATTAAAAATAAAAGAGGTTTTACTTAATCTTTTATTTGATCTTTGCTAATTGTGAACTCCTCTGCTATGGACTTTGCAGTTATGAGTGTTTGTGAGAAACTGGGCTAGGACGAGTAAAGTAGAAATACAGATGAAACACAGTCTTTCAATTACCTTTCAATCAGTGGGAGACAGATATTCACATTTTGAAATATTTCCATCATGTCATGGATGTATGAAAATTAAAGTCTTCTGGAATCTAGCTTTTAGTTTATAGAAAACTGAATTTTAAATACACCCACTTCAATCTGCTAGTTTTAACACTTACATTTTACGTCCGTTTTCTAAAAATTGAGAAGCCCTTAGAGTCCTGACTGACTTGCTAACTTACAGATATTTGCATTATTTTAATAATGTCAAATATTGGTTATTATTCTAACACATACAACTCCTGAAGTGGCTACTATCCTCTCTGTGCTGAAGCATTCCCCAATCATACATCTCCTCCAGTCCAGATCTCATACTAACTTCAATTCTGAGTTTCTAACAGCCTATTTATCAGAGGTGCAAACGTGCAGCCATATTTAGTCTAGGCCACACAGTAATTTTAAATATTTGAATTAGTTGACATTGAATTTTAGAAGATTTTACATACAAATCTAGATTTCCATCTTTTCATGAAAAGCCTTAAAATATGGCAATCCTGGGCCTGAAATTCCAAAAGGGCAACATTCGAGTATAACTGAGCAGTGACTGCCTTATCTAGATGTTTTCTCTTCATTCCACCCCAGTGAAATCTGACTTGATTCTCTCATTTATGTTCCTGTGTGGCCTCAATAGCCTCGATAGTTTATCTCTTTCTGTTATTTGTTCAAATTCAACAAATTCAGTATTAACTGATCATCTTTCTATTATAAGGAAAAGGAGCAAACCAGATAGTTAAAATATTTTCTCTACAACTTACTGTGTAACTTTGGGCAAGTTTAACTGCTCTCACTTTTTAGTTTCTGAATCTATAAAATGGGAATAACTGTATTTACAGAGTTGTAAAGATTAAATGAGATAATGTATGTAAAGCACATAGCATAGTCCCTAATATAGTGATCACTTGATGTCAGTTACCATATTATCAATAGTAGTGATTAGCCAACTGCTTCACAACTGTTTTAGTTTTGCTAAGGATTCCACTATTCTTTTGTACTAGAAACTTGACTCTACATTTTCTCTTTCCCTTTGATCAGGTATAACTTTCAATTAATTATTGAGTCCCCATGTTACTTCCCTCTAAATCATCTTCTTCCTACATGCATCTTCTTTCCTACAGTGTCATTGCATGCATGCTAATGTTGGCCTTAGTAATTGTTCCTCCTGAATTATTGAAAAATTCTGGTTGTTCTCCTATAGTCTTTTCCCTCTACGCTGTATACTCCTATTAGTCTTCCTTAAAATATTTTTTATCTCCAACATATTACTACCATGCTTAAGAGAATCTTAGTGCTTCACTATTTTCTACATCAGTTTAATCTCAACCTTGGCTGCAGAGTAGAATCACCTGGGGGAAACTTTTAAACCTCTGCCTTGACTGCATCCAAAACCAGATAAATCGGAATCTCTCAGATTCCGATCCAGGCATCAACAGCTTTTAAAGTTCTCCAAGTGGGATTTCCCTGGTGGCGCAGTGGTTGGGAGTCCACCTGCCAATGCAGGGAACATGGGTTCGATCCCTGGTCTGGGAAGATCCCACGTGCCTCGGAGCAACTAAGCCCATGTGCCACAACTACTGAGCCTGTGCTCTAGAGCCCACGTGCCACAACTACTGAGCCACTTGCCACAACTACTGAAGCCTGTGAGCCTAGAGCCCATGCTCTGCAACAAGAGAAGCCAATGAGAAGCCCTGGCACCGCAAGCAAGAGTAGCCCTCGCTGGCCACAACTAGAGAAAGCCTGCGTGCAGCAATGAAGACCCAACACAGCCAAATAAATAAAGTAAATAATAGTAATAAAGCTCTCCAAGTGAAGGTTTGAGCAACACTATAGCAGGTCAGAGTATCATAGAAATGATAACATTTATAGCTGGAAAACAAAAAACCCTAGGAAAAGAAAACTGGACTCTGGAAACGATAAAGGACTTTGCCCAAGTAGGGAAATAGGCATTAGAACCCAGAAATCCCAGTTCATATGCCTTTGCCTGGCTTTCAACCCTTCATATGCTGGCCCTACCCTACCTCTTCTACTGGACTTGTTTTTCACCACTCCCAGACACCCAGTCATCTCTCATAGAGCCAGTTAGTCTGGTATTGCTGCCTCCAAAAATTTATTCCCACTAATGCTCCATTGCTTGCAATTTTGAGGCCATCCTTATTTATCCCCTTTAGTATTTCATATCTGAAGCACAGATACGAGTATTTAAGTACCCTGTTCAAAAACCTCAGTAGGTCTCCCCTAAGAGAGTAACATCAGGACCCCTTAGTTTGGCATAAAAGGCCCTTTGTAATCTGGTTTCAGACTACTTCCCTGTTTCTGGACACATCCCTCCTCCATTTTGCATTATTCATAATCTAGTTCTATGGTACTCAAATTTTGCTCCATAGAACACCCATGTTCTGTAACATACAACCAAAATTTGGTGGTCTTTTTCTACTTGGCAGAAAAAATTAAGGCTAATGAGTTAATCTACTAATGGCTAGGCAAGGATCTTGGGCTTAATCTCTGTTTTCAAAGAGTTCACAATCTAGATGAATAAAAGATATACCAATTACATACAAGGGCAGGAAAGGGTAGAATCAATGCTAAACTGAACAACCAAGAAAAATGCTGTAAGGTTTCATAAAGGGGATAATAGGGGATGAGGCTCGGGCCATCCTTCCTTTAATGCCAGAATGATGATTTGGGACTGACTACATGGGCAAAGAAAGTTCTTGAGCTGATCAGACCTTTGGTTTAAAGTTTTGGTTTATTAAAGTTGATCAGTTTTAATTGATCAGAGTGCTGTTTTAGGGAAATTAACCTTGTGGCTTATGTAGAATGGATTGAAAGGCGAACCTGGAGATAGGGAGATCAGTTAGAAGGCTATGTACTGTATTATTTTTATGGGGCTTATTTTTATCTCCCTTCCAAAATTGTAAGGCCCTTGAAATGGGGAACATTTCTCTTGCATTTCCAATGGAGTTCTTTGCACACAGCAGGAGCTGAGAAAATATTTGTGCATATTTTTTTGATATTTATTCATTCCTTTTTCTCTTGGCTTCCATGACTGTACACTTTTCAGGATTTTCTCCTACCTCATTTGTTCCTTCACCAATTCAGCTGTCTCTGCTGGCTTCTCCTCTTCTGCTTGACCTCTAAACATTAAGGTACCCACGGTTTATTCTGGGCCTTCTCTTCCCTCTGAGTACTTTCCCTCCAGGTAATTCATCTATGCT